>NC_087246.1:45932500-46532500 GCF_037042905.1 Lytechinus pictus | reverse complement strand
TTAGGTTTCAAAATCATGGTCAAAGGCCATTCGAAGTCAATAAACCTTGACCATGTAATAACATTGGAAAATGAACAAAGGGTCAGAATTGATAAAATAAAAAAAAATCAAGATAAATTGAAACTGTTTCCCTCTTGAAGCCGAGTATTATGGTCAAATACTATAATGTTAATAGAATTTCAGGTCACTAGGTCAAACGTTATATCAAGTCGGTATCGATATATATTTTATTAATTATTTCAAAATTGTTTGATCAAATTATTTGAAACTTGTACATCGGCGTAACAGGTAGGGGTCAGTCTGCCCCCCGCGGATTTCGCCTGGAAAATGAACAAAAATGGGAAGAAAGGGAAAGAAGAGGGGAAGGGAATGAAAGGATATAAAGAGAAGGTAGTGCAAACGGAAGAAAAGAGTGGAAAGCAATGAAAGAACATGGGAAGTGAATTGAAATATGGCAAAATAGAACGGGAAAGCCGCGGGAAAGAAAAGAGACATAAAGCATGGTGAATGAGGGAAGATTTTGATTAAGTTTAAGGGCTGAATTTGAAAATGAAGAAACAGGAAAGGAAAAAAGACTTGATAACACGCCCCGGCTGCCGAGGATTAAAAATAAATAACGGGAGAAATGAATTGGCTGGCGTATGTGTGTGAAGTATATATAGACTTGCTAAATTTATTCCTATAATGGACGCAATCATGGCGAAAAAATTACTGAACTTTTAAGAATCCGGAGGTACCGCCCAGACCCCCTACAGGGCTAGACATATGAACCCCACCTTCGTTTTGGTTTGAAGAAAATGAGAAAAATCGGATGTAAAATAAGAAAGTTATGGCATTTGAAAGTTTTGCCTTATTTCACGTAATAGTTATATTCACATCCCTGGTTGGTATGCAAATGAGGAGACTGATGATATCATCAACTCACTATTTCTTTTGTACTTCATTACATGGAATATGAAATATTCTAATTTTCCCCTCATTGTCATGTAAAGCAATTTTTATTCCTCCCTGCGCATGTGTAATTATCATTGTTCTAACGTTTAAGGGTTCTAACAAGAGTGTCCTTCCTTATTGTCAAATATGTAATAATTGAAATATTCTATAATTCAAAAAATGAAAAACAAAAGAAATGGTAAATAATGGACATGCATCAGTGACTCTCTCATTTTGCATATCACTGAGTTGTGCATAACTGTTTTGTGAGAAATAAGCATAATTTTCCTATTTTACATCCGATTTTGATAAAACTTTTATTTTCAGTGTTATGCTTTTTTGATTGATTTTTCTTCAAATCAACTTTTTTTCTGGGGTGGACTTGTACTTTAACGCTGGCTTGAGTTATCGTGGAAAGCCTCTTAAGGTTTATACTAGATCTCCGAAGCTACCGGGGGCTCTGCCACAGACCCCATGCAGTAGGGGCTCTGCATCTTTAAACTTCAAAGGCCCTTCCAGGCGCGGATCCAGGAGGGGGCCGAGCCGGCCCCGGCCCCCCCCCCTATTTTTTGGCAACCTGCAGAAAAAAAGTGTACTCTTTAACTTGATAGAAACGATGAAAAACAGAAAGAAAAGTAAGAAAGAGGTATTATACCAATGATGTGTAATTTACAGCCTCGTAACGGCCGGCCCGACTCGAAAGGAAACAAGAAAAAGGTGGGGGAAGAATTGGAAAATAGAATTTATATAAAAAATTTCGCTCGCGCTTCGCGCTCGCATTGCCTGTGTAATGAATCTCATTCAAGAGGATTAAATGGCACTTAATATGTCCAGTTCTGGAATCAATTTGCTCACAATATTTTAGCTCGAGCATCAAGCTTTCATTATTTTGTTTGATTTATACAAATTGTTAATATAATATATACAAATTTTCAGCTCGCTTCTTACCAAAATTTCTCAAAATTTAAGCTCGTGCTTCGCGCTCGCATTTATATGTTTGAGACACATCTTGTTCTTTATTTAAATAAAAACGTGCTTAGACTGTCAAGTTTTCAGGTCGGAATATCAAAAATTTTGAGCTCGCGCTTCGCACACTCATTATTTAATTGGTGATACTGTATCCATTAATCACTAAAAACAGTCCTAATTGAGTCCCTTTTCACGTTACTATATTAAAATTTGTGCTCACGCTTCGCGCTCGCATTTTATTTTAAGACCCATGAGATGCCTTATCTTGTTTATAGCAATAAAAACTAAAATTTCAGTCTTTACTTAGGACTACCCCCTGAAAAACCAACCAAAAAATCAGATTATAGCGGCCAATCGAGAAAAATGTTGATGAAAATATTTTTCGGCCCCCCCCCCCTATTGGCGAAAGCTAGATCCGCCCCTGCCTTCAATTATAATAAGGCTCTATTACTGGGCCCCTGTATGACCCCTTCCTGCATTTAGTTTAGGCTGAAGCACTAGCGTGGAGAGGGGGGGGGGGGTGAAAGAGGCAACGAAAGAAAATGAAAAGGGAGAAATACAATATATTTTTGCTTAATATATTTTCAAAATGTAGTACAGTCATGATTAGAATTTCATTTTCAAAAGGCCAAAAATTTATCGCTCGCGGCTTTTCTTTTTTAAGAGAAATTTTACCACAGTTGCCATGTATCCCCTCAAAATATTTGGTTTATCACGCCATAGTAATGTTATAGTAATGTGTTGTGTAAAACCTATACCCGTGAATCGATTAAAAAAAGTGGTCATCTGTAAGGTTTAAAATAACTGAATATCGAGAGGATCACTTCAACATGACGTTTCCACCCTTTTCCCCCTTTCTTTCTTTTGTTCCCTCCCTCTTTCTTGGTTGTGAAACTTTTGGAGGTCTATGGACCCAACCCTCCGTATGGTGGGGGATAGTCTTTAAGATCGAAATTTTCAGTACAAATTATTAGATTCATTTTTACAAGACGGGGTATTTCAAACTAGATAAAGGATAAGGGGACTAGATCAATATTGAGAGCACAAAGCGCAAGATAATATTTTCAAGTACTGACCTGAAAGTGGGTCATTTTAAGGACTCTTGTTGGTTTTCACGGTCCTTTCCTATACTTGACCCTCTACTAAAATTCGATTTTTTAATTTCTTTTGTATCTTAATTCGCATCTTCGTCCCTTACACTCAGCCGGTCGTAACATGGGTTGGTGGCCTGGGGGGGGGGGGGGGGGGGTGGGCAAGAGCCAAAAATATCCCGGTTGTATAATCACGATGTGAAAAGCAGTGCGGCGTAATGAGCCAAAAATTTCGAGGGGGCTAGATATGGTGTATTGCGTAATATTTGTTTTTATTGCGAGAGCGAGCAAAAATGTTAATGTCTATCCAAAATATCAAATTTTGTGATATATTTTGACATAATATTCAGTAAAACGATATATTTCACCTTCAATCTTTCCTTTTCATTAATTCCTCTTTTTTCTTGGGGGGGGGGGGGCATCTGTATATGCCACTGGTGAACCCTATTTTTGTGAGTGTTGAGGATGCACAGCATGGCACGTGTGGCAAGTTTCTTAAAAGTCCCTTTTCATTATTGCAATCTTATACTTAGCGTATTTTACACTTTTCCGGGCCTTTTCTTTCCTTCTTTCTTTTGTGTTCTTGGTCGTAGAACTTTTTGGGGCCATGTCCCCAATCGCTTCCATTTGAATATCAGTGCCCCTTGTTTTATTCTTTTTTTTTCGATTCAGATTTTATGTTAGCATTTTCGCTCATTCCATTCTACCTAACTTCCCATTTCTTTTGGCCTCTTTTTTCCCTTTCCCTCCATAAATTCCCGTTCCATTTTGCCATCTCTTTTTCTTACCCCTTTCTCACATTTGTTCTTTCTTTTGTCCTCTTTCCTTTTGTCCTCTTTCCTCTTTTCTTTCTTCCTTTTTTCCGTTTCCTTTTCTTTCTCCCTTTCCCGTTCTTTTTTTAATTTTCCCGTTGAGCTTCGCCAGGGGGGGGGGGGGTAGACGTCACTGTATACACTTGTTTGAGGGAGGTTTAATCTCTGACAGTAAAATAAAGTTCCCCCATTATTATTTACACAAAACAAATAGGCCTACGATTTTCCTTGAAACCTATAATGAAATGAAATTCCGATCGTCAAACCAAATAATGATATTGACACAAAATAATGACTTTATGTTTTGTCAATCTGAGACACTGTTCTGCCTATATTATTGATTTTGCAGTGATAACATATAGGTGTCGATTTATTGTGATGATTGGGGGATTATTGATGTTTGAGTCCCGGCGAGGGAGCGAAACCACCGAGCTGGGTAGGGTGTGGGAGGGGGTATCCCACGGCAGGGACTTTTTAAGAAATTGACATGCGAAAATGGCATTTTAGAGCATACTAAACATGCTAAAATCACTTTCTAGGCCATTATATTGTAGTCCACTTTCACTATTAAGTTACCAAACATTGTAAAAAAAAAAGTTTCAAGTTCACAAGTATGTTATTTCAAGAAAAGAACAACTCTAAACATTGACAGAAAAATATAAGTATATATATAGGCCTATATACTTGAATACTGAATAGCACAAGTAACGCTTGAAACAACAATTGATAAGAACCGATTTATTGATCATTATATACGTAAAAACTTGAAAATACAGTTTTGGGTAAGGTCAATGTGGCATATATGAGATAACTATACATGATTTGTTTTTAATTTTTAATCTCGTGTCAGATTCTGACATAAGTGTTAACATGGCAATACCATTAACAAAGTTCAAACTTTACAAATAGTTTATACACATTCAAGTCAAATATATTTGTTTAGGGCCTGTATATCATCTTCATTGAAGAGGTTAAAGCGTAAGCTCACATTTTAATGGATCGCAAGAAATTCGAGGCTGTGTAATTTATACGACTTTGGAATATTGCTTTGGTTGCTTTTTCGCCTTTTCCCTTCTTTTCCCCCCTTTCCTCGATCCTTTTCTTTCCATTTTCCTTTCTTTCTTTCTCTCTTTCTTTCTTTCTTCCTTCCTTCCTTCCTTCCTTCCTTAGTTCCTTCCTTCCTTCCTTAGTTCCTTCCTTCCTTCCTTACTTCCTTCCTTCTTTCTCTCTTTATCCCTTTTTTCTTTTTCCCGATTTTTCATTTTCCCAGTGAAATCCGCGGGGGAGGGGGCAGGCTACCCCCTTGCGGAATTCACTGTTACGCCACTGTTAAGGATTAATCTTAAATCCTAACATCGACTGGTCAATATTCATAGCCGTACTGGATTTATTTTCACAAATCCTTGTAATTTAGAGCGTATAATTTTTTGATTGATTTTTCTCTTTTTCTTCAAATCAACTTTTTTTTCTGGGGTGGACTTGTTCTTTAACGCTGGCTTGAGTTATTTATACTAGATCCCTTAAGACATACCTTTTTCCTCAATAATTAATTTCCCTTTTTATGTTGAATATTGTAGTAATTATTGCAAAAGTTAAATTGTTATTCCTACATTGTACGCGCTATGGTACTTTTTGTTTTTAGCGCCTCTAAATACCCATTATTATTATTATTTATTATTAGATCTCACAAGCTACCGAGGGCTCTGCCACGAACCCCATGCAGTACAGGGCTCTGCATCTTTAAACGTCAAAGCACGGAGCTATTGTCAAAGGGCTCTATTATTCTTTGTAACCTGTTTGACCCACCTCTCACTAATTCTCTTGTTATTCATCCCATTATCACTGTTTTGTTCCAGATCCTGTTTGCCTCATTATCTTAATCCCTCTTGGCTTGAGGTCTTTTACTGGCCTTACTTACACTAACTTCCCTTTGTGTCTGCCTACTCCTTTTCTTTCATCCCCTTCACTAACATGGTCTTCTCTACTCACTAATGCCCCTTTTGTCTCCTTGTTTCTAGTGTTGCTGTAGCTTGTTTGTGGTCCATATTATGGTTGTTCCACTTTATATGTTTGTCATTTTGCCTCCGACGAAGATTCTGCTAGGATTGAAAGCTTAAGCCCCAGTCACATATAGACACGGATCCTCACGGATCAACACGGCAATGCCGGCATGATCCGGGGAGGTCCGGGATAGCTTTGCCCCGGATGACTGTAAACACGGCATCAACACGGCAGCTTCACACGGATCTACACGGACCATGCCGGCAGAGCACGTCGTCAACACGGACCGACACGTCAGCAACACGGACCTACACGTCAGCTACACGGACCAACACGTCAGCAACACGGACCAACACGTCAGCAACACGGACCATCACGTCAGCAACACGGACCAACACGTCAGCTACAAGGACAACCACGGACCAACGCGTCAGCAACACGGACCATCACGTCAGCTACACGGACCAACACGTCAGCTACACGGACCAACACGTCAGCTCAAGGACCAACACGGCAGCTATATTGACCAGCACGGCAAATGAAAATCTGTTCATAATAATGAGCTAATATTTATTTATTTAATTTTTTATTTATTTATTTATCTATTTATTTATTTTTTTCTCATCCTTGTCGCAACATTATATTATGTTGTTTTTAAAAAATATATCAAAACTCAAAACTTCCTTAACCAGTAAAAACGCTGTTTTTTTTATACAACACAGTTTACTGTTTTAAAAGTAGTTGTTAAGTACTTTAAATCTTGAACGACAAATTTGATTTCGATTTGATTTGATATCACTTTATTGAAATCACAATAAAGGAAAGAAATTTACAAAGTCAATAGAAAACATAATAAAAATTAAGATAGGCCCAGGTCATGACGCATAACTGTCGATGCAGGGCAGTAGTATAACACTTAATGTACAATTTCGATGTAACAGGTACATTACATACATTATATACATATAACATATTTTTAAAAAATGAAATGTGAAATAATAATAACAGACAAAGTTGGGGTAAATATTAGAAGAAAAAAAAGAGAAAAAAAAATATTCATACATGCACTAAGTTTACAAATATTAGGTTGGGGCCAATATCCAAAGCGTAAGAAAATATCCTGAATCATTTAATCATCCATTTAATCATAAATAAATTGAGCATGTTTGTGTCAACTGTTTAACAACTACTGAAAAGTTCATAAAGTAAATAGCGTTGTAAAGATTTGATGGGAAAAAAGAACGCGGACTGCCAAGGATACTCCAGGCAGCCACACGGACTTACACGGCAGCTACACGGACCTACACGGCAGCCACACGGACCTACACGGCAGCTACACGGACCATCCCGGATGGCTTTGCCAACCCGGCAGTCCACGGATGACGCCGGATGTTTTTGACAGTCAAAAACTGCCGTGTTGGCCTCCCGGACGTTCAAGGACCAACACGGACCACCCCGGACCTCCAAGGATGCCCAAGGCGCCAACACGGATCTCTCCCCGGACCACCCCGGATCAGATCCGGGATGGTCCGGGGTGGTCCGGGGTCTATATGTGACTGGGGCTTTAAGCCGTGTAGGTCCGTGTAGCTGCCGTGTAGGTCCGTGTGGCTGCCTGGAGTATCCTTGGCAGTCTTTTTTCCCCCATCAAATCTTTACAACGCTATTTACTTTATGATCTTTTCAGGAGTTGTTAAACAGTTGACACAAAAATGCTTAATTTATTTATGATTAAATGGATAATTAAACGATTCAGGATATTTTCTTACGCTTTGGAGATTGGCCCCAACCTAATATTTGTAAACTTAGTGCATGTATGAATAATTAGTTTTCCCTTTAAACAAAATATAATTTACCCCAACTTTGTTGTTATTATTTCACATTTCATTTTCTTAAAATAAATATTATGTACCTGTTACATCAAAATTGTACATTAAGTTTTATTCTACTGCCCTGCATCGACAGTTATGCGTCATGAGCTGGGCCTATCCTCATTTTTATTATGTTTTCTATTGACTTTGTAAATTTCTTTCCTTTATTGTGATTTCAATAAAGTGATATCAAATCAAATCGAAATTAAATTTGTCGTTCAGGATTGTGTTGTATAAAAAAACAGCGTTTTTACTGGTTAAGTTTTAAGTTTTGATATCTTTTTTAAAAACAACATAATATAATGTTGCGACAAGGATGAGAAAAAAAAGAATAAATAAATAAATAAATAAATAAATAAATAATTAAATAAATAATTAAATAAATAAATAAATAAATAAATAAATAAATAAATAAATAAATAAATAAATAAATAAATAAATAAATAAATAAACAAATAAATAAATATCAGCTCATTATTATGAGCAGATTTTCATTTGCCGTGCTGGTCAATATAGCTGCCGTGTTGGTCCTTGAGCTGACGTGTTGGTCCGTGTAGCTGACGTGTTGGTCCGTGTTGGTGACGTGTAGGTCCGTGTTGCTGACGTGTTGGTCCGTGTTGGTCCTTGTAGCTGACGTGTTGGTCCGTGTTGCTGACGTGTTGGTCCGTGTAGCTGACGTGTTGCTGACGTGTAGGTCCGTGTTGCTGACGTGTTGGTCCGTGTTGACGACGTGCTCTGCCGGCATGGTCCGTGTAGATCCGTGTGTAGATGCCGTGTTTACAGTCATCAACGCTCAATCCGGGGCAAAATGATCCCGGACCTCCCCGGATCATGCCGGCATTGCCGTGTTGATCCGTGAGGATCCGTGTCTATATGTGACTGGGGCTTTAGGCCCCTTTTTGACTTTCTGTATAATTTTTAGTTGAAAAATGATATAAATTGCATTGGCCATTGATTTCATCGCAAACCCTGTCATACTTGATTGATCTCACTAGTGAGCAAAGGGAAAATTATGTAATTCCAAAATGATGAAGCTATATTCCCAACCTGTGTAACTTCTGCCATATTAATAAGAACATATAACATGCATTTGTTGTTAATACAATTTTGCTTTTATGCACCATCGAAATAAGAGAGGGCCTAAACATAATTATGCAGTTATTCATTTTGTTTCTGTTTCTGTTTATGGTAACTCCCGTTTTTAGGAATTCGGCATGCAGGACAGCATTTTGCTGGTAAACGCCAAGCTGGTATATAAACAATTACCTAGGAAACATTTTTACGTCTAGGTTAATCAGTCATAATGGCTGACCTTATAGACGACAGATATTACTCTCGGGCCTTTTTATCAAAGTGGAGACAATGACAGAGTGGCGATTCGAACTCACAACCTTGTGATTGCGAGTCCAACCCATTCATGAAATTACCCTAGATCGTCAAGATCACTTAGGCCTATACAGATGAGTACGTTAACTGTTTTCAAAACAGACTTGCCAACTTCAGAAGAAAAAAAACTTTGGATTAACTGATTTGGGGAACGAATTTTTTTTTTTCATTCTGTTTTGTGTGTGTATTTCTGTGTTGTCAATGTTTATTGATTATATGTATTGTAATAAATTTATCGATTTTTTTTCTAGAGATATACTGTTTTTTTTTGTCATGCCCTCGAAATATTGGGGGAGTTTTAAGCGTTACTTATGCTATTCCGTATTCAAGTAGGCTTACTTTAATTTTTCTGTCAATGTTTTGGACTGTTCTTTTTCTTGAAATAGAATACTTGTGAACTTGAAACTTGGTGTGTATTACAATGTTTGGTAATTTAATAGTGAAAGTGGACTACAATATTATAGCCCAGAAAGTGATAGTATGTTCTAAAATGCGATTTTTCGCTGTCAATTTCTTAAAAAGATCCCTAATAGAGAACAGATGCATATAGATCATAAGGTAAAAACGTGAAAATGCTGTTCTGTTGTAAGGTCAAAATGTCAATTATATGAGATATAACTACATGATTTTTTTTTATCTCGAGTCAGATTCTGACATAATTGTTAGCATGGCAAAAACAATATATATACATTATGTACCATCAAAGTTCAAACTTTTCAAATAGTTTAATATAAAAGTCAAATCTATTTGTGAAATTTATAGGTCCTATACATCTTCCTCTTTTATAGCGTAAGCTCACACTTTAATGGATCGCCAGAAATTTGAGGCTGCGTGATATACGACTTTGGATTGTTGCTTTTTCGCCTTTCCCCTTTCTTTTTCCCCTTTCCTCCTATTCTTCATTTTCTTTCCATTTCCCTTTCTTTCTTTATCCCTTTTCCCCCGTTTTTTAAATTTCCCCTCATGTTTTTCTCTCCCTCTCCCCTGTTTCTCGCCGCTCAAGTAATGTCAGAAGTCAGAACCCCCGCCCCCCCCCAAAAAAAAAAAGGAAGTTCCACCACCAAGAAAAAAAAAAAGAAAAAAAAAAGTGAACGTGATATTATTTTCTAAATAAATGTCACAATCTATCACAAAAGTAGCATTTGTTATATTGAGAGGGCCAAAATGTTGCTTAAAATTATTGCTCACTTCACTCGCTTAACTGCAACTTTGTTAACAGAAATGTTGCTCCAAATCATGTTTGAACTTTCAAAATTTTTGGCTCATCACGCCATTGACAAAGCTTTTTTTTTGTATGACAAAATTGAAGATTGTACTTGTCAAATTTTCAGTCTACATGTACATGTAGATAGGCCTATGCTTGTTGGATTTTCTCATTTTATTCAAATAAACTTTTTGTTCAGGTAGACTGTCATTTTGAAGGTATGGTTTCAGATCAAGTTGATGTCACACACGTACCCCTATTCAACTTCCAAATTCGAGTGCCCCCGGCCCCCGAGTGGGAAGATGAAGGCCCTTCATAAAAGGGCCTCAAGTTCTTAAATCCCCCGGGAGATCCCCTCTTCGTTTCGTTTCATTTTCCCTGTAATTTCACCTAAACTTATGACAATCATGAAATTGGAATAATCATAACTATTTATTTAGAATGCACATTTTTTTGTTTTTTAACATATTTCAGTGGATAATCTATTCTCATTTGTTGGAGCTGATGTTGACCATCAAACCGGCCTTGGAACGATTTAGGGGATCTCGCACGAACTCGTGCTTGGAAAGGTAAACGAACATGTCGCCAAATGACCAAGTTTGCTTGGCTATGGCATGGCTATGCAGGGGCGGATCCCCAGCCTTCGCCAATAGGGGGGCCCGGAATTTTTTTCAGCCACATTTTCCCCGATCGGAAGCTCGAAGATAATTTTTGTTTGTATCTTTGAAGGGGTAGTCCTAATAGTCACTTCTAAGTTATATATATATATATATATATATATATATATATATATATATATATATATATATAACATCATAAGCCTTATCTAAAAAGCACGAGCTTTTTGTTAATTTTATGTATTTTGTCTTAAAATTTAAACATTTTGGGCAATGTTTATGATCTTAAAAGAGATGTGTATCCAACTAAATAATTGCTGCGAGCGTGAAGCGCGAGCAGAAATTTTTAATATACGTTTTGATCTGATAAAAAAAAGGATCTGTTAACGGCAGCTTGTTAGCCATGAAAACGTTATATATTTCAACTATCAAATAATGCGAGCGCGAAGCGCGAGCTGATATTTTGACAGTTTTACCTGAAGAATGGAAAAGGATGAGTATATAACTAGATAATTAATGCGAGCGCGAAGCGCGAGCTGAAAAATTCGAGATTTAAACCGAAAAATGGGACACTCTATTCATATTATCATGAAAAGGATGAGTAATTGGAAATCTTCCTACATTAATAATGCGAGCGCAAAGCGCGAGCGAGCAGAAATTATTTTTTTATATTCTTAATATACGTTTTGATCTGATCAAAAAAGGATCTGTTAACGGCTGCTTGTTAGCCGTGAAGACGTTACATATTTTAACTATCGAATAATGGGTATAATAATTTGGGTATTCTAAATACCTTACTTATCATGAAAATCAATAAAGCGAGCGCAAAGCGCGAGCTAAAAATATATGATATTCCGATCTGACATATGGTTAAGCTCTGTATTTCAAGCACTTTGTGGGGAAATTAAGAGGTGGATATGGATCACAGTTAAAAAAGAGCTGATATGTTTCATTATTATTACTTTGAGTTTTGACACAGGACCGGGACATTCTATAAGAACATTATGTCATCGTATGAAAATGATGACTATCTTCATATTTCTCTTCCTAAGCATGGGAGCGCAAAATCTCTTAATATTATTGCCAGAAACTGGACATTTAAAGCACTTTTGTAATTATGAATAAGATGAGTTAATATCTTTCAACAATCAATGCGAGCGGAAATCGCAAGCCGAAATTTTTGATAAACTGTCATCAAAATATGGATTTTAAGAAGTTTGTTTTAGAGTTAATATTGAGGTATATACAAAACTCACCAATCAAAATGCGAGCGTGCAGCGCTAGCTGATACGTTTTGACAATCTGACCTGAATAGGAATATTTTGATAACTTTATGGAATACAGGAAAATAATAGGTACCTGACAAATCAAATTTTGCGAGCGCGCAGTGCAAGCAGAAAATGTTAATATTCAGACCATAAAACAAAAATTTTTACAGTGCACTTTTTAAAAATCAATATGTAAATCAATCAAAATAATGAAAGTTCAATTTCCGAGCTGAAATATGTTTTGTATATTGACTTCAAGATTTGATATTTTAAGCTCCATATTGAGCAAGATATGTAAATCACCTAGTAAAAGGCAATGCGAGCGCGAAGCGCGAGCGAAAATTTTATATCCCGACATGAAAGATTTTTTATATTATTTTCCAAGCTAATATAGTCTCCCCTCATATTATTTTATTCACTCGTCTTCCTCCTCTTATGTTTCCCCTTCTTTTTTCTTCTCTCTTTTCCCTTCTTTTTATTTTTTCCTTTCTTTCCCCCTTTTTTCTTTTTTCCTTTCTCTCCCCCTTTTTTCTTTTTTTGCTCCGCCAATAGGGGGGGGGGGGGGCGGGGCGGCGGGCCCCTCGGGCCCCCCTGGATCCGCCTATGGCTATGGTACCAAGCTATGATCATCGATGATATGGGGCGTACACATGCATAAAATACCGGTGTGTTATGCGCATGCGCAAATTTACAAACTTGGATTTCTCGCCATCTTGGAAATTTTCTGCGCTGCCGAACATCTGTCCATCAGAGAAAATTACATCGAAATCAACAGAACGCCGCATTTTATATTTGAATGGATCCAAGGGTGTCTTGGTACCAACCTGAACAACTTGGTAGAGCCACCGATCTCTGGACCCAGATATTC
This sequence comes from Lytechinus pictus, assembly GCF_037042905.1. Taxonomy (NCBI): domain Eukaryota; kingdom Metazoa; phylum Echinodermata; class Echinoidea; order Temnopleuroida; family Toxopneustidae; genus Lytechinus; species Lytechinus pictus. The sequence continues at coordinate 46,519,483 of NC_087246.1, read as the reverse complement.
GACAGCGCAACATTGACAGAAGAACTGCAAAATTTTCACGTTGGCGATAGCATGAGCAAAGGTGGGACTGGCAGCCCTTCCCCCAACTCTCGGAGCGGTGCGGGCACTCGAACTGCGCCAGATTACATTCCTCTTAACGGAGACAACACATCACATTCAAGAAAGAAGAAGGGAGCAAACGGCTTTATATTTGGTGACAGACAGGAAACTATCAACAGAAAAAGGAAGGATAATCTAGCAAGTACATACGATTGGAATCATTCTGGAAAATTAAGAAATGGGGGAACACCATGGCGAATGCCAAGCCAGCGGTACTGCGGAATCATTGGGTAAATATTGAGCAGCCAGTAGATCGTAATGATCATCTAGATTATTTCCCCCTAGTTTTAGGCTTTTCCCAGTGGTTGTAGTTTATAAATATCATGTTTCGCCTTCAATGTTTCATTCTGTAAAAATTTTCAAGGAGACATGGGAGACAAGATCTGAAATAGAAAATTTGGCCTGTTGCGCAACAGACCAATTTTTTTTTTTTTTTCAAATTCAAACGTGCGCCGCTGTTTGCTTTTACAAGCCTTGCACTTTTGCAGACATGCAGCTGGCCATGCATGGACATCGCGTCGCGGCCAGCCACGGCTGTGTATGGACCTGGAAGTGAGCTCATTCACCAGCCCCATTCAGTGTTCTGTCAATGTCACTAATGCACTACGATACACACTCCATGGGTTGTGTGCAGAAGACACACACACACATGACATATGACTGCCATGGTCTAGCCCAGCTGTGACTGTAGTGGAGGATTTGCTACACTAGTCTGGCTTCCTCAGTTCCTCCTGTATGCCTCTATTTGTGTTTGCTGTGCATATGTATTTGAGCAGCAATGAACTTAGACAGGAATAACCGTCGTTTCTGGGGATTTATTCAACAATTTCTGACATTTTACTGTAATCCCCATTTACCGACGGTAGGGTGTACGTGTGGGCTCGCATGTGTTCTCATTCCCTCCCTTTTGTCAATTCACAGTCCAAAGTTTGATGTAATTTTACACATCGAATTTACAATCTAAGGATGTATAAACAACAAACTTTTAAAATTTAATATTTTAATATTTAAATACTTTAAACGATATAGATGAAAAAGGCATGAAAAATATACTTTACCGATGTTTAATTGGGTTGAACACGATAAAAATGGTCAAAATGGCAGCCAAACTATAAAATATTTACAAACGAACGTCAACAATCACGAATGTGATATCGATATTGCTTTCGATATTATACGATCGAAACCGAAGATAAACGATACTAGTTATACTAGTACTAGTACTAGTTATAATCGCGATATATCGATTCGAGACATTAAGTTAATAACGATAATGACGTCATTCAAGATGGCAACTTGCAAGAAAAACCGTCAGGTCAGGTGAAAATGTCTTAGATGACAGATTTCTCAATCATCCAGAGGATTTTTTTCAATAACTCCGGCCCAAGGTATGCAATTACTTAATTTATTTATATTTCCCTGATAATGGAAACCATGAAACTTTCAATTTTGCTTAAAAAACAGTTTTAAATCGCGATCTATAAAACGCTAGTTCACTATACGTTGGCTGTAGGTACGGGGCCCCATCCCCTTCAGTCTATGTATGGTGAGTGGAGCCAACGTAGTTCAGCGGAACAACCAAAATACAGAGACTGAAGCTTTTGGTCTACAATGAACTTTGCACATGTCACTCACATGTTCTATAATATATGTTGATTTGGATATGTGCAGGTATGGTGCTAGATCTACTACCGGTAAACTAAATTATATGTCCCTTTCTATGTTGAATCAAATTTTATCACAATTTTTAGCCATATTTGGATTGAAAAATCAAAGAACAGGGATTAGACTTCATGACATCAAATCTGAAAAAGTGCTCAAATTTGCCACTTTTATACATCTGAATATCCAAATCTATTGAAATAATGAATATGAAAAGTGTAATTTTAGCTCATTTCCTGGCTTTTTTTTAATACAATTTTGTTGTCTGATAACGATACAAAAAGGAAGCCCAGAAAAAAAATCTGGTCTGAAAATCATTATTTAGTGCCTTAAAAAGAAAGTGAAATATAATTGTCTGGAAACACTGTCTTCATTGTAGTTAACTGTTAAGTTTATGTTTCTTACCCCAGTGAATTGTTGAAAAATGAGAATTGGTTTTAATAATTTTTTTTAAAGGGGCGCCTGGCTATGTATGCATGATACATGTACATCGCCACAAAAATATAAAGAAAGGATGGGGAAGGCGGGAACCTCCACTATTTACAGTATATGCTCATGTGATATCATGGACATTTTGCTGCATTTTCTGTGATCTCCTTTGATCTTCTGTAGTAGAGAGTAATGTTGTAAATCGGACCAAAAATCAGATCGAAAATCGGATCGGCAGTTAAGCTTCTAAAATCGAAATCGAATCGAAAATCGAATCGGCGATGTTTAAAAACAAAGGAATACATCAAAATGTTGTTCGCGGTCGCGCGCATCTTCCTGACAAAGTCACAAAGACGAATGCATTGGAATGGAAGTCGCCAACATGCGCGATCGTTTGGAACATGTTTTAAAGCCAGGGGTTTTGAGGTGTTATTGCTTTAAAATAAACCGAGTGATTTTTATTAGAAAGATAAACGAAAGACGCATCTTCCGAGCAAAGGCGCAAAGGAAAATAAAATGAAAATATTTCTCATAGATCACAGGTTAATGAACGATCGGCGGGACATCTTTTAGAAGTATTTTTAGGTGCTAGCGATTTAGAATTATTGGAATGATCTCTTACGACGCATCATCTTAAAGTCGCAAGTGCAATTAAAATGAAGTAGACGACGCAAGCACACACGATGATTTGAAATATGTTATTAAAATGTTTTGGGTAGCTAGCGTTTTCAAATCAATTTGAAGTTCACGGCGGGGTCCGCTATCACCACGAGGTTGAAGAGAAGATGTCTATCATCATAAAGGGGGTAAGAGAGTAGCGCAGTGAGCTCCGTCAGTAGCACGATCTTTAAAAGTTCACGGCGGGGTCCGCTATATCACCACGAGGTTGAAAATAAAATGTAAATCATCATAAACGATGTAAGAGAGTAACGCAATGAGCTCCGTCAATAGTACGACCCAAAGTTCACGGCGGCATCCGCTATCACCACGAGGTTGAAAATAAAATGTATATCATCATAAACGATGTAAGAGAGTAACGCAATAAGCTCCGTCAATAGTACAGTCTTTAAAAGTTTCTGGCGGGGTCCGCTATCACCACGAGGTTGAAGAGAAGATTTATATCATTATAAACGATGTAAGAGAGTAGCGCAGTGAGCTCCGTCGGTAATACGACCTTTCAAAGTTCACGGCGGCTTCCGCTATCACCACGAGGTTGAAAATAAAATGAATATCATCATAAACGATGTAAGAGAGTAACGCAATAAGCTCCGTCAGTAGCACGATCTTTAAAAGTTCACGGCGGGGTCCGCTATCACCACGAGGTTGAAAATAAAATGTAAATCATCATAAACGATGTAAGAGAGTAACGCAATGAGCTCCGTCAATAGTACGACCTTTCAAAGTTCACGGCGGCATCCGCTATCACCACGAGGTTGAAAATAAAATGTATATCATCATAAACGATGTAAGAGAGTAACGCAATAAGCTCCGTCAATAGTACAGTCTTTAAAAGTTTCTGGCGGGGTCCGCTATCACCACGAGGTTGAAAATAAAATGAATATCATCATAAACGGTGTAAGAGAGTAACGCAATAAGCTCCGTCAGTAGCACGATCTTTAAAAGTTCACGGCGGGGTCCGCTATCACCACGAGGTTGAAAATAAAATGTAAATCATCATAAACGATGTAAGAGAGTAACGCAATGAGCTCTGTCAATAGTACGACCTTTCAAAGTTCACGGCGGCATCCGCTATCACCACGAGGTTGAAAATAAAATGTATATCATCATAAACGATGTAAGAGAGTAACGCAATAAGCTCCGTCAATAGTACAGTCTTTAAAAGTTTCTGGCGGGGTCCGCTATCACCACGAGGTTGAAGAGAAGATTTATATCATTATAAACGATGTAAGAGAGTAGCGCAGTGAGCTCCGTCGGTAATACGACCTTTCAAAGTTCACGGCGGCTTCCGCTATCACCACGAGGTTGAAAATAAAATGAATATCATCATAAACGATGTAAGAGAGTAACGCAATAAGCTCCGTCAGTAGCACGATCTTTAAAAGTTCACGGCGGGGTCCGCTATCACCACGAGGTTGAAAATAAAATGTAAATCATCATAAACGATGTAAGAGAGTAACGCAATGAGCTCCGTCAATAGTACGACCTTTCAAAGTTCACGGCGGCATCCGCTATCACCACGAGGTTGAAAATAAAATGTATATCATCATAAACGATGTAAGAGAGTAACGCAATAAGCTCCGTCAATAGTACAGTCTTTAAAAGTTTCTGGCGGGGTCCGCTATCACCACGAGGTTGAAAATAAAATGAATATCATCATAAACGGTGTAAGAGAGTAACGCAATAAGCTCCGTCAGTAGCACGATCTTTAAAAGTTCACGGCGGGGTCCGCTATCACCACGAGGTTGAAAATAAAATGTAAATCATCATAAACGATGTAAGAGAGTAACGCAATGAGCTCTGTCAATAGTACGACCTTTCAAAGTTCACGGCGGCATCCGCTATCACCACGAGGTTGAAAATAAAATGTATATCATCATAAACGATGTAAGAGAGTAACGCAATAAGCTCCGTCAATAGTACAGTCTTTAAAAGTTTCTGGCGGGGTCCGCTATCACCACGAGGTTGAAGAGAAGATTTATATCATTATAAACGATGTAAGAGAGTAGCGCAGTGAGCTCCGTCGGTAATACGACCTTTCAAAGTTCACGGCGGCTTCCGCTATCACCACGAGGTTGAAAATAAAATGAATATCATCATAAACGATGTAAGAGAGTAACGCAATAAGCTCCGTCAGTAGCACGATCTTTAAAAGTTCACGGCGGGGTCCGCTATCACCACGAGGTTGAAAATAAAATGTAAATCATCATAAACGATGTAAGAGAGTAACGCAATGAGCTCCGTCAATAGTACGACCTTTCAAAGTTCACGGCGGCATCCGCTATCACCACGAGGTTGAAAATAAAATGTATATCATCATAAACGATGTAAGAGAGTAACGCAATAAGCTCCGTCAATAGTACAGTCTTTAAAAGTTTCTGGCGGGGTCCGCTATCACCATGAGGTTGAAAATAAAATGAATATCATCATAAACGGTGTAAGAGAGTAACGCAATAAGCTCCGTCAGTAGCACGATCTTTAAAAGTTCACGGCGGGGTCCGCTATCACCACGAGGTTGAAAATAAAATGTAAATCATCATAAACGATGTAAGAGAGTAACGCAATGAGCTCTGTCAATAGTACGACCTTTCAAAGTTCACGGCGGCATCCGCTATCACCACGAGGTTGAAAATAAAATGTATATCATCATAAACGATGTAAGAGAGTAACGCAATAAGCTCCGTCAATAGTACGACCTTTCAAAGTTCACGGCGGCATCCGCTATCACCACGAGGTTGAAAATAAAATGTAAATCATCATAAACGATGTAAGAGAGTAACGCAATGAGCTCCGTCAATAGTACAGTCTTTAAAAGTTTCTTGCGGGGTCCGCTATCACCACGAGGTTGAAGAGAAGATTTATATCATTATAAACGATGTAAGAGAGTAGCGCAGTGAGCTCCGTCAATAGTACAGTCTTTAAAAGTTTCTGGCGGGGTCCGCTATCACCACGAGGTTGAAGAGAAGATTTATATCATTATAAACGATGTAAGAGAGTAGCGCAGTGAGCTCCGTCGGTAATACGACCTTTCAAAGTTCACGGCGGCTTCCGCTATCACCACGAGGTTGAAAATAAAATGAATATCATCATAAACGATGTAAGAGAGTAACGCAATAAGCTCCGTCAGTAGCACGATCTTTAAAAGTTCACGGCGGGGTCCGCTATCACCACGAGGTTGAAAATAAAATGTAAATCATCATAAACGATGTAAGAGAGTAACGCAATGAGCTCCGTCAATAGTACGACCTTTCAAAGTTCACGGCGGCATCCGCTATCACCACGAGGTTGAAAATAAAATGTATATCATTATAAACGATTTAAGAGAGTAACGCAATAAGCTCCGTCAGTAGCACGATCTTTAAAAGTTCACGGCGGGGTCCGCTATCACCACGAGGTTGAAAATAAAATGAAAAATCATCATAAACGATGTAAGAGAGTAACGCAATAAGCTCCGTCAATAGTACGACCTTTCAAAGTTCACGGCGGCATCCGCTATCACCACGAGGTTGAAAATAAAATGTAAATCATCATAAACGATGTAAGAGAGTAACGCAATGAGCTCCGTCAATAGTACAGTCTTTAAAAGTTTCTTGCGGGGTCCGCTATCACCACGAGGTTGAAGAGAAGATTTATATCATTATAAACGATGTAAGAGAGTAGCGCAGTGAGCTCCGTCAATAGTACAGTCTTTAAAAGTTTCTGGCGGGGTCCGCTATCACCACGAGGTTGAAGAGAAGATTTATATCATTATAAACGATGTAAGAGAGTAGCGCAGTGAGCTCCGTCGGTAATACGACCTTTCAAAGTTCACGGCGGCTTCCGCTATCACCACGAGGTTGAAAATAAAATGAATATCATCATAAACGATGTAAGAGAGTAACGCAATAAGCTCCGTCAGTAGCACGATCTTTAAAAGTTCACGGCGGGGTCCGCTATCACCACGAGGTTGAAAATAAAATGTAAATCATCATAAACGATGTAAGAGAGTAACGCAATGAGCTCCGTCAATAGTACGACCTTTCAAAGTTCACGGCGGCATCCGCTATCACCACGAGGTTGAAAATAAAATGTATATCATTATAAACGATTTAAGAGAGTAACGCAATAAGCTCCGTCAGTAGCACGATCTTTAAAAGTTCACGGCGGGGTCCGCTATCACCACGAGGTTGAAAATAAAATGAAAAATCATCATAAACGATGTAAGAGAGTAACGCAATGAGCTCCGTCAATAGTACGACCTTTCAAAGTTCACGGCGGCATCCGCTATCACCACGAGGTTGAAAATAAAATGTATATCATCATAAACGATGTAAGAGAGCAACGCAATAAGCTCCGTCAATAGTACAGTCTTTAAAAGTTTCTGGCGGGGTCCGCTATCACCACGAGGTTGAAGAGAAGATTTATATCATTATAAACGATGTAAGAGAGTAGCGCAGTGAGCTCCGTCGGTAATACGACCTTTCAAAGTTCACGGCGGCTTCCGCTATCACCACGAGGTTGAAAATAAAATGAATATCATCATAAATGATGTAAGAGAGTAACGCAATAAGCTCCGTCAATAGTACAGTCTTTAAAATTTTCTGGCGGGGTCCGCTATCACCACGAGGTTGAAGAGAAGATTTATATCATTATAAACGATGTAAGAGAGTAGCGCAGTGAGCTCCGTCGGTAATACGACCTTTCAAAGTTCACGGCGGCTTCCGCTATTACCACGAGGTTGAAAATAAAATGAATATCATCATAAACGATGTAAGAGAGCAACGCAATAAGCTCCGTCAATAGTACAGTCTTTAAAAGTTAATGGCGGGGTCCGCTATCACCACGAGGTTGAAGAGAAGATTTATATCTGTTATAAAGGGGGTAAGAGAGTAGCGCAGTGAGCTCCGTCGGTAATACGACCTTTCAAAGTTCACGACGGCATCCGCTATCACCACGAGGTTGAAAATAAAATGTATATAATCATAAACGATGTAAGAGAGTAACGCAGTGAGCTCCGTCGGTAATACGACCTTTCAAAGTTCACGGCGGCATCCGCTATCACCATGAGTTGGAAGAGAAAATATCTATCCCCTTAAACATTGCCATAGATAATACCGCGACTTTCTCCCTGAATAATGCGACCTCTAAATAGCTAGCACCTCAAAAACAATCTTGAAATATGTTCTGAGCGATCACGCACTGTAACCAGATCTACGCCGATTTTTTATTTTCGATTTTTTCCTTCAAGGGGCATGATCGAAGATCGGCAAGTGATTGCCGATTGTGGTGAAATCGAATGGAATCGGTTGCCGATTGCAAAATCGGTTACAAGCTTAGTAGAGAGTACTGTAATTCTGCATTGTTTCTCTGGATTTTTCTTGTCATTTTTTGTTTTACAGATTGCATCATGAGATAATTGATTTCTATCATTTTATGCTCCCTCGTTATGAGGAGCATCATATGAGGAGAGAAGTAGTGCAGAGAATACAAGGAATTGTCAGATCAATATGGCCCAAAGCAAAGGTACTGTATTTTCATTCATATCTCCTAATTTTATAAATTTCCTCAATTTTGTGTTGTGTGGTGCTACTTGGCATACATGCAAGTCATATTTTTATTTTTTGTTTGTTTTCTTTGCAAGACAGAAGCTAACGGCATGTAGGTTAATATTACAAAGGTCTTATTTATTAAAAAGAATTCTAAACTTCAGGATTCTTGTTTTTTTATATTGTTCATATATATGTATGGAAAAAAAACCACCCAGCCCAAGAAGAAAAAAAATATTTGTGTATGCTTTTTCAAGATATCTGTGACTATTAAAAAATAATTTAATATATCTCCTGGGGAGAATATTATAATATGTGTAGTATGTTGGATGGATTTAAGTCAGTGTTTTGTGTCACTTAAATATTTTAATTTTTGAACTTGAGCACTTGATATGTGCGATTTGTCTTTTTTTTTCTGGGATCTTTCTATAACATACATGTACCACAGACACGGATGACAAGTGGAACCTTGCAAGTTGTACATGTAGCTCAAATTTTTTTAAATTGAAAAATAAATTTTATCTTGCATGCATGTCTTGCACATTTGTTTTTATTTGCTGTTCATGATATTAAAATGAGTTGATCAAAATCGATTCTATTGGAAGGGCAAGTCCACCCTAGGAAAAGTTAATTTGTGTGCAAAAAAAATAAAGGTTGAAAAAAGAAATCACTGAAAATCCCATTGAAATTGTCAAAATATTTCCTAAATTCATATCATACTTACTACCATTTTGGCATGAACGAATTTATAAGGAATATTTCAATCAGAAATAATTTTGATTTGAATGGAAATTGAATTTGAAATGAAACTCTAATCTCAAGGTATTTTTCGTTACTTCTTCACAAATGATTGTATTTAGCAGAAATAAAGTTTTCAATTGTGTTTGTGTTCAATTCATTTGAATGTTGGTTAAAAACAATGACTTACATCCATGTTGCCTTAAAGTCATAAACATTGTAAATTGCAAAGTTTTATGTTACATCTAATTTAATGAAATTTTCTGTGTTATTATTGTTTGAATTTTCTATATTGACCCCAACTCACTTTTTGTTAGGGCATACTCATACTCAAATGTTCAAACTTCATAGGTTATTTCAAATTTGTGTACATACATATATGTATCACAATGTTACTGGCCAATTATGTAAGCAAGAGAATTGAAAATGAGTATTGTGCTGTATGTACATTTTCGCACTCCCACTTGATTGATTAGAAATTAAACGTTTTATGGTAAATAAATCTTTACATGTAACTGTATAAGTTTCAAAGTCTTTGGTGACACTGAATTTGTGAAGTATTTCTTTATTTCATTGGTCGGGTCTGTGCCAAAAAATAACCAGTGGACAGCAGTAAAAAAGAATTTGTTATGAAACCATTTTTTTTATCTCAGAGCGCATAGAGTTAGGATTGTAATAGAGTTTTTTTGTTCAGAATAATGCAGGCCTGGAATAATGTTTATTTTGTTTTTGAGGTTAGGTTGTATGTTTGACTGAATTGGCAGATTTTCCATTGGAGCAGATGTCGCCTGAGCAAATCTCATGGAAACGTTGTGACTTCTGCCGAAATCTACTGAAGTAAATTAGAAATCAAAGACATGTATTCACTAAGTAAATATTCATCTTTCCATTTTTACAGGTGGAGATTTATGGGAGCACACGAACAATGCTGTATCTTCCTACTAGGTAAGATCGAACATTATTTTTTTGAATAACTGAGTTGATAATGGTCTGTACATGTATCAACTTAAGTACCAATTTAAAAAAGTATAAAATTACTTAAAAATTATCCTGCACATGTACTGCATGTATGGTTTTTTATGTGCAGATACACGTAACTGCTATAGCCATACTCCAAACAGATTAATGTAGAAAACCACTTAAATGTATTTGGTGAGAACTTAATTTGTTGATGCATAAATGATTTTTGAACATTTATACCTTATGCTTCTTTAGAAAATGGTTCGTAAAAATAATCATGTTAAGGAAATATATTCTAATTGTAAAACTAATTTAATTTACATGTACAATGTACATGTACTGTCACTGTGTACATGTATAATGCAAAGTATTGTATAGTATTTGTTGGAATGTGCTGTGTAAAGTGGGAGCAAAAAGTTTACAAACTCCTGTATGTTCAGTAATGTAATGTACATGTACTGTATGTAGTAACTTAGTATGTAGAAGGCCTGAGTCATTACATGTACGTTTATTTAAAAAAAAAACATGAAACACTATTAAACAGAAGTTTACAGTTACAGTCAAACGGCGGAGGTGAAGTATAAAACCTTCACCAAAAGGTGCTGAATTGTCATATTTTGCACCTTTAAATCCATGACATGGTCATGTACATGGTATATTCCATATTTCCTTGAAATTGTTTTGATTTTGTTGGAAACTATCAAGAAAATGAAGAATACACCTCTTAATTGACTCTGAAAGATCGTTTTATATTACCCCCCAAAAAAAAACTTCACCAAAGTCGCTAACAATTCACATTTTGCATTTTAAATCCATGAAATGGCCATTCATTTGCCATATTTTCTTGAAATTGATTTGATTTAGTTGGAAACTACATGTATATTCACCTCTTTCTTGACTCTGAAAGATTGTTTTATGATGTACCGGTAACACTCTGTAAATGTAGTAGTCCCACATGTATAATTTCATGTTGTTGACAGTGTAAAACAATTAAAAACCATCAAAAGATCAGCAACCGTTTTCAATGAATTACTATGAAAGTCTACATGTGGGACTACATGTACAATATTGACCAAGTGTAACATCATAAAAGAATTTTCATAGTCAAGAAAGAGGTAAATATTCTAGATTTTTTTTTTGGTAGTTTCCAATTAGATAAAAACAATATCAAGGAAATATGGAAAATAGATGACCATTTCATGAATATAAAGAAGTAAAATGTGGAATTTCCCCCCCCCTAGGCCCTGGATCTACATGTATATATGGTATAAACGATTGTCAAAATAGGTAAACGTACATGCTTTCAATGGTCGTTAACATGCAAACCACATTTAAACATTTGGACTCTGCCCTAGTATGTACTACATGTATGTAGCCACGAGCAGGTCTATTTGAATTGTGTTTTTGCTTACATGTATCTTTAACAAAATATTTTGCCTATCGTAAAAAGAAAAAAAAATGGTATCAAATGGAGAGCTGATTTTGCCTGATTTTCGTTCTATGACTAACGTTGGAATTTCTGTCAATGTGAATTTCTTTAAAAAAAAAAAAAACCAAAGTTATCAGGTTTTAGTAAAAAAAATCACAACAATATTTCAGCCTTTTATCATGAAATGTATTGTCAAGAGTTTTAAAAAAATCTTTGATTTGATCCCAATCTATTATGGTAGCACAAACAGTTACGACGTCAGATATAATTTTGGCAAGTAAAACAATTTGTGTTGATTCATGTCTACATGTACAATGTACATGTAAAGTTGATATGTATACATGTAAACCTGACTTCAACTGTGTACAGAAAAAATGTAAGTGGATCAATGGAGTATAAAATTAAATTAATATCAAACTTTTTATGAGACCTACAGTACATGTATGACTTGTACAATCTATACAGTACTGGGTTCCAAAAAGAAACCTATCAAACTTTACAAAGGCACTGGACAAATTCCACTTTGTCAAAATGAACAATATTACATGTATGCTAGCTTCAATAATCTTTTCTTAGCACATGTTGTCAATAATTAAGAGATTGGTTCAATCACAGAGAGGCTATAATAGCCCCTGATATCAATTGGTTTCAGAATCCAAAGTCACAAAATGGCAAAAGAAAGACCAATGAAATGAGATGGGATTAAACAAACTTCCCAGTTTATTACACTGTACATGTCCTACAAGGCGATGTTTTTTATAGTGATTGGCTCAAGCACAAATAAGCTACAGGAAATTAACATCAATATTTTAATCTAAAATGTATATGATTTTCCCTGGCATACTCGCTGAGTTTTTTCAATATCATGTATTGTATTGTATCGTATGAAATTGTGCAATGATATGACGTTGGAAGACCCCTCCCACACGTTTCCTCTTGTGATTAGCATGAGGATGCTTGTTTTGAATTGAGATAAGCAGGAAATGTGGCTACAGTAGTTTTTGGTGGGTCATTGGAAAACACTAGAATTATTTTCGCTTGTAATGACTTGTAAATTATTCTTACTGTATAGTACTTTGTACATTTGACTGATAATTTGCAAGACAAAGTTGGCCAAGAATAGATGAAAAAAGTTTTCACATGGAAATTACTGCGAAATGTTTTTGTAAAACACACAAGAGTTGGTGAGCTATTATGTACATGTTGGTCAACTGTGCATCCACCCATGTCAGCATCAGAAATATTAGTATGATGTTTGTAATTGCATCGCATGTACATAATGTGAAAATCTTGAGCACACTTTTCAAATTGACCGTCTCACTGGCAGGCCCACACGCCCATCCATTTTCTAGTTAATGTAACATTTCCTCCTCTTTATACGTTTCCAAAACTTTCCATTTTATTTCTTTTCTTTACTCAACTAGGTACATGTACAGCATTACAGGCTCTATTATCATTGTTTTGAACCAAAATTAACGAAAATGCATTTCTGTTCTCCTGTACTGTACATGTAGGCCTACAATGTATAATGATAAAATGTACTGTAGTTTAAAAAAATCAGACTGGCCATACATACAAATGAGACATCTTTTTAACATGTAAAAATCATTGTAATTTCCTGTGAATGAAGGTTAAATGTGTGAAACAATTTACTCTTCCCCTGTGTGTTTAGTGACATTGACTTGGTCCTCTTTGGTGATATCGGTGAAAGTCCATTCTTCAGACTTGGCAATGAGCTGGAGAAAAGTGGAATTGCTGAACAAGGAAGCATCAAAGTTTTGGACAAGGCATCGGTAAGTATCCTTCATCAACATTCAAAATTTTAGATTTTATTGTGATTGCTATTTGAACCAAGTAAAATGTACATGTACATGTATTTGTATTTGTGACATGGCAAATCACTCTTGGTGATCAGGTTTCATATAAAATATAATGTTGAAGACATGTAATGGAATGTACAGTGTTAGAATAATTTTTAAAATGTTAATTTAAATGGAAACAGCACAGTTGTAAAATGAGATGGGTTTTTTTGTCTCGCCTGCATAGCAGAGCGAGACTATAGGCGCCGCTTTTCCGACGACGGCGGCGGCGTCAACATCAAATCTTAACCTAAGGTTAAGTTTTTGAAATGACATCATAACTTAGAAAGTATATGGACCTAGTTCATGAAACCTGGACATAAGGTTAATCAAGTATTACTGAACATCCTGCCTGAGTTTCAGGTCACATGACCAAGGTCAAAGGTCATTTAGGGTCAATAAACCTAGACCATGTTGGAAAAAATTATTTTCAAAATCTTAACCGAAGGTTAAGTTTTTGAAATGACATCATAACTTAGAAAGTATATGGACCTAGTTCATGAAACTTGGGCATAAGGTTAATCAAGTATTAGTGAACATCCTGCTCGAGTTTCAGGTCAGGTGACCAAGGTCAAAGGTCATTTAGGGTCAATAAACTTTGGTCAAGTTGGGGGTATTTGTTGAATTACCATCATAACTTTGAAAATTTATGGATCTAGTTCATGAAACTTGGACATTAGGTTAATCAAGTACCACTGAATATCCTGTGCGAGTTTCAGGTCACATGACCATGGTCAATGGTCATTTAAGGTTAATGAACTTTGGCCGTGTTGGGGGTATTTGTTAAATTACCATCCTAACTCTGAAAGTTTATGGATCTAGTTCATAAAACTTGGACATAAGAGTAATCAAGTATCACTAAACATCCTGTACGAGTTTCAGGTCACATGACCATGGTCAAAGGTCATTAAAGGTCAATGAACTTTGGCCGTGTTGGGGGTATTTGTTGAATTACCATCCTAACTCTGAAAGTTTATTGATCTAGTTCATAAAACTTGGGATATAAGAGTAATCAAGCATCACTGAACATCCCCTGTGAGTTTCAGGTCACAAAACCAAGTCAAAGGTCAGTTAAGGTCAATAAACTTAGGCCATGTTGGGGTAATTGTTGAATTGCCATCATAACTTTGTAAGTTTATGGATAGAGTGAATGAAATGTGGACATGGGTGTAGTTGACAGTCTTAAGTCTCCGTTCAAATGTCATTTATGGTCAATGAATGTGGTATTATGTCATCATATGAATGGTGTTTTTCTGAATGATTATTTTATAGCAGTTTTCAAAGTTAGCACTGCTGCTATATTAAATCACGTAATGCAGGCGAGACTGCCAGAGGCGTTCCACTTGTTTAGTTCAATTTTACTCCTTGTAAAATGAGGTTAATTTTGAATACCCTGATTCTGAATAATCGTAAACTTAACCACAATGTATCGGATATTCTATTTTCAACCTTGATAATTAATGGAAGTTTTTATGAAATCAGAACCTATAAAGTTCAATGTCATGCATGTATTGGCATGTGATGTTAGGGTGCTCTTATGATACTCCTACATGTACACTGTTTGTTACATGTATGTGAGGTAAATCAATATTGTTCTTCATATACATGTAATGTGTTTGGTATGAGTGCTGTTTGTGCAATTGTAGTTCAATCCTGGAAGTCTGTCCGTAGGGAGCGAAGTGCAAGAGCTATATTTAGATACATCAATATCTTATTGCTGGTTTGGCATGGTTGGTGGGAAAACCCAGTCTTGTGTGGGTGGGAATACTGTTTCATAATACATGTAATAAATGTATGTTAAAGGGCTTCTTTGAAAGAAGCAGGGAGGGGGGGGGGTATTTGGACAGAAAAATAATGGCTTTTCTTTAATTTTTTTTATTCCACAGGTTCCAATAGTGAAGTTGACAGATAATGTCACCAAAGTTCGTGTTGACATCAGCTTCAACATGCAAACAGGGACTGACTGTGCCAAACTTATTGAGGTTTGTACATTTTCCTTGAGTAATAAATTTCACATGCACGTATGAATGTAGACATACTATACACAAATTGACATGGTCTGTGTGATCATTACCTAAGTGAAATATTTGGTGTTACTTTTATAGACCTGCCCTTGTGGCCACCGAAGTTGTCTCCCATTTGAAAGAATTGTGTGATATAGAACCTGTCTACAGTGGCCACATTCCTGTTTTCCTTTGTATGGCGGGTGTAACAAATTAAAGAAACCAAGCAAAACAAGACACATGCCCCATTTAATGTCCCTCCCTTGTCGCAATCATTTTTAAAATGTAAATGATTAGATAGGATGCCATGGTATCATATCCACTCTGCCCAGCTGCTGATATCAGCTCAAAGTTGACATCAATGGCAGTGATAGTTGTTACTTTCACACCAGCCTGGTCATATAATATATCATTAGATGATAGGTAATTTTACACCCTTCCAGTAAAAAGGTAATGATGAGAAACTGTATAGGCCTTAAAATAGAATACCTGATAAATGTGATCTCTCTTTCACTCCCTTTCAAACCAGATGCATGTAAAAGTTCTATTTGTTATAATCCAGCAAGAACACTCCTGCAATCATAAATATAGCAAGGAATGCATTGATCATCATGTACAATGTACTCATAGTTCTGCACTACAAATGTCCTTGTAACCTTGATAAATCCTTGCAATAGAGTTGATTTCATTTTTAAAAGTATCCCTTAGTTTTGCATTTATTTTCTTTCGAGGGGATGCCAGCTTTGACTCTGGCAAAAACCTGGTAATTTTGTGATGAGAAAGGTGTGAAAGCACCTTGAATGACATCTTAGGCCCCTGTTACATCTGAAAGTTTCCTACCCGAGACCCGACCGAGTCCACTTGCAACCTTGACTGGATTATTGGTGGATTAGCTTCGCGAACGGACCGAGTCCGAAAGGTGGTCTGTTTACATCACAGCGTTCATTCCCTCCCTTATCGGTATGGTTTTGAGCGGTATCCGATTGCTGACAACAAAGGGCACTCTCGATCTAGGTTCTGAATAATTTGCGCGCGCTAATTGAAGTTGTTTACATATCGTTACACTCGTCGAGATTCTGGAAGAATGCTGATGATCCCAGCAGTCGTTGAAGATATGATGACTTGAAAAGGATAAGTTTAAAATGCTTCCTTCTTTCCACTCAAATCAAAGACTTTATCAATCACAATTCACATGTCGCATGCCGCAAAACATTCGAAGAACGACGGGGCTGGGGAGGGGATAGCGCGCGCTATGACGTAATTTGACAGCTGGCGAACGGACCGAGATAGGTTCGAAAGCTTGTGTGCGTTTACATCTACGAATCGGTGGACCGGGGCCGGCCCAATACCTACCCGAGACTACCTCTGGATGTGGTCTCGGGTAGGTTCGCTAAAAGGTGGCCCGAGGTAGGTTTGGGATGTTTACATCTGATTTCTTTCCGACCCGAGGTAGGCCCCGGGCCGGCCCGAGGTAGGGAATCTCTCAGATGTAACAGGGGTCTTAGCGAGTCTGACCTTTTCCTCAACTGCCTTGGAGTGTTAATGGGCCAAGTCTGACTGACTGGCTCATTGGTTGGTTGGTAGGCTGGCTGGCTTGCTGGCCAGGCCTATGCTATGATAACCCAATCCTCCCTGACAAGCCTGGAATGCATGCCTTGACTAAAAATAGTCTGTTCCACCAGCCTCACATTGCTCAGAGGAGCAGAGTAAAGAGTCCACTCTTCTCTTTAAAGGGGAAGTTCACCCTGAGCTGAAAAAAGTTTGTTGTAAAAACAGCTGAAAAATGATAAATTATATGGATGGGTGAAGGTTTGAGGAAAATCCATTCAAGATTAAGAAAGTTATTAGAATTTAAAGTTTTGGATTTGTAATTTCATAAACGAGCAGCTGCCCCATATGTTATGTAATATAAAATGCATTACGGTAATTTAAATTTTTTAGTGGTTTGTGATGACTTTTTTTAGAAACAGGTGTGAAATGATTTTTCTATTGATATACTAGAGGCAAAGTAAAAACCATTTCCAGTTTTCTGAGAAAATGACATTTCATTTCATTTCACAAATCAAATAATTAAAATTCTATTAAATACAGGGAACAAATACATGGGGGTGGCGGGCGAATTCGCCCCGGAAATGCCTAAAGTCGCCCTCGAAATCGCCCAAAAACATGCTTTCAGGGCGACATAAAATCTAGAAGTCGCCCCCCAAATTATCGCTGAGCGATAACAACTCAGCGGCCCCCTAGTGCCATATGCTGGAGCTCCACTTGCCATTTAAAAATCATCAAAACTTTGCACTCAAAATCATGAACAAGCCTTGAAAATAGTGAGTACCGTTAGTAGTTTCGAATTCCCAAGTTGCGTCTTTTTTTCTGAACCATGTTTTTCCATACACACGGTATGGAAAAAAAAGTCAACAGAACGGTCGGGAAACAGTTGCATGTACAGGGGTCCATTATATCTACCACCATGTGCAATTTCTAATGCACATATTTCCCCTACAGATAGCACAATTCTGTGATGAAATAATTTGAATTACACAGGAGATAAATCCCAGAACCTTGCATTGGTGAGTTGTCATTGGCTTTGCTTGTCAAAACTGAGCATATTATCATTCAAAATAACTTACCCTATTTGTGAATTATGACTTAAATATCATTCGTTTTATTTGTCTAGGGGATGAGGTAAATATCAGACAATTAATCTTCAAACAAAGCTCCATCTATTTTACAAGGCAAGCGGGAGGCTCACACACGCATGCACTTGCGCTTGTACTAGCTAGCCAGTCTGAGCTCTTGTCTCTCTGCCAGAGCTCTGGGGGACAATTCGCTCAGTAAAGGCCTCAATGATGGTGATTATCTGTTTCAGATAGAGTTTACATTTCAGGAATATTATTTAAAACTGCCAATAAATTTCTTCATTGTCATGTATATTTAAGTTATTAATGAATAGATTCTATTCGAAATGCAAAAAGTAGCCCCCGAAAGGTAAAATTGGAGCCCCCCGAAATTTTTCAAAAAATTAAAAATGGAGTCCCCGAAAAAAAAATGATTAGTTTTTTTCCCTGATTAAATAAGTCTTTTATTCTTTGATGGATTTTTCTCAAACCTTCTGCGATAAGTTTTGTTATTTTTTCTGCTCTTTTTACAATAAACTTTTTGTCAGGGTGAACTAATGCCTAAGTAGTAGTTGTATCTCTTTTCTTTAATATACTGGCATACACTGCACATTACTCTGAGAACAAGCATTTGCACAGCATATTCATGTAATTATATGCAGAAGTAATCAAACTTTCTCAATTTTTGCATGACTCAATTTCTTTATTTTTGCGGGCCACTGGCCACTGGACCCGAAGAATTCCGGGCGGTCACTGGTAAAAAAAACCCAGGGATGACTCAGGCCTAAAAATATACATAATGACTAATTTGGTCTATACTCTTGGATTCCTGTATTACTTTAAGCAGGTTTCTGAAATGCCGCAAATGTTGATAATGCAGACTGTGTACATGTACCGTACAAGATCCTTTTCTTCCACAGTACCAGAAATGAAAAATTATGCTCAAATATGAATAGAAATGGAGGTGTGCTCATGTTGCATGCTTTCTATATATGTATAGATCTCCATTTAAAATTCTAATTTAAAATTTTCCATGGAAGTGAAACATACAATGTACAAATACAATAATAAGCCAACATGTACAGTAAATATTCATTCATCTTATTTTTATGCCCCCGCAGATGAAGTCTGGAGGGGGTATTAAGCGTTGCCCCTGTCCGTCCGTCTGTCCGTCCCTCCACTTGTTTCCGCGCAATAACTCGAAAAATATGTAATGGATTTTAAAAAATTTGGTGTGTAGAGTGTAGGTAGATGACACCAAAATACAGGCTAAGTTCGAATTCAGATTCCGCAGGTCAAAGGTCACAAGTTATTAAATATGCGAGTTGGTTTCCGCATGATAACTTATGAAATATTCATCAGATCAAAAAATTTTGGGTGTGTAGGTAGATGACACCCATATACAGGCTAAGTTCGAATTTGGAGTCCGCAGGTCGAAGGTCACACAGCTCATTAAATATGCGAGTTGGTTTCCGCATGATAACATGAAATATTCAACAGATTATAAAAAAAAATTGGGTGTGTAGGTAGATGACACCAAACTACAGGCTAAGTTCGAAATCGAAGTTTGCAGGTCAAAGGTCACAGCTCATTAAATATGCAAGTTGGTTTCTGCATGATACATTGTAACTTATGAAATATTCAACAGATTTTAAAAAAAATTTGGGTGTGTAGGTAGATGACACCAAAATACAGGCTAAATTCGAATTCGGAGTCCGCAGGTCAAATTTCACAGTTCATTATGCGAGTTGGTTTCCGCATGATAACTTCAGAAATATTCACCAGATATTTAAAAATGTTTGGTGTCTGGGTAGATGACACCAAAATACAGTCAGGTCACATACAATAACCTGACTGTCATATCTTCCGTCAGAGATATTATAGAAAGGGTGAGTCTTTAGGTCAAAGGTCTAAATTTGTTCATTATATATATGCATATTGGTTTCTGCACAATATTCAGTTCAATCATATTGAATGAATTTCTGATCACGTTCAGCGGGGGCATCTGTGTCCTTTGGACATGTCAAATTTCTAGTTTTATTATCCTTTGAAGTATTTTTCTTGCAATTGCATATCAACAGATACATGTAACACATGCTCTGACAGTATTGTTAGTTCATAGGGGATTTTTTTTCCTTTTATTTGAGGATACAGATCATTGACCCATCATTTAAGGATAACAAATAACAGCATTCATTTTAATTGGACCTTTCTAGTAGATATTTTTGCAATGCAAATGACCATCAATTTCCTGAAATGCACACACCCCTTGACATACATGAATAGAAAATATGTAGAGCCATTATTAGTGGTGAACATTCAGCTGCCACATACAATGATGTATGACATGGGGAATGTGTGGCCCAAGTGATATGTTACATGGTTTCTTGTTGCAAATGTGATATTCAGACAGGCATGGGAAATCAACCTGGCTCGTCAGTGTATGTTTCCCTAGACATGATCATTTATGCTCAAGCCTGGCCAGTGTTAAAGATCACATCACACAGTATGCATACATTACATTTAACATAAACTGGGTTCCAAAAAAAACTTATCAAGCTTCACAAGCGCACTACACATCTTCCACTCAGTCAAAATGAACGAAATTTTGATGCAAGGCAAGCTTCAATAATCTGTATTAAGCACATGTCAAAAAAGAGATTTGTTTAATCACAAAGAGGCTGTAGCCCCTCAAATCAATTGGTTCCAGAATCCAAAGTCACAAAATGGCAAAAGAATGACCAATGAAAATGAAATGGGATTAAACAAACTTACCAGTTTATTAAAGTTCACAGTATGACCAATCGCCATTTTTTAATTGATTGCCTCAATAAAAAGTTACAGGAAGTTAGAATTAACATTTTAAACACACATGTATTGAGGTCAAAGAAGCATAATGCATGAATGGACTCCATAGTTGTCAAGCAAAGAATTACCATTTGGTTTAATCCCATCTCATTTTCATATGAATGTTCTCTTTTGTGAATAATTATTCAATTGCTGTTTTTAAAGTCAGCACTTTTGCTATATCAAATCGCGTAATGCAGGCGAGACTGTCAGAGGCGTACCACTTGTTATCTAATTACCATATAATACCACGTAATTCTAGTTGAAAGAACTCAATCCTTATCGATATTCATTATTCAACCATCATCTCTAAAAACTTCAGAAATATGTTGAACAAATGACTAGCTTCATCTTTTTATTGCATATTTTGAAGTCTGAAGTATAAAATACAATTTTGATATATTTGGAGAAAAAAAAATTGTTGAAAATTGTTATTTGACAAACATGGTGATTATTGAAATAATAATAATGTGCATTATCATGTTTATTTTAAATATGGTTTGTACAGTATGTATGTATGTTGTCATGTGAGGATGATGTTTTAATGCATGGCCAAAGGTGATAAAGCTATTTGAAATAGAAATTGTTGTGGATGATCAGTTCAGACACTGGCAATAATGGATGCAAAAAAAAAATAGCACAATGATTTCAGAGAGAATTCAAACTATCAATGTGGATTTATGGCATAAACTTCGCATCAACAATCACTTGAAATTTTATAATAATTACAGCAATTTTCCCCTCACAATATTTTTTCCCCCAGGAGTTTATCTGTCAGTTTCCTAGCCTGCCTTTCATGGTGTTTGCGCTGAAGCAATTCCTTCTTCAAAGAGACCTCAATGAAGTTTGGACAGGTGGTATCAGCTCATACAGCCTCATCCTCATGATTGTCAGTTTCCTCCAGGTGAGCTACAACCCCCCCCCCCTACCTCCCGCTCCTACCCCCTCAAAACCCCCCTCCTACCTCTCCCATTCCCCATTCCCATAAACCCTAAAGTCTCCCATTTCTGTATTCCAAAAATTCAAATTATATGTGCATTGGGGTTCTAAACTTCTAATTCTGTGTTCTTCTTTTACATGCACAAAACATGTGATGAGGAAGTTGTAGGGCTTAAATGTTGGAAATCCTAGAGAAAAACCTGGAGTTTCAATTACAGCCCTGTACATATGCACTGAAGTAATGCAGAAAAGTTGGGCAATTACGTGGTAATAAACTGCTAAATGTTTGATGAGCAGATTTTCCGATGCACAGTTTGTTTGCATTGATTTTTATGATTTTGACTGTATACTGTGTCTGTATGGTTGTAATGATAAGTTTATAGGTAGGAAAGATCAATTATTTTCTTGATTTCCAGATCATTAATTCCTCCTCCTACGATTTTCAGAGGAAAATGGCACTGACAATTATTCAGTTCTGAAATGGATGGAAATCTGCAGCTCTTGACTTTAAAAAAAAATTCTTGTTTGGCTCTCATTTGGCAAAAATTGTTATGCCAGGAAAAGCTGTTACACATATTCTGAATGCAGATAGAGATGAAAAAATCCATGAAAATCCATAATTTATTGTTCGAATTAGACATGAAATGAAATACTCCGAAAATTTGCTTTGCTCAATTGATCGTGGGCCCGGCAGCCACTGTGCAGCGCCAGATCGACGAGGCTCTATCCCTTTAATTGTTGAACGCCAAACAGGGTAGCAGCAACTCCCATCTTTTAACGTCTTTTGGTCTGACGCGGCCGGGGTTTGAACCCCCGACCTCCCGGTTGTGAGACGGACGCTCTACCAACTGAGCCAACATGGAGAGCTGCACCAAATAAGTGGGAAATAAAGCATAACAAAACTAGTCCAAAGCTGTAGGATTCATTGATTCAAGCATGCAGGAAAAGCTATTTATGATACCACTATGTGATAGAAGTGAAGAAAATCAAATGAGTAATGTGGAAAGCTAAGAAAAGTCATCCAGATTTCTGTGTTCAACCTATGGAATCACATTTCTAGCAAAGAATGATGTCACAGACTTGAGGCCGGTAAAAGCTCAACAAAGCCTATCTCTCAAGGAAAATACACAGGTGGCAAGCGATGATAACGCATACACCTTGCCTTAGTTTATAAGGGTCTGTTAACGATGTTTATTTTTATTCTGGTTGTAGTTGCATGCACCACCGGAGCCTGAAAACCTTGGAGTACTCCTGATTGAGTTCTTTGAGCTGTATGGTAATAACTTCAACTACTTCAAGACAGGCATCAGTGTGAACGATGGAGGTTACTACTTCTCTAAGGAGGATGCCCAGAGGACTATGACTCAGGGTTACCGCACATCTATGCTATGTATCGAGGATCCACTCAACCCAGGTATGAAAGTGGCTCAAACTCGCCCACTGGCAGGGTTGTGATTTTTTTAATGACAATTTTTTTTGTCTGCATAGCATAAGCGAGACATAGGTGCCGCTTTTTCGACAGCGATGGCAAGATCAACTTTGAAATCTTAACCCTAAAATTGCCGGGGGGGTGGGTTGAATCAACCCCCCCCTCAACATTTTCTGCGATCATTCCTCCGTGCGAAATTTTTTGACCGCGCCACTCGCAGAGTTTATACTTTTAAGTCTCCCGCATCTTTTGAGACCAAATTTACGACGCCCGGGTACGCGGTTCCGAAATTACGCAACATTTTGTAAGTGCATGTCAGACCAAAAATTGTTCCAAAACGTGATTTTGTGTACAAAGTCAATGCAAATTGAGTTTTCTCATCTTATTCATAAAGATATGATTATTTTTACTTTAAAGAGCTGAAAGTAATTGATTTTAGCATAATTATGCTTCAAAAAGGTTGTGCAATAAATCTGGTGAAAAAACAAAGAAAAACAAAAGGTTGAAAAACAAAGAAATACATAAGAAATTCATAAAACAATAAAATACATAAGAAATTGATTTCCAAACCGAAGTTTTTTTCAATTGCCATTGTTAAGAATGCTACAAAGAATGTTTTTACCAAATTAACATTCTAGGAGCTTTATTTAGTGAATTAGAGCAAAAAGTATGATTTATGCATAAATTAGCATAATTAATTCATATAAAATAAAATCTCATTATTTTGGAAAATTTTACCATACAGCCTTGTAGATTACATCGCACACTACCACCGGCGCTCGCGCGATTGGCGGCTGAGATCTCAGGGGGGGGGGGGTTGAATCTGTCAAATTGATTTTTGAAAAATGTCTATTCTTATATGATTCAGGTCAGGACATCACCAAGAACTCTTATGGATTCATGTCTGTGAAGCAGGCCTTCCACTATGCCTATAGGGTTCTATGTCAAGCTGCAATACCTCATATAGATCAGGAGGATGAAACAGACAGGTAGGCCATATCAGATTATGAATCTATCATTTTGATTCCAGTTGCTTGAGTTGCAATCCAATCATTGGATAAATTAGAAGAGTTGTTGTCCAAATTATAACGTTTAGTCCAACTTTGTTGAACTACCAAGGAATTTTTGGGAAAAAAATTATAAGAAAAGGCACAAGGAATCATCAAGGCTAATAAGAGGGCGTTGAGGCCAATCTGTGGGGCATCCAAGACCATGGCCTTCAACGATTTTTTATTAATCTAAGCCCTGAGGGATATTTTTTAATGAAAAAGAGCACTGAATTTTTGCAATTTTCTAACCCTACTTTCATGTCTGTCCTGTATAGTATCCTTGGTCGTATCATCCGCGTGACAGATGAGGTGGTTGCCTATCGTCAGTGGGTCCAGCAACATTGGTATCATAAGGTAGCTCACCTTATACCACCTGCCATGATACCAAGCCTACATTACCTTCATATGGTTGCTATGAATCAACTACCACTTCCAGACAACACTGCCATGAGGATAGACAACCAAAGTAACCAGCAACAACAGCAGCAGCAACAGCAACAAAAGCAAGGCAACAACAATAACAACCCCACAACTCTGAATAACAATAATTTGAGTGCAAGGACTACCACGCCCACCACAAGTTGTTCCTCCCCTTCCCCGATTCCTTCGGAGGAAGGGGGCGTGGACAAGAGTGTTACCCTGGCTGGCCAGGGTTTGAATGAACTCAGGACCGAGTCGACCACCACTACCACAACTGTTACCACCACAAGCACCCCAACTCAGTTGCAGAAACTTGCTGGTCCTGAGCAGGTGCAGCTATCCCCCGAGAGCCCTCCTGTAATTGGGATCCCGACGAGTCCTGAATCCGATGTCAACTCAACTGGAACATTGTCTTCACCTTCCTCACAAGATGATCTTTCAAGCTGCAGTGATGCTGTAAGTTGCGACATTTTTTACCCAGAATTTTGTTGATTTTAGTATAAGGAAGGGGTGTAGTATTTCACATGAAATCAATGAGTTCTGTTTTTCTATTGTAAAATATAATGTCTTCATTAATGATTACAAGAAGTAGGAAATGTTACTGCCACCTCCCTAACCATTCACTGCTGTGGGCCTATTTCAGTTTTTTTTTTTGCTCTGGTCACCAGCCCATTGAAAACTTGACCCCTTTAGAAAAAAATTGCACTTAAATGGTTTTCTGTGCAGTACTTAATATCAAAATGTTGATATTTGACAGGAATCGGAGCATTCATCTGCTTCTTCAAAGGATAGTGGAGATAGCATGATGAAGAGCCTGCCACTACCCCTGCCTCCTCCTGGACGTCACATCAATGCTACAGTAACAGTCACCAGCACCAGTATGATGACACCATCTATCATGGTATCAAGTTCAACATCACAACGTACAGCTACTCCACCGATTATCAAACCATCGGCAGTGTTGCTAGCAAGTAGTACCAATACCACCGTCACGGGGGTCGCTTCAAAGCCCAAGCCTTCCAACAAGGACAGCGATGTGTTGAAGAGCGTGAGCGTCAGCAGCGTAGTGGTCACACACAGGAGTGAAGCGCAGGTTGCGCCAACCACCTCCACCGTATCCACCACGTCGTCTCCTTCTGTGACGAAGGTGCTCCCGGGCACGACAACGGCCACAAGCATTCAGCAACCTGTCACTTCAAGGACTTATCGCAACAAGAGCCACCAGTATAACTCTCAGCAGCAGCAGAGCAGTGGCAAGTACCGCAGTTCATCTGCCAGCAGCTCAAACAATAATAATACCACAGGGAATGGCAGTGCCAGCGGAGGAAAGAGATTAAAACGCAGGCATAAACAGAACAGCGCTCCTTCAAATCGGTGATCGTTGCTTTATTACGTAGCAAGACAATGAACCTACTTGTACAAATTTCAAAAGGAAATACTGATCAAAGAACATGCAGAAAATTGAACAACTCTGTATATTGTCCTGTAAGGTAGGCATCCAACTGAAATGGTAACCATACTCCATGTATTTCTCTTTTTTGTCTAGAAGCTGCTTTTTTAATCAGTTGGCTGTTTGGAGTTTGTTTTGTTACGTCTGTCCACCAAGTAACCCTGCCGTCTACGTACATTCATTAGCGATTACTTCCACACGTTGCTCGGTGTTTATTGTCATGATGTTCTCAAAATTTCAAACATTTTCCTGAAAAAGCATGTGCCTCCACCTACGACTGAATATCTCATTTCGTTGCCATTTGCTGATGCGAAGGCTGTATTTTAGAAGCCTTATTGAGAAAATCTGTTAAGAAAAGAGCTCTCTGGGAATCTTTAAAGAAAAAAAAATAACTTGGAAAAAGCTAACAATCCTGGAATACCTTTTAAAAAGTTCCACAAGTTTTTTTTTAATACTGCATGATATTGATTATCCATGTATCGTTTTCTAATCGGTCTATTTCATGGATTTTTATAAGCATGTTACTTTAACTCTAGCACATTCTAAAATTGTCGAGGTGAGGCACCATTCATACAACATGTAAAAGTTTAATTAACTTAGCAGCTTTACAATGAATGCCCTTTACTTGATAAGAAAGAGAGGTGGAGGAGCCGTGGTGTAGTGGTTCTGACTCTTGCCTGGTAAACAGAGGGTCGTGTGTTTGAATCCCACCGCGGTCTGGCGTCTTTTGGCAAGGCGTTAATCCACACTTTGCCACTCTCGGCCCAGGTGCTAAATGGGTACCCGGTAAGATGTGAAAGTCATCGTAGCTTGTCCAGTACTGTGTGCGCCTCACCGGCGACTAACTGGAATACTCCCCAGGGAGTGGAGGATGTGCACACATTGTGTGCGGGAATGACTGATTGAATCCGATGACTGGGGTAATATATCTGTTAAGCACTTTACTTAGACACGTCATTCCGATGTATTAAGCGCAATATATAAGCGGATTATTATTATAGTCCACCCCCCCCCCCATTTCCGACTCCCATTAATCTAAATGTCTTTGTGACTTGATGCGGCATTCGTCACATGCACAGACTGATGGGACAACAAAGTCTTAAACACTATTTGATTATAGTTCATGACATAAGCTGTTATTTTAATGGATTCTGTTTTTAAGAGACATCAAACAGTTGCAAACTTTTCTTACAAACTCTAATGCTTCTACGGCATTCTTTGCTAGCAGATTTGTAACATTAACTCAAATTAATATTACTATATGTACATGTTCTTATATTCACACATAAGGTTCATATAAGTTGCTCAAATATATTGTGTATTTATATCAAATGCCATTGATTGTATATTTTTGTCTTAAAGAGTGCAACGAACGATCTGATTCTCTTATTATTTTTTTTCTCAGTTCATTTTCTTATCTTGCAGGGTCAGGAAAAAAAAATCAGAAAAATGAATGTTTATAGATTAAGTGAGCGACTTGAACATGTTTTATTTTTGTTGCATGTAAAGGGCTGTACAGTATTTTTTTGCTCATGATTTTGGTGCAAAGTATGTGTAATGTCAATAAGGGTTAACTGATATGTTGTTTCATTCAGTTGTACATTGTTAAAGGTACTTAACCTGTTATGTCACATGTAGAAAGATTATCTTGATTAATCAATTGTGCATACTTCTTAACAGGGTTGGCACAGTGGAAATGTTTTATAAATAAAACATTTTATATTAAATGTTTTAAACCCCAAAACACATTTTTATGAATGAAAAAAAAAAATGTTCTTGCATCACAACCCTACTTGTTAATGTGATTATTTTGGTACTATGTCACATCCTCACACAGGTAAATGAGGTAATCTTTCAAAAGTTTTAGGATCTGTGTCGTGGATGGTGGTTGTACCATTGCTAAGAAAAGGGGTGTATGATTTTGATGGGAAGTATGTAAATTGTTTATGCAACGCAAGAGAACGATTCATATAAATGTTCATTATATTTTTTACCTTGAGATACTTATTTTTTGTGATTGTTTTTTTGTATGCAAACATGTGAATTCATATTTTTGTTGTATTTTTGTCTTCATTGCTATATATTTTTTTGTGTCACACAAAGAGTTTTATATACCAAAGTGCTCAAATAGCTCCAGCCGCTATCAGGCATCAACATATTTATAGGATGTACATGTACACGTGGGTTTTGTTGAAAAATGATTTCTTGTGTTTTATTTTGTTGATGATAATAATGGGGTGGATTTATTCCTTTTATTTTTCTTTTCTTCACTTATTGTGTTTGGGCGAAAATACAAACCATAAATTATCATCACATTTTCATCTTCGTCGATCTGTTTCATGCATTGTTAAGAAGGAACCGTGATCTTTGACATTGCTGTATTATAATATGAAATGGGGGTCCATTTCACATGAAGAAACTAAGAAAGTGAAAGGATATGGTGGGTGGGGCAGAGGATAGGGGTTAACATCTCTACTAGTATTTACTAGTATTTTTTTTTTTTGGGGGGGGGGACTTTTGTTTGATATCAGCACCATTTTTGTAAGTACTTAAATGACATCACGACTATGTGAGATTAATGGGACTGTCTTATATTCTATAAAATGTCAATAGATGGGGATTGGAGAGAAAAGAAGCAGCACTGTAATTCCAAACTCAAGGTTTTATTTCTGACAAAAAAAATTGATCATATATGCAATAATTAACAACTTTATGACTCATGTGAGAATCATTTTGACAAAGATAGTGCAATAACAACTTTGCCATTGTTTGAAAAGTCATGACTGTATTTTGTATTCACCCTGCAGTATGGGGGTGGGGCGTGGGCGGGGCAGGGGATTGGGTTTACATCTTTACCAGTATTTACCCATATGATGCAATATGAAACTGGATACTGCTTAACCCTCAGTATGTATTTTTGCAACAGAGGTTCAAAGTTCAATACAATTGCCAGTGTTATATCAGTTATTATGCAGATTATGTATCTTAATTAGTGGGGGAAACGTTGGTGGTTTTTTTTCAATGTGAATTGATTTGCATGGAGGATATACATGGTGCTGTTGATTTAAGGCAGTGAAAGACAATGCCATGATGCAATAGTCTGTAAAAAGTAGTTGCATTTGACCTTTGACCTAATGCAGATCTTTTTCTAACAATGAAGGACTAGTTCAATAAGGGAAACAAAGTGAAGTTTTTGGAGCGAAATGTTTGAGCTCATTCAGTTTTTTTTTTAGTGAGGAGATGACTGTAGAGGGTTGGCACAATAAAACCATCTTGATATTTGATTTGAATATCGGTTTTGAAATGATTTAAAGCATTGTAAAGCAATGCAAAATGTTTTTCATGATGATGTGATGGGATAGTGGTTTCTTAAAGTGTGCAACAGTGGGTCAGTTTTGGAATGCTATATTTCTTGTTGATTTCTGTAGGCAGCATTGGAGCTTCCAACCCATCACATTGAACGCCATGCACACTTAGTGAAAGAAAGGTTTTGAGCAAGAAAGAGGGTACTCATAAGCAAAAAATATCCATGTTACAATGTCATACATGAAAATTTAAGTGAACTTAAAAAATTGGGAAATTCTTCTGACTTTTCTTCTCTTTTTTTGTGTGTCCTGAAATGTGGTTATCTTTCTTCTTGACATTCCATAATGTAATTGACATCATCCTGTTACACTGATAGTAAACCATTTCGCCCACACCATTATACTGAAATAGACCAACCCTCCCCCCTTTCCTTCTGACTGGCAAAGTAAACTAGACTCAACTGATGATGTACACATCATACCTAAATACAATTTAGCAACAATTTATGTATACTCAGTTTCTAATTTGTAGTGCACAATTACATTTGGGTGTTGTGTATTACTCTTTTTTTATATGTCGTCAAATTCTAGCACGTGCTGCATGAGTTTGAATGATGTTAAGAATGTTAAATGTTTGTTTTACAGGGATAAATAAGAGGATACAGGGGGTATAACTCCTCACTGAATTAATCGACCATGTTTCAGTGTTGTCAAGGGGGGATAAAGATATATCAACTTTGGGTTTAGGGCATGCTAGGGAAAAAAGTTTTTTATAAATGGTTTTAATTTGTTATGGGGAAATGGTTTCAGACCGGGAACAGAACATTGATTGAAGTTCAAACTGGTGGTAGGCTCACTTGGGACAACCAATTTAGTGACATTACAGTCCTTTATCAAGCAGTTTCATAACTTTCTATTGTTAAGGAGAAAAAGAAGTCACAAGCCCTCTTTTAATCGTTGACTTTTCTTCCGTCTTTGAATACTTGTGTACAAATCACCTATACTTCCAATTTTTTCTATGATTGTTTAATACGAAATGTTTGGTGAGAAATTGATGATGGTGATTTAAGTGTTGGTATGGTGTAAATGGATGGTGTGTGAGATATTGATGATGATAGATGATATGAAACACAGTGGTAACTAAGTGATAATGATGCCTTAAGCATGTAATTGACAATGTATGTTACACCCATTAATGTACCGGTACTTCATTGATTGAAACATAGATATATATGACAGTTTTGCTTTTCATTTCCTTTGCAATATTTTTTTTTGACAACAGTTCATTGAGAATATCTCAACTATTCCTGGGGGGAAAAATAACTCAACATATTTCAGTGTAATAGCATGTGTGCCAG
Organism: Lytechinus pictus; assembly: GCF_037042905.1. Classification (NCBI taxonomy): domain Eukaryota; kingdom Metazoa; phylum Echinodermata; class Echinoidea; order Temnopleuroida; family Toxopneustidae; genus Lytechinus; species Lytechinus pictus. Next base: position 46,488,689 of record NC_087246.1, on the reverse strand, counting down.
TGTTAAGCACAGATCCTGGATGTTCTACTCTCGTTCCTTTATTCATTTTCATCAGGTAAAACAAAGTGTAGAACATTAAATTATTTCCTTTGTTATAGTTTTTTATATTCATGAATCCAGTAAATGTATGATTATGAAGGTCACCATGTATGTGTTTATACCAGACAAGTCAATACAAATTTACACCCAATCGATTGCTTATTATTATCATCGAAATATTTATTGTTATACATCATATCAAAGAGGGGTTATTTTGATCGCAAATTATTTTTTATTATTGTGTAATTGTATGTTATTCTTCACTCTCAGATATATAGGAAACATTGTGAGTGATATGACTGACCTGCCTCAATATTAATGCCTGTAGAAAATTCTCACTTTAGAGGCAGTCGTTAGTTATTTGCTATTTCTACTGCGTAGTCTTTTAAAATGGCGTATGACCACAATATTTGGGTGCCATATTGAGTCGAGTTTGCATTACATAATAGACTTTCATATCAAATTGCCAACATCTCACTAAAATTCAAAATGGAATTTAACTTCATTTTCAATGCAGTAATGGAAATTGCGATGTAACATTATAATCGATTCTCACCAAAAGACTGTCAATCTGCAAAGTAGATTCAAATTTGATAAAAAGATTTCGACAGAAATGTTAATGTAATAGTAACTCGATTTCATTTGGGAATTTCATCACGTAAGCATATTGATACAGTATCTCAATACACAAAAAAGACAGAAAATGATGATTGTTTTGTTCATGCTGGGAAAAAGGCAGCGATTTTAAGGTGTTATTTAGTGCAAGTCAAGTTGTGCACGGTATCTTACAATGTCTCATGTTCAAACAGGTTCAGTATAAAACAAAATCATTTCAGATAAGCATTTTTTGATATTCAAAACAAATAATGCACTGTTAATATATTATTTTTTAAATGTATTCTTGAGCAATCGTTTAGGTAAACTTAAAGACTTGACGATATATAGATGTGCATTATATTCGACATTTACAGTAGTTTTCAATATAAACCAAGCTATCCAGCACATGATTTCTTTTTGCCATTGTCAAAGATTTATTAGTTTATATTCTATGGTACTTGTCGTTCAACTGTTTTACTATCAGATTTTTTTTAAATAGCACTTCCCCCGTTTTTATTCACCACTCCCTTCAGAGCGAAGCATTTAATCTTATGTTCCATCATATATTCTCATTTCATAGTACTATATATTTTTTTGTTATGCATTGAAGGTACCGAAATAAGTTAACGAGACAAATTTATTCCATTGTTATAGGGGTAAAAGCAATGTCAGAATACACCTATTGATGTTCCTAGGAATGTTTATTAACTTGATAATCCATACATGCCCTTTTGTTCATTGTTTAAAAAGTTTCTGTATAATTTGTTTATGTAAGCTAATAGTGCTGTGTTGGCACATGGCTTGAATATTGACCAGATGTAAAGATTTTCTTTTTCCTGTATATTGAATTAAAAAAAATACAAAAAATGAAAACCAAAAAAATATGGAAAAAAATAGAAAAAGTAAATATTTTATCCTTGCATTAAATGTACACAAGTTGTTTTTAGTTTTCAGGTCACACCAAAAATAAAGGACAAGAAAAAGGTAAAAGTAACATTTTTTCGTTTATTTTAATCATGAAACATATTTTAGAGTTTTGCAAAGTTATCAAAATTTCAACTTTGAATAAAAAGGAAATCTGTGTCTATTTTCTCTACAATTACTTTGAATGGATAGCAATATTTGACGTAGAGACTGCTCTCTCTGCGAAGGAGATAACACGTTTACACTCGCCATTCTAGCCTTTTTGAAAGTTCGTCATGACCGTTCTCCTGTGAAACGGTTCAATTGCACATATGTACATGTAAAAAAAAATGGGAAAATGAAAAAAAGTAACCAAAAAAATTTATAAAAAACAACAAAAATGAAATAAAAATAAAATAAAAATTGATAAGATGAGTGTGCCTTGTGTTTTCATTGAAGTTGTATATTGTATGTAGATGTTATACAAATAATGCATGCAGCTGAGTGTGTTAGTGGAAATGCAGAGCACGCAAGGTTTCTTTAGATAGGTGCCGCACTGTGCACGAGCTGCTGGCGGCGAGTGCCCAGTGTGCACCATCTGAAGAAACCGAGCCTCCTCTGCATTTACTTTTACGCACGACAGAGCAAGTGCATTATTTGTTTTATAAAATAGCAACACAGAAACAAATTCTTGAAAAGTTACAGTACAGTTTTGTTGGACTTCTCCCGGGACTTCTACCGCACTGGTTTACTTGAGCATGCAATGTCAATTTTCGTTGCGCACCTTTTGCACTGCCGTGCAGTGCACCAAAAAAGTTGGATGTCATGTGACGTGTATTGGCCAATCGCGATGCTTGAAATAATACACCTATTTTATAAAGTACATTATGTTACTAGTATTTCAATTTGATTTGTTATGCTAGTTACACCAACAAAACCGACTTAAGCCCAAAGCTCTTACATTATTTCCAGTGACATAGCATTGGTCGGTTTGGAGTCTGTTTGACTGTAGTGTTATTATGTGTGTCCAGTGGAGGACACTCCCATCTCCCCCCCCCCCTCTCTCTACCCTTTTTCATATAATAATAATAACCATATTTCTAATGCGCACATATCCACTCCAAGGAATGCTCGAGGTGCCTGACAAATCAATATAAATTCAGTATAGTAAAACAAGAAAAATATGAATAATAATAACAGAACAGTGCTTGTATAGCGCATTATACTTTTCAAATCATACATCAATGAAAATTACCTACTCTGTAATTCATAGGGAGGGGGGGGGGTATTAGGGTACAAGAATTAATGTGCATTATGAGACATAAAATAAGTTTATATATGCCACCTGTCTACAAAACCTGTAAATGAGGTTTTGTTTTCAAGTTAGCATTTTCATTGGTGTGTATACAGGGTCTACAATAATTATTTGTACACTACATACAACAATGCAAAATGAGAAGATGAACTGTTGGAACCAAAAAATTCCTAACTTGGCTATTGTAAAATATAATGAATTACATACAGAGTATAACCTTTGTTTTGCACCTAGTTGCAAATTGTTATCAGTCAAGCATGAATTATTACTAATCATAATAATAGAACAGTTCTTGTATAGCACATTATACTTTTTAAATCATACATCAATAAAAATTACCTACACTGTAATTCATAGGGAGGGGGGGGGGGGGGTATTAGGGTACATGTGTTAATGTACATTATGAGACGTAACATAGGTTTATATATGCCGCCTGTCTGTACAAACCTGTAAATGAGGTTTTGTTTTCAAGTTAGCATTTTCATTGGTGTATATACAGGGTCTACAAGAATTATTTGTACACTACATACAACAATGCAAAATTGAGACGAACTGTGTTGGAACCAAAAATTCCTAACTTGGCTATTGTAAAATATAATGAATTACATACAGAGTATATTCTTTGTTTTGCACCTAGTTGCAAATTGTTATCGGTCAAGCATGAATTATTATTAATCATAATATGCAATAATGCATATTTTCAGAACTTGCTGTGCTCATTGCACCCTAGAATACAATGCTTCAGTGATTATGTCTTATTTTTCCAAGAGATGAGATGATATGCTTTCATTTGATATGCAATTCTTGAGAATTTCAATCGGCATTACCGGTACACATTTTGCAAAAAAAAGAAACGAAAGGATATCTTGACTGCTCTTGCCTCATTGACTTTTGTACAGGGTTGTAATTAGATTTAATTTTCATAATCCGTTTCCTGTCAAAATAAATAAAACAGATGAAAAGGATCAGAATTTTATATGAAATGAAAGCATATCTCATCTCTCAGAAAAATAATAGGTATGATCATTGAAGCATTGCGAGTTAGGCTTCAATGATCACAGAAAGGTCTGAAAATATTCAATATTACACTTAGTGTATCGTAATCGTTCATGTATTGACTGATTAAAATATGTATCTAGGTGAAAAACGAAGGCTGTACTGTTCTCTTTCATGTGATGTATATAATTCATTATATTTTATGAAAGCCAGGTTATGAGTTCTTTACTTCGATCATAGTTTAACTCTTTAAAATGGGGATCGCCGGAATGGCCCTTGAAACTATAATTGCTAAAATGAATTGCTCTGGAATTGAACACATAAAAAATGGGGGTCTCTGGAACTCGTACGACTCCTCGTCGATCGAGCTCACCGTCCCGACCGGCTGAGTAGCTCATGATTGACGTGCACTGGAACGAGAAACCACAAATTTGACGGTCTCTGGAACGGGAAAATTGGAATTTCTATGAATTGGTAATGCTCTGGAATGGAAATTGAGAGGCTGAAATGGGGGTCTCAACCGCGGCACATACGCATTGTACATTTATGCTGAGAGCCCCCCCCCCCCCGGGGGGGGGGGGAGTTCAACCACTCTTTTTACAGTGTTTGAAATGCATAGTATACAAAGAATTCCTGTGTATGCTGTACGTCAAATGGGAGTCAAAGGCCTGAAGTCGGGTTTAAATTAAACCCTGGTTTTAAGTTGTGGTTTAACTATCGATACCTATTTGGGGCACAAATCCCTAACAGTACAGATCTACTTTATTATCTCATTTGACACTCAAATTGTTCATATTTGTCTGGGAATGATAACTGAAGAATTTTTCTTTATTATGAAAGCAAAAGGAAATGAAATAGTAAAAAAAAAGATATATACAATATTAACATAATTTTTAAATTTTGGCTCCCATAATTTTAGCACAGAGTTAGACCGTGGTCCAAGTTAAACCTGACTTCACAATACGGGCCAAAAAGTTTTTGCCTCCTATAATTTAATGCTTATATTACAGCTTTTTAGGGGAAGGACCCTCAACCAGGGTCCCGTTTCATAAAGACTTGTTATAATACCAAATGAAGAGTTTCTATAACAAATATACTATCAGCCAATCAGATTGAATCATTTCAGTAGCTTATAACTGTTATTGCAAATTTGCCTGTAAAACAATTTACATGAAATGGGGCCCCAGATATCACAATGTTGCAGTAATATTAATGGCATCCGCCCAAAACAGCATGCGACACTAGCACCGGTCCCACGGTCCCAGACCAGTAAAAATTGCTGTCGGGCCACTAAATTTTCCGAAAAGCCAGATTTACTGGTCCGACATGACCAGTAAAAAAATATATCAAACTAGATACAAATAGTATTTTTTCCTCTTTTGTAAATTATGAAAATGACTGTGGTATTTTTCAAAATAGCTCTCCAAAACCGAGAAATGGCTATCATGAATTATGATGTGTGTGTGTATGTACTGGTTGTATGTTTTTTGGGGTGGGGCAATAAAAGTAATTAAAGACAGTAAATTTCTTTATCTTGGGGGACCAGTAAATTTTAGGTTTGGACCAGTAAAAAATGGAGAAAAATGGGTCCGACATGAACAGGTTGGACCAGTTGAAAAAGGGTTAGTGCGGAGCCCTTTCAAAAAAGAATTGGAGCATGTGTTGTATTGAACTCTCACCATAGCTCTCAGCCCATTTGTATTTCAACAAAATACAAGTTAAACGATTCATATTTGTTACTGTTACCATGTGGTATTTATTCTAATTCAAATAGACATGACTGCAGCCGGCTGGTGGGTTATAAAATATTTTACAATGGTATTCAAAGCCTCATAATAAATAAGCTGGAGGACATGAAATAAGAAACAGTTAGCATTGCTTTATTTTGTATGCATAACCCTTTGCTTGTGCTTTAACATTTTTCTTGCCTTCAGAAAGCAATTGCTAGCAGTTTGAACAACAGCAACATCACGCTTGTGTGAACAAGACCCACAGAACAAACGCAGGAGTGAAATGCAAAAGTGTGGCATTGCAAAATACCACTTCTCTTCTGTCACATCTTTTCCTTAGACATAGTGTCAAACTATTCCTATAACTTGTTTCTAATTAATTAATTTATAATGGATCAGATGCATAAAAAGGAGCATTTGCTGGCAAGCAAATGGCTCGCTTCGCTTGCCCTTCGCAAACCAGCTGCAGCGCGTGAAGCACGCTGAGATCCCACCTCACGAGCCATTCAGAGTCTGCATAGCAGACTAGTGCGAACACGACTCACAGAAAAGGCAGGACTCGAACGCAAAAGTGTGGCAGTGCAAATTACCGCTTCTTTCCTTTTCCTCAGACGTGGTGTCAAACTAACTTGGCATTCAGTTTGCACTTACTCAGAAAAAAACATTACAAACTGTACACCTTGGGGTTCTCTCTTAGGTACATACATGTACACATGATTATAAGACACAAACGTCCTGATCAAGCAAAGACTCAAGCTGCTCTGACGGAGCTTGAAAAAAAATTAGCAAATGCTTAAACGCACAAGCAAATTGTTCGCTTTACGAATAAGCATAGCTTAATCGTGAAGCAAAAGCTAGCAGGCAGTTCATTGCTTGAGCTTACTAGCAAAAGCATTTGCTTGCTCATTTTCATGCATACGGAATCAAGCAAAAGGCAAGCAAAAGCGACTGCTACTTTTTATGCATCTGACCCATTGTATAAAAAAAGCATGGAATTCTATTGTGAGCGTGTGTTGAGCAGTTGGAATTCATAAACCATTGTCTATTGTGAAAAGTTATTGACACTGACATTCAAGAAATTATTTCACTGCAGGAATGAGAGTGAAATCAACCATCCCATGGGGTGTGTTTCAGGAAGAGATGCAATCAACACATCTCCAAAAATCAACCATAACTTTATATTCATCAAATCAGAAGCATGATTTCGCACCTGCGCTTGATGGGTGGACTTATGTAATTGGAAAAATATTCTTTCAGTAATTAACAAATTTGAAAAACATATGTGGATATTCAAATAGCAACATGTCAGTTGTATTAAGCATTGTGCATGAATGGGTAGATTTTTTTGGGGGGGGGGGTGCTGTGAAATTTTGGGAATTTTCAATTTTCTTTTAATCTTGATCTTGTACTATGATATTCCTGATAAATTTTCTCTATTTGTTCATATCAAATTCGAGTTTGGATAGACTTTGGTACTTAATGGTTCACCAAACCGAATTAGGTTTAAACCATAAAAGAAAAGGGCATCGTCATTATTATATTCAGACAGTTTTGTGACATTGTACATGATTTTGAACTTTGATCTCACAATGATCATATCCATTGTAATAGAAAAGAAGGAAAACGATGACTCGTATTGGAAGGTTAGAAACTATAATAAAATTGTCTATCAGTATCACACGTTTCTTTTCGATTCTCAAATCAGAAAATGTAATGGCATATCATACAAAGGGCCATCAGCTGTCTGATTAAAACAGTAATAAGGGGGAAAAGAGAAACTACATTTATGAGCTTGCATGTTGTACTGACACTTTGTTATAGAGTTGCCAATTTTGAGTAATCCCTTCTAGAAAAAATTCACTCTCCTTCCTGTAATATTTAATTTTGCCTACAATTTAACTTCCTTAGTTTTACTTCCATAAGTATTGGTTTCCCTTTTGTATTCATAATGGTAAATGACATTCCGGACTTCCTCCTCTAAATATGATTAGCATGATGTTGCAACTTTAACATTAAAGGAAACCTCAATGACCCCCCCAAAATGTTTGAATACAGTCTGGTGACATACCGAAATAGACTTAGTACCTTCGAAGATTTCTCCTTATATTCAGCATGCAACAGTCAACTTTTCAAGGTTGTCTTTCTATTGAATTTTGAAACCCAGTAGGTACACTGCATGGTTCTCAGTACAAAATCCTCCTCCTCCAAGTTAGACTTGAACTTGGACTTTGACTATTCAAAGCCTTTATCTTCAACATGTCTATTCAGTCAATTACTCTGGAAGAAGAAGAAGAAAAGGAAGTATTTGAATCCTCTTTAGTTCTTCCTTGTCAGTCGTGACAGATTTTCTGGGGAGCATTTTGTGAAGTTTTCACTTGCTCTCGGCCAGATGCAAGAATTTCACGGGCTTATAACAAATAGAAGTTGCTTCAAACAATACTCCCCCAGTCCAATGAAAGGAATATGCATTCTCGTCTTTCTCACAGACACAATTTTGGACCCGATTAAAAATATCCATGATTATTTTTTTTTCAAAGACATAAATATATATGTTCACACTTTTACATTTGCATAGGAATTAGATGCCTTCAAATTGTTCCTTTTGAGTATGGTTCCCAGCTGGTTCCCCGGGCCCATCTCATAGGTGAACGGAAACGGCGTTCCTTTCTCTCTCTCATAGATGCAATGCATCGTCTGTTCCCACATGACCGGCTCCACCACCTGTTTCTTCAGCTGCTTACGGACATGCTTGGGACTGCCATAGGCTTTACCATCAACGTTGGAGTGGATGCCGATGACTGGCGTTTCTATGGCAACCGCATCAAGAGCTCTTGAGATGGGTTCTTGGGCGCTTGACATGAGGGGAGTGTGGAAGGCCCCGCTGACGGGGACGGGCTTGATGGCTCGTAGGTAGAATGACCTTGACATGTCCTTGATGAATGACAGGGCCTGGCACAAAGGATTTGAGAGGGAAATAACCAGAATGATTCAATGTGTACATTTTTGTATGGAGTAAGAGGGGGTGGTTTTACAAAACATTTTGTCTCTGATTATCAATGACATGTGTGATTTCAACCAGCCAGACTCAATGATTTCAGTCTCTATTTAATGGTTGTCTGTAAAAACTACTGAAAACCTACACAGACACTGCACAAGTAGAAGTATCCCTCATTCACGGTAGGTTAGTACAATACACCTCTGAAATGCAAAAATATTCACATTCGATGAGGCTTCATCTGTGAAGTTGGCCAAAACTGATCCGTTACCATGGCAACAGATTGTTTTATCATTAAATTTTTTTTCCTGTTTCCTACAACGAATGCTTGTGCCAAGTCTATGAACATTGTTCTAGAAATGATGAAGTAGTTTGAAGACTTTCAACAGGTAGCCTGACAAAACGCTGATAAATATACCCTCTTCACATAGGTTTTAGTGGGTATTAAAGTATCAAATGAGCAGATTCTTAGAGTATTTCAAAAGAATATCACATGATTTCATGCTCAAATATTCTTGAGTTAGGTGGTCAATGGAAAGCTTTAATTAGTTATTTTCATATCACCTATGCATGTCATGCAGAATAAAAAAAATATCAACCTAAAATATACAAATTTTTGGAAATAAAAAGGGTACCATGAACAAATGATTATTATGCATTGCATCCCATAAAAACAAGATTCATTAATGGTTTATCATAGCTTAATCACAAAGACAATAGACAAATGGCATATCATTGTATAGCTTTGAGTCTTTTCTTTGATCTGGAATAACTTAGGAGATTCTTCATTCATACATGAGTGATTAAAAACAATTTGAAGAAAGTGCACCAAAAAGTCAATTGGTGGGTGGTATTTGAATTTTAAATAGAAAATCACATGTTTAAAAAGTTCAATATCTTGTCTATAATTTGATACCTCAATCACAGAAAATGGTCAAGAAATAACAAATTTCTGTTTCTTTGAAATCATGCTTGTATTTCCGTAATTTCATAAAACAAATGTGTTTTCATAGATTTCCAAACAAAAGAGCTTATGCATGAACTTTTTAGAGATGTGATTTTATTTTTGAAACTCAGATACCACATGCCAAGTGACTTTTTGGTGCCCTTTGTTCAACTTGTTTTTGCTCACTCATCTATGAATAAGAAGTTATATCAGATGAAAGAGGAGACCCTAAGCTTTACAACAATATGCCACTTATTGTTTTTGTGATTAAGCTATGATAAATAATCAATGAATCTCGGTTTCATTTTTTGTGGGACGCACTACCGTATATATGGCCTGAAATAGTATTTTCCCAATTAATTGGATACCATATTTACAGTTGTGCTCAAAAGTTTGTGAACCCCACCACAAAATACACTCCTTCAGGCTAAGAGTTGGATGTAGAAAACAACACTACTATGTCCAGCGAGCCCAGTGAGACAAACTTTATTGAATGTAATATTTTATCACCCGACTTCACAATTAAATATCTAAAACATGGCAGAACTTGAACACTTTTTAAATATGTCAATTTTCTGGTGGGGTTCACCCTAACTTTTATTAGCACCACTGTATGTAGGTTTAGGTTATAATCCTACAAAAGTTGGAGTAAAATCCATTGCAAAAAACCTTTTTAATAATTAACATGAGAATTGTTTAGGGGGTGGAGGGGGGGGGGGGGTTTGCAATGAATATGAACATTTCTCACCTCAGTATGTCCTGCAAGTACTCTGGCGTCTGGATACAGATAGTTGGCTACCTTGCATACCGGATGAGCGATACCGTGATGATTCCGACAGTAATTCTCAGCTTCCTTGCAGATGAACTTGTATCTAGCCTTCTTCCCTCCTACAACCGATATCATCCCGCTGGAGACAGCCTCGGAGGCAAGCTGCATTGATTCCGCTCGTAGCTTGATCAGGTGTATTGCTGGTATGGTGGGAAAGGACAAATTTGAAATGGTTCCATCAAATATTGCTCTGGGCTGGTATTCAATTTAAAGTATTGATTTTGTAAGTATGTTATTTAGCATTTTACTTGACTAAGCAAAATGATGAAACTCATATTTGGATCACATCCAAGTATTTTACTTTATCAAGCCATATTTAAGCAAACAATAACTAATAACCATTGTGACGTCATAAAGTTTGAGCCAAATAACGCGCGATGTATGTGCCCATCTGTGCGCAGAATGTATGACTGCAAGTATCACGTTTGTAAACTGCACACAAGCCAGACTTGGCTGACTAAGATTTCAGCAAAATATTTAGATAAAAATGCAATTGAATATCAAAGAAGGATAAGTATATTACTTAAGCAAAATACTGAGTAAAACACTTAAAATTCTGGCTCAAGTATCGAATTGAATACTCGCCCTGGTGACGATCGCTCCAATGGAAAATCTGCCAATGAAACCTAACTTCAAACCTACAGAGATATTCATTCTATTTTTTTAAACCAAATTTGGGGTCAATAATGATAATATGCAACATATATACAATGCTGCTTCTAAGTGCTGCACACTATCCTGGCTTTTTAGCATGGCAACATTAATGTGAGCATTGAAAAAATTCCTTAATGGGTACGGGGTACCCATTCACAACAACTGGGGTAGGGTGGCACATGTAGATAAACATCTTGCCAAAGGACGCAAGTGCTAAGGTGGGATTTGAATCCCAGACCTTGTGGTTTAAAGACCGGTGACAACACCTTAAACACACCTTCTATTTTTTAAAGAATAATTATCATCATCAGGCATACAAATTTTATTTTTGGGGGGTTGTAGCAAAGTGAAAAAAGTATGGTAATTCTGCCTGGATCTTTTTTTTTCTGAGGGGGGGGGGGGTATAATAAGTAAGAAAGAGCTCCCAGAAGATGATCTATTTTCATATCAAGATTGAGGCATGTTTAGGCACAAGTGTCTTCTGATTGCAATGTGGATAATTTTATACTGCCACTTGTTAAGTTTTATCACTTTAAAAAAATTGAAAAATGTATGAAAATTAGGGTTAGCTGACACTTTTTTGGGGCGTCAAATTTTGATTAAAAAGTGGAAATCAGCAGGTTTTCCTAAAATCATTCAGGTTAGAGCAAATTGTTATTATTTTATTCTGCCTCATCATCATCAATAATTTTGTTGAGCATAAATGGTTGACTTACCATCTTCAAATGAGATAGATCCACCAAACACCAACGCAGCAAACTCTCCAACGCTGAATCCTGCTGCTGCTACACAGTTCTCTATTGCCTAAAATGATAACAAAAATAAAAGATCGACAAAGAAGATCACATAATATCATGACTGATATTCTGTATTGTCAAAACTAAATACTTGTCCCTGTACACCAGCAATGTTTCAATCACTACCATGCCCTCTGTTTGTCATAAATTATAAAGGATTTGTAAAGGCCCTGTCACATCATTCCACTCAAGCCTTGCGGGTGAGTTGCGGCAAAAAACCAGCAATAAAGTTTTTGCATGTTCAAAACTTTTCTGTCGGCGAATCAGACTTGCGTGTGCTCCTGCAGGCAACTGCGTGTGAGACATGTACATAATAGTGGGTGATTTCAAGCTTGTGGCGAGATACGTCTGTAGGCTAGGAAGAAATTTCTCGAACACTTGAGCATCTAGGTGGCCGGGCTAAAGCCGGGATAACAGACAACAGATTTCGGAACTGAAGTGGCTACCCTGGGTATATACCATCATTATTATCATTATGAGGTGGAAAAGCGTAGCAACAACAAAGTTAGCCCATATTACCATGTTAACTTAAAGCCAAAAGGACTATAAAATATAAAGATATTCATACAAAGGATAACTATTAGGATAACTATCATAAATAAATTTTGTTGAAATTCATACAGCAGTGGGAGTGAGTCCGAAAATGAGTTTGATGGGAAGAGATGTTGGAACTACTACCTTCGGTTGTTCTTCTTTTAATTTTTCTACAGCAGCTAAGGATGTGACTACCACAGCAGGTTGGCAGTGTATAGTTCTATTGAGCTCCTCGACGGGTCCATTCACACACAATGAAAGTAAATCATACCTGATAGTCAAAATAGTAGGAAGTAAAAGAAAATTATACATCAGGTTAAATTACAATGATAAGAGTGATAATGATATGATAGTAAAATCAATGAAGGATAATTATTATAATGATAGTAATAGTACAGACGGACATGGTAAAACAATAAGAAGAATAATAATGATGATATATTGCACATACCATAACAAAGCCCTCAATCCTGCTCTCACACTTTGGAATCGAACAATTTTATTTTTCACAACAATTAAATTGTACCATTAATTATATTAAGTATATCCGTTTCTATACCTTGCACACTTATGTTGATGATATTTCATGTGTTTATGCATGAAAACAGGTTGAAAACAATTTCAATGGAGAATAAAACAATCATATCAATCCCTTTGTTGTAATTTCAGGTTTAATTTTGTATCACACCAAGCAAGATGTAAACTTTTTTCTAAAAATAAGCAAAACATAGGCAGATTTGTTCCCATTTGGGTTATCAATGAAATAAACTCAATCTGCAAATAATAATATTCCGCATTTATATAGCGCTTAATACATCGGAACGACGTCTCTAAGCGCTTTACAGACATATTACTACCCCGGTCATCGGATCCTTGTATACCAGCATACAATGTATGCACCTTCTCCACTCCCTGGGGAGCATTCCAACAAGAGTTCCAAGACTCAATTGCTAGGCATACTACATATAGGCTTTCATATCCTACCGGGTGCAAATAAAGATCTATGCTTGTTACATAACATGGAAAATATATTTGTTATTATCATTAGTTATGATAGAATCAATCAAAAAAACTATTTTAAGGTGGATCAAAGGATGCAACCTAGAGTAACTGAAAAGATTATTGGTATTCAGAGGAAAAAGAGATGAATTCTGATACTTTCATTCATGTGCATACATCTGAGCTACCATATTATTTCACTTTACCATAACAGTAAAGTGCATGAACTTGAAAATCTTATCTCTATTACTTTTGACTGATATATGATTACGGTACTAAAATAATAAGTTGTAAAGTGAAGCATATAATATGGAGCTATCCATACCCAAGAATTTCTGAAGCGACTGCAAACATGTCTTCAACGTTTGGGTACTTCAGCAGATCTCTTCCCATTCCAACAAACTGAGAGCCTTGACCAGGGAACAGAAGCACGGAAGTCTCTGCCGGATCAATCCTTGGTTTACCGGACTGACGTCTTCTATCAACAGAACCAGTCTCTAGATCACCGTCAAAGTCAAATTCATCAGGGAGCTTCTCCTCAGTCTTCGCATTATCAAGCAACGTTCTAATTGATGCATGTCTCTCCTTCGAAGCAGCTAGCGCTTCATCGGTATCTCTGCTGCCCTTCGCATCATCCTCATTTCTGCTAGATGTATCACAAAGCATGGATGAGGTGGAAAACAGTTGGGAAGGTTGAGTTTCCTGACAGCCTTTTGGTGACAATCTGGTCAGACTGCATGACCATGATTGATGTAAGTGAGAAACTGCTACATTCTGAAGACCCTTCAAAGGCAATCTCCTGAAAGGCAATGGTACACTCCTATCGCATTGTACTTTAGTAGTATTTGTCAAGTAACGTCTGAGGTTGGTCTTCTGATGATGCCCGATGTGTCTTGATGTGTGGTATTGCAAACACCAAACTGATCTCAAAAGATTCATCTTATCCATTGTGCTTCAGGTGGTTACATATCTGAGAGAAAAGAGAAGACACCAGGACGTTGTTATAGGATGGGGGCCTTGGAACAGGCTAATTATTAAAAGGATCATTAAAATATTCATATCTGAATGGTACGTGCCTTAAAACCCAAGATAATAACAATAAAAATGGCCTTTAGAACTATACACTTTTTTAAATAAATTTATATGGTGGTGTTGGTAACCATTCTAGGGGACATCGGGACCTCAATAAGGTTGAAAAAAAAAGCTGCCAGCAAGAGTAATCAGACTTTCAAGCACCATTGAACAAATCCAAAGATATTTTATATAATTAGTGATATCTAAACTGCAATAAACAATAACTAATTTCACTAAAAAATAATCATAGTTCAACTAGTCTAGAGACCCTTTACTGACTAAAACCAAGGTCTATGGACAATTATTATAATTATACACACTCAATCCAATCTCCCATCATTTAGATATTTATAAGGGCTACAAATACATTTTAAACCTTCGTAGTATCAATTTTAGTGGGAAGTGCACTTATGGAACTCTTGCCAAAAATTATTTGGAATGGATGGATGGAAGTGACCAAATTAAGCAATGAAAATAGATAAATTGCAGGCTATGCCTTTCAAACAGTGTTGAGTGTTCATATATTATTTTGCTCAAATTCAAAATCAAGAACTTATTACTTTTACTTAAGAAATTTAAGAGAAAAGTGCGATGAATACAGAATAGACTCTAGAAATTTAAAAGAGTAAGATCAAGCAAGACTCAGTCAGAGTCAATGTCATTATTTAACAATGTAAAAAATGAGGTCTTCCCCCAGTATACAATACTAACCTCGTACTAGTGTGAGTGGTATTCCCCTAGCCGAGGCCCACGCCCATATTTTAATTTCATATCTTTTGCAACATAACTCTTTCAGGGCATATACATTCATCAATCTAGTAAGGAATTGTATTTGATGACATGCAGACGTTGTTCAGCTCAGTGCAACATTCACTTACAAGTTACAGTACACCATTCTGCATACAAGGGACCGAAGTAAAAAGTGTGCAATAATAACTACACAAGATCAAAATAACAACAAAAAATATTGCGAAAGCCTGAAACTCCAGATGATTCCTTTCCATTTTCCATACTATCTTTACACATTCTGGCACATATAAGCTCACCTATGTAGCGAAAATGTTGAAAAAAGTCATAAACACAGTAACCCTCCATCACTCATGCACGCAGCAGACGTTCTCATTTAAGACATTCTATTCAATTTAGAGGTATTTCACTATTTCAATCCATACATCTTTTCTCCTAAGATTAGAATAGATAATGTTTTTCTATTTGACATATACATTCTATAATGTGTATATTGAAATAGAAAAAATTATACTATCAAATAGTTATACTAAATGTTTTACAGTTCGATTCATTTTCTAAACATTGTATTAATTTCTTTGACTGAGGCAAGATACCCCCTAAATATAATGTAGTCGTCCATTCGTCGTGTATGGTTTCTCTTTCATGTCTTGATAATTGATTGAATCGCTCGCACCTTCATCAGGCAGCGTAGGCGAGCTGCTAGCTTCACGGGCCCCCGGATGAATCGGGCGCCGGAGTCGTGTAGTATACCACTCGCTGAATACTCGCTATACTGCACTGCCGCCCACCGCACCGACGTCTTGTTGTATCCGGGCCGCGACAGTGCTCATGTGTAATGCTCGATATTGTGGTAAATTTGATGATGCACCGATGATCCAGGGTATTAATACCGAGATGACGATGGCTGCCGCTGGAGTTGCAAAGTCAGGATTGTTAGAGGTTCTTGTTCGTGATCAGTGGTGTCGAATCCTTGCCGCACTCGACGAGGAAACCTTGACGATCAGTCTCGAGGATGGGCATGACATCAACGGCGTAAGCAATGGGAATAACAACGACGGTGGAAACAAGCCGAACCCGTCTTCAACGACTCCGGGAGGCAACAACTCCAATCGGAACAACGACTCCATCCGCTATTCGGATTACATGCATAATCTGCAAGGAAGTGATACCATTCCGGACTCCATCGCAAACCAGAAGAGAATCATTAGGGTTGTCAAGCAAGAAGTTGGAGGACTGGGGATAAGCATAAAAGGAGGGAAGGAGAACAAGATGCCCATCATTATCAGTAAGATCTTCAAGGGACTTGCTGCTGATCAGACAGAATCTTTGTATGTTGGTGATGCGATCCTGTCAGTCAACGGAGAAGACCTACGAGATGCTACTCATGATGAAGCTGTCAGATTGCTCAAGAGATCAGGCAAAGAAGTCACGCTTGAAGGTAATAACCACTTCCCTTTTTTCACTAGTGACTAGGGGGTCTTATTTTTAAAGCACTGCGTTTTTTCTTTTAATTATGTTGCAGATGCGTTTGCTACGCTTACGGAGAGTCCTCCAGCTCCAGCTCCACAAAGTTCTGTTCTCTGATTCTTAAACTTGAGTTTTAAAGTGCATTCAACAACTTTTTTATAATCAGTAATAAAAAAATTCCATGATACTTCATGGTCTATCATACTTTGCTATTGTAACAAAACTTTGTCATATGACTTTTGTTCAAGGTTATTATGTTCTTTCATTTTAATTGTCTTTCAGAATGTCTTGCCATAAAATCAACATGTGGGTGTTTCCAGTGAGACTAGACTAAAACAATGCCTACAATCATAGATATGATTGTATTGAGTATAGAAAATTTGACCTATTTATGCTATCCTATAATATTTCTGAACATATTTTTTTCAGACAAGACAGCAGTTTGATGATTTTTTAAAAGCAATATTTCATAAATTTTACAATACAATTACATATTGATATTGGAACTTGGAAATATTTCAAAGAATGACTGTTCTCAAAGTTGTGTTCCATTCAATGAATACATTGTGTAAGATCCAATGGCAGAAAAGGTGGTTGTTGTATATCCAGAATCCAGACCCCTATTACACCCCCAGCCACCCTCCCCCTCACAAATTTGTATTGACCACCTGTGGATCAACAATTTTCCTTGCTCAAGGTAGGCCTACGTCCTTTGGTCCCATTTATTTAAGAGTTACAACTACATGTCATATATGGCAACTACAATGAGAGCAGGCCTCTGTAGTTTCATTCATGAACTGGAAACATGGCCTGCAAACAAATAAATTATTCTAAATCTGTGCGTTTTCTTTAAATGAAATAATGATGAATCATAGATTTATCATAACAAAGGACACTCAATGAACCATTCATGTTGAACACTCTTGTTATAGCTAATTTCTTGTTATAGCTAATTCACAACCATTCACAAGTTTGTGACAAGTTATGAGTCAGTGACTTTCATACTTTGTATTATGCTATAAATCAAACAAAGCAATGATTTGTGAAAAAAGTGTATGGGGGGGGGGGGGTCAGTTATCATAAACTTGTTAGGTGCCTGAAGGCTGAAATACCTGCCTTTAGTAATCTATTACAAAAATGGAGTGAAGTTATCACGAAAGGGTTTTAAACACAGAGCTTTCACCACAGTTGACTCTTTCAAATGTTGGGGGTATAAAGTCAAGTGGACAAGTGTTTTTTTAACTATTTCATTATATGCTTGGATTGCTTGCCCATTTGGGCAAGTGCCTGGAAAAGTTAAACCAGTATTAAACCACACCATGTCATCTTTTCCAGTTTCCACACAGTTCAGCATTTAATATTGAAGCTTATACGTAGAGGATGTAAAGTCAACTGCTATTGAAATATGACCTTGATATTATGTATTCATTCATTCTGAAGAATTGCCATTGTTAATACACCTGCTTAACTGCACTATTTTACTGGCGTAGGCTTGAATGAATAGACCTGTGTTCATCAAGCGGTTGTAAGCATTGATTTAGTTCAAAATAAGTATATCATATTTGAATTGCATGTACACTCTAAAAATGAAATGTGGAAAGGGGTAAATCACCCTTTAGAAGGGCCACAAAGCGACGGAAAATGTCCTGCCACTCTTCAGCCCTTAAATGGCTTATCCATCCTATTCGTGGACAATGGAACAATTCTTTGATATTAAAATTAATTTCTAATGAAATTTCCTTAGTGATACCAATCATGTAATCCTCCAAGGCAATGCAGAAATCAGGCCCATCCAGGGTGTTTATGAAAAGATTTGAGACAGTGGCTTAGCCAATCAGATGCAAGGATTTCAATAGCTTATAACAATTTTTAGTGAAAATAACTGTTTGTGTGAAATGCTCCTCAGGTGCTGTAGCTTTTAAAGAGCAGAAAGGGTAGGGCATATAAAGTATATACTGTATGTGAAAAGCAAAGGCCATACCTAAGAAACTTATGTTGGATGAGGAATCCATTTCTATCCTCCAAAATATGTAGCTCGAAGGTTTCCAAACTCTTTGGACATTGAGATTAATGAGGTCCCTACAGTGGCGAAGCCAGACCCTAAAGATCTCATTATCAGCAGTGAATTGTGAAATTCTAAAGTCATGTTTTCCTTTGGGAGAAAGGCAAAGGCCAAACAAGGAAGCCATGACAAAACAGTCTTATATAATAGAAATGATAGGTATTGTTAGTTTATTGCTTCATAACGTTATTACCTAGGTAGTCTCCACTCCATTATTATAGGCCTGTGAATATTTTACCCTGTTCTCAGAGACTTTGTCGAACTGGTTTAGTGAAACCAGTTTAGAATCACATAACTTGCCACTCCCCATCCATGTGTTGATAAAATGACCTCCTGCATTGTACATGTATATGACTGACTCGATCACCAGAATACAGTCCGTAAATTTTATTTGTTCAAGCCTTGAAATACCCAGTAATTAGTTTCCCTATTTCTACCAATCTGAAGCAGACCATTTCAGGCAAGGCATGGGCAGCCCAACTATTCACTAAGCTGAGAAAGTTCTCACAATTTGCTGTCTTATTGCAAGAATACATCAGATTTTGATTCAATCAATCGGGTTCCCAATGAAAATAGAATTCTGCATATTTATGTCTTTTTTGTGTAAAACACCTTCTTTGTCAGTAGCTTTCTAAAAATATTCAATTATTGAATATGAATTAAGTGCTCAAACGTCTACTTTGAATAAAAACATTTTCAAAATTTTTATCCTAGTAATGGCTGAAAAAAAATGCCTTATTTATATTTTAATGAGTAAAAAAATGCTTTCAATGACTCCCATGCTTTTGTGATATTTGTAATGTTTGAAAGTTCGTATTACTAAATAATACTGAGGCTAAAGGCAGGCTGTAATCACAAAAATTGATACAAAATATATTCCATTTATTTTTATCAATGCCACAATCAATATTCCTGTTTCCAGATCTAAGGAAATGATTAAGATCTAATAACATTGATGAATGATACTCTAGTCTTTAAAGCCAAGAAGGATAAGATGAAAGTTGCCTCAAGTTGTTTATAATTCATTATGGTTAGCTTCTTCTCACTTCACCAATTCCACATGTCCTTGCAAGAGAATTATAAAGAAGTTTTATGATTGTGATTTCTATCTCTGTTGAGGTGCTTTCATACCTGCTTGATCACCAAAATACCACAAAATGTATAATGATGATAATAATATGATAGTAATAATTATGTTGATAATAATAATGATAATCGTGATGATGATAATGATGATAATGATAATAATGATAATGATAATGATAATAATAATGATAATAGTAATGATGATGATGATGGTGATGATGATGATAATAATCAATATGATAATAATAGTGATAATACATTTTACTGCAATTTATGTTTCCAAGCACTTTAGAAAAAAAAATTGAGTAACACACATTAAATAATAAAAGCAAAAGTATTAGTGTTTATTGTTTATAGTCAGTGTACAATTTTTTTAAATACATTAAATGAAGTGTACTTGTATCTAGGCTTGTATCTTTAAACTTTGAGAATAATAATAGTCAAATTAGATACAATAAATAAAGCATGAATACAACTAGCCTAAAAGTAATATTAAAGTAATAATATAAAGGCAATGATCATATTGAATAACAGGGAATTCGATTAGGCTTCAAAATATGTGAAAGACTTTAGCTTGCACAGTCTAGCTGACGATTCTGCTAGCTAGCAAACTAGCAACTTGAGCATGCCCAAGGTACTCGCTGGTATGGGAAAGTTCTTGTAATCGTACAAGGATACCTGTGACGTTGTAAAATCTCTGAGAAACCTCTTGTAATTTGAAAAATGCATCCTTTTTTCTTTTAACGAGTCTTGTCAGTAATTTTTTTCATAATATGTCTATTTTCATTCGATTTAATTACCTTGGTATATTGTTTATGACATTTACTTGTTATTATTGTATTTACATGTACTTGGTTTTATATTTTTTTGAAGATGAAATGAATGAATGAATGAATCAAGTATTTTGCTTTCTAACTGGCAAAATTACCTGGTTTTCTCTGATTGGGTACCGTAGGTTTCCTGATAAGAACGTAGGCTATGTAGTGGGTCCATTGTACTTCCACGTACATGTATTCTCAGTAATATAGCAGGAGTTACGACTCAGTTACCAGCACTCCTTGGTTTTAGTGTGGGTCTAATAGCACCTTAAATGACAAATACTCTTGACAAGCGAGCGAGCGTAGATCTAACATCGTAGCACGCAGTACCTCCAGGGCATGTGCATGGCATGCCATGCAGTATGAAATTTCCAATTTATGCATGAATATGGAGTGTGTATGGTGTTTTATTGTCCGTAGTTGCACACCGTTAAATTCAGAGAATAGACCAAAGATTGGTTGTATGGGGATAGGATCGTTTGAAGGGGTTAAATCACAGACATCAAAATACATCATATTTGAGCTGTATCATGGTAGTTTAAAGTGATTGGTTAACATTGGTTTGACTTTTTAAAAATCTGAGCTAGAAGGTCACACTTGTCACCTGTGTCTGTGATATGTTACAAAAACGAAGCCCAGAAAAAAATTTCGTTCGAAAATAATTATTTTGTGCTTCAAAAATTGAAATATAAAGTGACCGAAAACACCATCTTAATTTCATCCCATACACTTATGTGTACTACGCCTATTTACAAAATCGGGGTTTGCCTTGTAGTTTTAGCTTTTCATTCTCAATAATGGTTGTTTTCAGGGTTTATTAGTTCTAATACATGCACTTGTACACATGTTTCATCTTGGTTTGAGAATTTTTTAAATCGGCTGCTCACAAAGTTAAACAATACCTTTATTGCCTGTGCCCTACAAAAGTGCACAGGAACATACATTTTAATAATGAAAATGTAATATCCAAAGAAATTTGGTCAGACATTTTGGAGAATTGGAGAAGATAGTAGTCCACTCCATATTTTATATTACATATAACTTTTGGGGCACATGCACATATATAACGTCACAAATAAAAAAAAATTCTGGTATTTTTACAACAAACTTTTCTTCAGAGTGAACTTCACCCTAAAGCTATAGACAGTTTAGATTGGCATTAATTGATGAAGAAACCAGGAGATGAAAAAGAGGAGAGGAAATGAGACTATTTATAAAAGAATGAGGGAATTAGAATAGGAAAAGTGCTCTATAATACACCTCTTTACATGCATTTAGTGGAAATTGAATTGTACATGTATGTACACATGTACATGTATGTGGGTGGTGGATAAAAGTAATTGGCTTCAATTGGTTTGATTGCTTTTGCACATTAGTGAATTCCTGTCCGATTGTTTTGTACCGTTGATATCATTATTGCCTTGCCAATAAATGCCAATCACTATTGTTGAAATGCAAAGTTGTGGTGTTCACTCTGCACAGAGAAGGCATATTGAAATCATGGCCTGTTGGCACTCAGTGACAGGGGGGGGGGCAGTCAAATGTATTGCTGTACACAAGCGTGGCTAAATTATTTCCAAACACTCCCTAAACATGTTTTTCTCTGTGTGCAAAATAACCCCCTAAACAAGTTTTTCGCGGGCTTTATTTACACATTTTGGCCCCTAAACAAGTCGTCGCCATAATATGACCCCGGGAAAAAGCTTGGAGAAAAACAAACATACCCTAAACACGTTTGGCTAGTCTTTGGATAAAAATTATATCCTAATACGTTTGACCCTGCGATTGACCAGTCTTTCAAAACTACCCCTTTAAAAAAAAATTGGTGTTTTTGATACCCTTAACGAGTGCACGCGCGTCCCGCGTCTAAAACTGAAAAAACACCCCTTTAAGTTTAAATGCGTTCTTTTGGTCATGCGTGTGTACAGCAATATATTTGACTGCCCCCCAGGGACATGTACATGTAGATCCATGAAAGGCCTCTTATTTTCAATAAATAAGAATATATTATATGGAATATAAGCAATTATTTTCTGTAATGACAATGAGATTTGATGGTATTCACAATTTTAACCAGAATAAAGTCTACCGGTAGTTCAGATCTGGCAATGGCAAGGGCATAGATTTTGAGTGTATTAAGTCGAGAATCTTTATACATGTAGTTCATTCATGTGGGTGGCTTCCCATATTCTATGATCTGTGCTGAAAAATTAAAATATAGTCTAGTTTCCCTTCAGAAGGAAGATACCTACATGTATGTCTCATTGAACCCATTCTCATTTTATAGATCCAACAGAGAAGATTTCACAAGAAAGAACATTGATGCCAACTTGTTATTTTTGAAAAGAAATTAAATAGATTTGAGATCCAACAGCGTAGGCAGGGGGGTGGTTACAGGGGTTCAAACCCCCTCCCCTTAAATATTTTTAGAAGCTGTTTTTTTTTTTGCTGTCAAATTTTTTCGAGGTACGAAAGAACGTAAAAATTTTTGTAATTTTTTTTTTTTGGGGGGGTAGGAAACGCCCTAGAAATTGCGATGAAGCCTTTTTTTTTGGTTGTCAACATTTCATTCAGCTTGAATTGAACCCCCCCCCCTTTAAAAAAAATCCTGCGTACGCTACTGTTGAGATCTCATACCACTCTTACCCTTTTTACACACGCTAAAATTTCCTTAACCCCGTACTATAGGTGGGGCTAAATTGCCATTTAGCCCCACCTATAGTACGGGGTTAAGCTTAGCCCACTTTCTTTTTACACAGCATTTTTGCAAAGTGGGCTAACCCCACCTTTAGTACGGGATTATTTGGCCCTGCAAAAAAGCAGGGTTATCCCAGCAATTGCGGTGCTAAGAGCGATAGTACGGGGTTAAGATCGCTAGTGTAAAACGAAAGTGGGCTAAGCTTAACCCCGTACTATAGGTGGGGCCAAATGGCAATTTAGCCCCACCAATAGTACGGGGTTAAGGAAATTTTAGCGTGTGTAAAATGGTAGAGTGAAGTACTTGTACTACGAATGATCGACAAAAACCACTAGTCCGGGGTTAGCGAGTTTCGTGTGTGAAAAGCAAGCATTCCTTATCCGGGGTTAGCAATAACAATTTGGCATGTGTAAAAAGGAAAAAAAATAGTACGGGGTTAAGGATAGTACGGGGTTAGCGATAGTCCGGGGTTAAGAAAATCCTGTGTAAAAAGGGTATCTGTATACTAGAGAGGAAGAATGGGGCATCAACATTTGAAAAAATTACCCTCTTGCATGGTCCTCATCCCCAATAGACATGATAATGGGAAGTACACGTTGTATCTCCATCAGTCTAATTTACCAGCACTGATGTGATGTATTATTTACCTCCCTCATTCATATTAGATGGAGTTCAAAACCACTGCTTCACCTCACAGCTTACCGAACAGTCTGTTTCTAACCGCTTCTGCCCAAATACACTGGCTCCGTTTAAAGTCAAACTACTGTACATCAAAGCTGAGCAGCATTTTTAGTTGAGGTCTTTAAAATGCAGGTTAATTGATTCATCTCCGAAAAAAAGATCTAGTTAATTCTTAGATGACGTAGTTTCAGCAAACTGAATGTGAAATTATGTTTGAAAGATCAGCCTATATATTGACATGATACAAAAAATTCTGGTAGTCTGAATGCTTGGTCAAATGCAATCGCTGTGGGTCCAGTCACACCAAGTCAAAACAGAACCGATGTGACCCTGTCACATTGTTCCGTGCAAGCCTTGTGGGTGGGTTGTGGATGATTGCCCGCAACTCACCCGCAACAAAGTTTTGAGCATGTTCAAAACTTTTCTGCAAATTAGAATTGCGGGCAACTGCGTGTGAGAAACGTGCAAGATACTGTCGATGCGGGTGACCTGCGAGTGACCTTCGGATAGAAAAAGTCACCCACAAGTCATACGCAAGGCTCGCACGGAATGATGTGACTGAGTCTTTTACCAATAGGTGGTTTGAAATTGAGACCGCCGCGAAGTTCTTCAGTTCCAGGTATTTTCTGATCGGGAAATTTACCCCGATCAGAAAATACCAGGTAATATTGGCAATGTGAAAGCAAATTACGAGTAATCTCCTCGAAAGGAAATACCCACTATAATAGTAGGTACTTGTCAAAATTACGAGAACTTTCGCGGGGATTTTCCAAGGTCGCAGGTATTTTGGCAATGTGAAAGCAATTTACGGGAACTTTTAGCCCAGCGTGTAGTTGGGCCCGGGCGCCGTGGGTGTCTGCTGAGCTAGTGATTTTGAATCTCGCGCCTTGCCTGCTTATTAGACCATACCGCGCATGCTCGTAACTTCAGGAACTTATCCCGAAGGGTACGTTTCGGGGCGGTGTGAATGCAGGAATAATTAATGGTTATTTTTTAGCCTAAAAAAGTTCTCGAAATTTAACATGGATTCTTATGATCGAGGCAGTTTGAAACCACCTAATGACATACCATCAACGGTTTGGAGTCAGTTTCGTTGGTGTGGCCACTCCGTAAAGCCTTCAGCATCTCCGTCTGATGATTGAATGTGAAGTAATCAAATCCATTCTTTTGCTCTAAAGTCCGTCCTCTTTGATTGCTCTTATTTGCATGGAACCTTTTTATTCATTTGCTGGCATGATCATGGCTTCTCCCTGTGATCCAGAGTGCTACATGTAGACCTGTACAACAGAGCTTTATCAAGAAATGTAGACAAAACGAAGTTGCACAGGGCATTGGGAGACATAGTGAATAATGAAAATGCAGTTTTTAATTGTATTGGAGATAAATTGAAATAAAGTCAGTTTTCTGTCTGTGTTTCAAAAGTATTATTATTTCACTTAAAGAGAAATGCCAGTAGTTGCAGTAAACACTGATTTCATGAAAAAGTCTGTAAAACCAGGCTTAATTGTCAGAATATCATCGATGATCTAGATCTGGTACAGTTACATAAACTTGACTTTGTGAAATCTTGAAATCTACGCTGAAAAATGTTCACACTGAAGATCACCAACACAGATAGGCACACGTGGGACAGTGTATTAATAATGCTGGAATAAAGACCCGACGGAAGTGACCGAATCCGCGCTTATTTTGCTTATTTCTCAGCAATTACACAATTTCTTCCAGAATCCTTTGGCACATATTTTTTATTCATACAAACAGACACTTGGGTGGTCATTTTATTAGATTCTGTAAAAAGTCATTTTGAGATCGTTACCAAAACTGGAATTTATCTTTAAATATGTTGTGTGCAAACAAAAGCCAATTTTATGCAACTGTGATTAACGGTACCTGTCCATTCTCATGGGACAAATTAACCTGATAGTTTTGACAACTAGGCCTGCTCAGGAGTAGCCTTTGAGTAGGAAAGGAATGTGTTAATTGAGTTACCAGTTTAAATAATAGAGCAATCAATCAGTGTAGTGATCTGTCACATATGACCTCGGTTGGTCAGACTCCACCATGGCAAGAGCTGCATGCAAAATGTCATCCTGTCAATACCTGCACTTGATTTTCTCTCTATCTCGCCTGATGTGGCTAATTTTTTAAGGAAATAAATACAGTGAAACCTGTCTAAAGTAACCACCAGTGGTGTAATGAGCCAAACATTTTGAGGGGGCCAGATATAAATTTGCAAAAATGTCTATATTTTTATTTCAAAAATTAAATTTTGTGATAGATTTTTACACAATATTCAGGAAATGATATCATATTTCACCCTTCTCTCTTTCCTTCGCTCACGGTCGTGAAAAATTTGGGGAGCAAGAGGCCCGCCCCCCATCTGTATGCCACTGGTTAACTGCTCAAGGGAAACACAAATTATGGCCTTTATAGACAGGTGGCTGCTATAGGTTCTTATACACGTATTCTGCCCCAATGGGAATCAAGTTTTAGTAGTCACTATCTTTTAGGCAGGTGCCACTAACACTGGATTGACTGTACACTGAAATTCTCAGGAAATCAGGAGTGAAATTATCTTGATAGTCCTCCATTATGCTTTTCACACTGCATACTATCCTTAACCCCACACTATCCTTAAAGGAGAATGAAACCCTTGAAACCAGCTGAATCCATATCAAAGAGCAAAATCAAAGAAACATATTGTTGAAAGTTTGAGGAAGATTGAATGAATAATAAGAAAGTTATGAGCATTTGAAAATTGAGATCACTAATGCCATGTAGATCCTCCCATTGGCAATGCAACCAAGATCTGTGATGTCACACACGTACAACTCCCTCATTACTTTAGTACTTATTTCACTTATATTCTCACTTTTATAGAGTCTATCACAAGGTGAGGTGTTCTCTTTATGAGAGGACAAGTACAGAGGTTTCACAACATTATATCAATGATGAATCGTTTGTCATATGATTAGAATGAGCAAAAAGAGATGTTTTGGGGTACATTTTCAGTGTCCAAAAGGGGAGAGTTGTCCAGTTTTGGACACTGAAAATACACAGATCTTGGTTGCATTGCCAATGGGAGGATCTACATGGCATTAGTGATCTCAATATTCAAATGCTCATAACTTTCTTATTATTCATTCAATCTTCCTCAAACTTTCAACAATATGTTTCTTTGATTTTTCTCTTTTATATGGATTCAGCTGGTTTCAAGGGTTTCATTCTCCTTTAACCCAATACTATCTTCTTCTTTTTTGGGGGGGTTCACACTTTCTTTCTTAATCCCATACTATTTGCTTAGCCGGGGTTATGTCTTAACCCTGGACTCACTGCACAGCTCGCAGAGCGTGGTTAACATGCAGTTTCGACTTCTGTGATTGGCTAATGCTTAGCCCTACTCTTATATAGCCCTGCTTCGTTTCACACTGCATCTCTTAGTCTTAGCACCGCAATTGGAGGGCCAGATAGTACCATACTACATGTATTTACCGTGCTAGCCCACTTTGCTAAAATGTAGTGCGAAAACGAAGTGGGCTAAGCTAAACCCCGGGAAATTGGTGGAGCTAAGACCCCCCCCCCATTGCCCCAGCAATTTCCCGGGTTAAAGGAGAATGAAACTCTTGGAGCAAGTTAGCTTTTGTAAAAGCAGAAAAATCAAAGAATAAGATCAACAAAAGTTTGAGTAAAATAGGACTAGCAATATAAGAGTTATGAGCATTTAAATGTCGAGATCACTAATGCTATGGAGATCCTGCCATTGGCAATGCGACCAAGATCTATGATGTCACAGATGAACAACTGTCCCCTTTTGGACACTGAAAATATACCCCAAAACATCTCTTTTTGCTCATTCTAATCATATGACTCATCATATGATTCATCAATGATATAATGTTGTGAAACCTCTGTACTTGTCCTCTCATAAAGAGAACACCTCACCTTGTGATAGACTCTATAAAAGTGAGAATATAAGTGAAATAAGTACTAAAGTAATGAGGGAGTTGTACGTGTGTGACATCACAGATCTTGGTCGCATTGCCAATGGGAGGAACTACATGGCATTAGTGATCTCAATATTCAAATGCTCATAACTTTCTTATTATTCATTCAATCTTCCTCAAACTTTCAACAATATGTTTTTTTATTTGTCTCTTTGATATGGATTCAGCTGGTTTCAAGGGTTTCATTCTCCTTTAAGGAAAATGTCTGTGCAGTGTGAAAAGCATACATAAGACTAACAATTTATCAGTTTTGTATCTGTAGATCTTCATTTGTGCTGTATACATGTAGCTACTCAAACTGGATGAGCATTCTACAGTCAGTAATTTCCGTATGCATGAATGACCAGCATAGTTTGCATTATATAGCCAGGTAAAGAACAGTCTTTATCTCTGTTTACTTTCTTGTATAGGTTCCTCTTTCCTGACAAGAGGCAGGAGTATTTTATCTTGTGAATTATCCCTTTTCTTGAATACTGGCTAGGTTCAGCCGTCACTGTCTTCTTTTAAAGCATGTCTCAAGTATTAATTTAGTGTCAGTGATGTGATCTTTTTTCAATAATTCTTTCACTATCTCGTGACCTCTGTCCGTAATGTTTTACATCTTTCTTTGTAAATAGTACTTTGAACAATTTAATCTCACAAATAAGCATTATATGGATATCAGAAAGCTAAAGACAGTGCACGACACTGGCACCAGTCCGACAGTCCCAGACCAGTAACTTTTCATAAACAGCCATATTTACTGGTCGACATGACCAGTAAAAATATATATCAAACTGATACAAATGATATTTTCTTCTCTTCTGTAAATCATAATAATGGCTCTCATGAATTATGTTGTGTATGTGTGTGTACTATTTGTTTGTTTGTTTTGGGAGCAAAAAATAGGCAATGAAAGACAGCAAAATAAACTTAATTTGTTTTATGTTTTTTCTTAAAAATTGAAAAAAACTGGGTATTTACTGGTCCGACATGAACAGGTAAAAAGGGTTAGTGTGGAGTCCTGATAAATTCACTGCCTGAGAAGTGCTTATATATAAAAAATAATTAAAATATTAATAGAAAATTTATCTGATAAACATATTTTTATATTTGTATTGTCATGTCCTTTACATGAAAACTATTGTTATTATAGGGCATACCAGTTTATACTGTATCATCTATAAATTAATTGAAAAAGTGACATGCATTTTCGGAGATTGACCAAAAGTAAAGAATTTTAAAGCTAATAATGAAGATAAATTTAATGTTTATTATCACAAGCAATGTGTATTTGAGAATTATGTTCATGTATATGAACCTGTTTCAGTAAATCTAGCAGACATTAACCCAAGGATGAAATAGTCCTCCCTATCTGATGTTAATATGCATATAATTGATGGATTACTGGCAGTTTTATGGAGGAGAAGAATATCAACCATTGAAGCAAAGAATTACTTTCCTTTGTTGGATTTCTTGAATAGGAAGCCTGGCTCGAAATAAAGTTTTATCGAGAACTGTATCAGTAGGCATATTCAGACCAACTCAATCACTAGAATATCTGTAAATTTCAAGAACTTGTTCAAACCTCAAAATACAGATGATTAGTTCCCTGCATCCATACCCATCCAAACCAAAGACGTTTGTGATTTATAGTTATGAGCATTGATGTTAAGGTCTAAAAGGCCGTTCTCATTACGCTTTCTAAAACTAGTTAACTGGAAATCGATTCAGGAAACCAGTTTGGAAGATCGCTTTGCTAGCGTTCCCACTTGATCACACGAAAGTGGTTTTCAAAATCACTTCACGTAAAGCGATCTTGTTGCTATGGAAACACTCTCAGTGGGGTGACACGTTTCGTGCAAAATTCTAAGCCGCAGCGTAGGCATTGTACACCTGTTGTGTGGAGAAGCGCGCTCAAAATGTGCAAAGATCACTTCCCGAAGAACGGTTGTGTCCTCGCGCTAAAACCAGTTTAACGAGGCAAAGCGAGCTTGAAAACTCCATCGCGAGGTGGTTTTATGAACCGGTTTGGAAGATCACTTCAACCGTTTTCACTACACGTTAAAATGGTTTCCACTAAACTAGTTTCCAGTAAACTAGTTTTAGGAAGGTAGTGAGAAAGCAGACAAGGGTCTGGATTCATAAAACTTGTTATTATAATAACTTTGCAATAACGTTTTAAAAGCTACTGTCCTGTAATCCTTCAATCTGATTGGCTGTTGGTAATCTTGTTATAGAAACTGTGCATTTGTAAGTCTTGATGAAACAGGACCAAGGTGTGTGAATCATACTCACCGGATTGAGAAAGTTCTTGTAATTTGCTTTCACACTGTCAAAATACCCACAACCTTGGAAAAATCCCTCAAATCCTTGTAGAAGCTCTGATTGGGAGTTTGCTTTCACATTGGCAAAAATACCGGATATTTTTTATGAGGGAAGATCAGGACAAATTTTTCCAACTTTAAGAGAATACCTGGGTTTCTTGAACTTTGAGTCGGTCTGAATATGCTAATAGGAGATATTTCTGCATGATACTACAGTAATGCCCTATTTTTATGAAATGTTATATATGCACTGACTAAATGCTCAAACTTTTTGTGAAAAGTTTGATAATGAATCCTCTTCCAGGACAGGTCTCAGCATAATTTGAATTAGATCAGCTTTTATCAACATAAGAGTTGCACTGTACTTGAAATAGTTTCGTAATTTATAATTTTTTCTATACCGCATAACATTGGCTTTAAATATGCTGCTTTGTCTTTGTACATGAATATAAAGCAATGCATGTACACAAAACTATGAGTTTGAAGTTACATTTAGGCCTATATACTCTAAATTTCAACCTTTTTTCAAGGATGTAAAATCAATCCAGATTGCTATGAATTGTGGTCAGTCAAACATAAGATTTAGAATCCTGTGGATTTGAACTTAAAGCTAAAAGATTTTAATTTGAATCC
The DNA here is from genome assembly GCF_037042905.1 of Lytechinus pictus. Lineage (NCBI taxonomy): Eukaryota > Metazoa > Echinodermata > Echinoidea > Temnopleuroida > Toxopneustidae > Lytechinus > Lytechinus pictus. The sequence continues at coordinate 46,457,776 of NC_087246.1, read as the reverse complement.
TTCGAGATTCAAGAATATATCCTTGGGATTAGAAATACATGTAAATCTGTTATCCTACTGGTCAGACTACCAGCTTTTCATTAATTTTATTTTCCAATGAATCCAAACTGTTGATTGGGATTATCTCAAACTACGATCCTTTTATTTATATTTGAGAAAAATAATAGGCCCACTCAGGATCATAAAACACATAATTTACCACATCAATGCTATCAAAAAGTATACAATCCATAATAGAATTGTTTTTAATCTTCAAAATTTTTAGTGTACCATCGCTTTAATAGTACCCACCCACTGCGATAGATTGTAGTTCAAATATCCTATATATCTCCCTTATTTGACATGTTTACAGTAACTGCCATTCTCTTGTTCAAACTCTCACAATAGAATTCAATCCAAAGTAAAATATTTATTACAGCCATCTTATCATAAACAATAAATTCTTGATGACATTGCTATAGAGATTCTCTTTGTTTACATGTTCGCCTGTGATCTCTGTTTCTCCCTATTATCAAGATATCTTCTTCATGAAAAAAGACTCGTGATCAAGGATATAGAATGTAGCTGAATTATTTTTTTAACGTCCATACTTTGTTCTTTTGCTGATCATCTACATTGATTGTTAATTTGAAGTTTTAAACTTCAATGATTAGCTTGTAGTTTAATAAGCCCTGTGTAGATGCAGTGGATAGTTGGCAATCTTAACAAAATACAACCATAAGATTTTGTATGGTTTATGTATTAAATGCTATATGTATATCCACTTGTCAAGGAGGGTCCCCACTCGTACTGGTACAGTTTGAGTTGTGTGGACACAATAATCAACAAACTGAAAAGACTTTGGATTTGGACCAGGCCACTGTGAATGAAATTTTTTTTATTTGAAGTGAAGATATCAATGCAAAAGTATTATTACAGAGCATAATGACAGATTCTAGCAACATCCAGAGCCACAAAAAGATGAGTGAACTATGATGACATGAAATTGTTGTAGGCCAAAGTGCTACAGAACAACAGCAATTGTAAGAAGATTTTCCCCTGATTTGGGCTTCTTCATTGATGCCACTCTTATACCCTTTTTACACAGGATTTTCTTAGCCCCGGACTATCGCTAACCCCGTACTATCCTTAACCCCGTACTATTTTTTTTCCTTTTCACACATGCCAAATTGTTATTGCTAACCCCGGATAAGGAATGCTTGCTTTTCACACACGAAACTCGCTAACCCCGGACTAGTGGTAGCTCATTCACTCGTACCCTTTTTACACACGCTAAAATTTCCATAACCCCGTACTATAGGTGGGGCTAAATTGCCATTTAGCCTAAATTGCCATTTAGCCCCACCTATAGTACGGGGTTAAGCTTAGCCCACTTTCGTTTTACACTAGCAATCTTAACCCCGTACTATCGCTCTTAGCACCGCAATTGCTGGGATAACCCTGCTTTTTTGCAGGGCCAAATAATCCTGTACTAAAGGTGGGGTTAGCCCACTTTGCAAAAATGCTGTGTAAAAAGAAAGTGGGCTAAGGTTAACCCCGTACTATAGGTGGGGCTAAATGGCAATTTAGCCCCACCTATAGTACGGGGTTAAGGAAATTTTAGCGTGTGTAAAAAGGGTATTGAAGTCCTAAGTTTAACTTCAAAGCTTTTGAACTTCAGTTTATCCTTATTTACTTTACCCTCAAAAATCACCAAACAGAGTGTGGAAAGCAAACAGCAGGTTTGTTGACATGTTGCATTATTAGCATCAGTAATGATACACATTGCATAATGACCTACCATATTTGCATAAATTCCTTCATGTTTGTAAATGTGTGTTGTTTGGAAACACTCTAAAATGCAGCACTGATGCCTGAAGGTGTATCAACCTCTATGGAAATTTGTAAAGTTTCTCTTCTGCAGATAGTGATGAACCATCTAAATTTCTGTTTCTCCCAGCCCCCCCCCCCCCCCCCTCACTGGCCTTGGGCATGCAAATTGAGCCTCCTGAAATATTATTGATCGACATGCCCCTTTTATTTGAACTTAATTTGCCTTTTTTATTTAGAGGGCCATGAACCGATGACCAGGGTAATGAACCGATGACCAGGGAAATGATATTTATAAATCACTTATTAGAGACATCGTTCCGATGTATCAAGTTTTATGTAACTTAGCAGAATATTTTTATCATTATTTCATGTAGCCCCCGGGGGGGGGGGGGGGGGGGCACTTCCATTGACGAGTTGATACCATGGGGTCTCGAAAAGCACCCTAAACACGTATTTTCCATATTCTGAAAATGCACCCCTTAACAAGTATTGGCGTGTGAAACCCTACCCTTAACAAGTATTGGAAACAAAACGATACTCTTGACCAAGTACTCCCTGAATTGACCCCCTAAACAAGTACAGCGATATAGTCACAGACGTCGGTCGTCGGTTTTACCTTTACCAACATATCATTGGGTTTAGTACAGCCCCACCTCCCACATCTCGCGCAAATCGTACTCTAAACACGAAGTGTTGACTCTTTTTGGGGCAGATAGTACATCCTTTATAAAACATTTTATTCTTAATTTTTTACACCCACATAAATTTGACCCTTAACACGTAGCTTTCCTAGCGAAAATAGATACCCTTTTTTCATTATTTTAGTGTTTTTGACACCCTTATTACGTTACACGTATGTAACGTGCCCTATCTTGAAAAAGACATCCGTTTTACTTTTTTTTTTTGTCGCGCATGGTATCCACTCCTCAATGTAAGTGGCCCCCCCCCCCCCCCCCCGGGTTATTAGCCAAAATTTTATATTGATGAATATTATGGATGCAAAAAGCGAGGGTAACCCAGGGTCATTTTGATATATTTTCAATACCACCCTCGGTCAAGCCTCCTTGGACATCAAACTGAGATGGAAGTTTTCTGATGGTTTCGGCTTGTCAAGAAGGCTTACAAACCAACATTGATCTTCATGGGGTATTAGGACCCCAACTGTTTGATGCCTCTGACAGTGAGAGACTGAACCACTGCTATCTGTTACCTAGAATGCATAGGACCATTCAGACCCGAGATGCTCAACCATATCGGACCCCACATACATTTACATCTGGAGGGAGAGGGGGTTGGAAGCAAGATTATTAGTTCAGACAGGCATGTGCTGCTAGAGCTGTCGACCCTTCCAACTCCCCCATCCCATCCCCCCCCCCCCCCCCGCAAAAAAAAGATTCCCTAAGCAAGATGAGAAAAGTCAGAATCATCCCTTCTTATCAATGAAAAACCCTATTCTGATCACATTTCACCCAGAAAAATACCCCTTTCATGCATATATAGGCCTACATGTACATGTATTTAAATAAAGCTGCTTGGATCACCCAAGTTTCACGAAATGTAGAAATAAAAGCTAATAATAAAATGAAAATATATCGAAATCCATCTTTGTGTACTCCATCAAAATAGAAGAACAGATTTCAATCTATTTCACTGAAAACTACTCATGAGTCAATCTTCTGTATAAATATCTTGTATAGATTGTAATTTACTAATTTTCCTTATTCATTTTATTCATTTCCTTAAAATTCCATTGAAGTAGAGTCGTTGCAAGTACTTGAGACAAATAGCTCCCCGTCTCTGCAGGCACCTCCATCATACTCCCCACCCCCATAAGAATGTTTCACCATGACAGGATATCGATTGTGCTAGATACTGTTTTCGTAATGGCAGTTTTGTGCCTGTGTGACTAATTTGTTGCGTTGGTGCAGGAACGCCCTTAGTAGCCCGCATAAGGACATTTCTGCACCGATGAGGTGTGCGGAAGTGTGGTGCTAAGGGACCGACTCAACGAATTTTGCGCGAGAACATTTAGTGGGAAGAGTTATTGAGATTAAAAGTAATATAAAAAATAGTGCATATTTTTTTCTGCATATCCCATCATCTTCTTGATCTACAACATCTTATGCTTGTCTTTTCTTCTTATGGCCTTGTCTTTTCTTCAACCACCCCCCTCCCCTTAAATATGATTTTCAGTCTTATGCAATTTTTACCCAAATGTAGTTTTCCTGCCATCTACCTGCCACCATACCGTGTATGAACGGGGGCTTTTATTGAGCTGTGTGATTCTGTGTGAAATAGATAGGGACGTGGATAAGGATGGAATCCAAGCGACTCATCCAATCTCGATCGGCTGGCCTCTGATGAAAGGAGATGTCTACGGGGAGTCCCTGAGCGATTACTGGCTGTCCAATTGACTCTGGGATCTGGTGAATTGAATGGGACGGCTCTGTACCTTAGGGGGGCCCTGCTGGTTATGTGTTATTGTATTTCCATCTTCCATGCACTGCCCATCGCATATTCTTGCACCTTCGTTTTTCTCTTCAAGAATAACAAGGTTTCATTCAAACACATGTAATCTTCCACTGAGGCACTGCCCATTGCATATTCTTGTGCCTTCGCTTTTCTCTTTAAAAATAACGAGGTTTCATTCAAATCATGGAGGTAGATTTGGTAGATTCTACCTCCATGTTCAAATACACATAATCTTCCACTGTGGCACTGCCCATTGCATATTCTTGCACCTTCGTTTTTCTGTTCAAGAATAACAAGGTTTCATTCAAATACGAGAAATCTTCCACTGAGGCACTGCCCATTGCATATTCTTGCGCCTTCATTTTTCTCTTCAAGAATAACAGGATTTTGACTGCATTTTTTTTAAAGAATAGAATAGTTTCCTGAGAGTAATACCTCTTTTTTGAGACATGGTTGCGTTCGTCTTATTCTTAACTTTGGTAATTATTTTGTTATTGTCATCTCTTCAGGTGCAAACACTTTGTAGATTGTCCTCATCCATTCACATGCTGTATGAATAATGTTTTCTGTAAAAAAAAAGTGTTGTATAGCATTGCTTGCAGTTATTATTGTGAATTACTACATATTTGCCATTTTAAACAGAGTACAATAGAATGATAACAATATATAAAGTATTACAATATTAAAACATCCTTTACTGCATTTCCCAAGGTGCCTGAAAGGGATAAGGAAAATACAATTCCTGTAACCTGCAAGTCTTCTCTTTCTACTCCAGGCAATGAAGCGAGGAAGCCCAAAGCATGATATATAATTGAATAGAAAACAAACAAAATTGGCAAACTACATACAAGGCACTACTGTAGTATAGGGCAACTGGTTAGGCAGTCCTATCACGTTTTAGAGGGTGCCAGGGCTATTACCCAGTGTGAGTATAATGTTCCACGGCCAATTGTCTTCTCATCTCTGCATCCATGTCAACACGGATGCCTTAATATAGAGAGAATGGAATTCGTTCTCGGTTGCACGTAAGCAGAGAATGGGGTCTGAGATGGCTGGCTTTTCTGTTTATTTTTCATCGTGAAATTTATGGGCAATTAAAAATTCAGTCTTTAGTATTGAAGGTTATTGTTGTTTCTCACATTGCTGTGATGTTTTACCTGTTACTTTACTCAATATTTTCACTATAACTTTGCTAGATATTCGCTCATTCCTCCTTTTCTTTGTCTTTTACAAGAATTAATTTCATTCTCCCTTGGGAGTCCCGCCCATAATGGACTCTCCCTAGTCTCTCCCGGCCAAGTTTCGACCCCTCCATCCTACCCCCTCCAAAATGCTGAAAATTAAAAGAAATACAAAAATATAGCATTTGTTTCATTAGTCACTCCTAGTTTGAATTTCATTTCAATTTTAAAAGATAGTAAAGAATAGTGTGCAATTAAATGGGATTATTCTTATTTCTTTCCTCTTTTCAACTGTGATATCGAAGAGGCAAGAGGCCTTGGTACATTAATATTGCAGATTCTTGCATAAAGTACAAAATGGAAATGGTAAAAACATCAGACGAAAAGCGTGTTTTGATCATCGTGAAGCTAAAGACAAATTGGCAATCAGAGAGTATGTTCCATCAATCACACATTAAGCTGATGTGCAATCAAACTGAATTAGAATGGAGTGGTTTTGACAATGAAGCCACATTACAGGGAAATAAAAACTACACGACCTTTTAATTTATCGTGGAAAGGGCTGTTGAGAAGGTGCCTCTTTTAGCACTTTGAGGTGACTGTCCCCAGTTTTCTTCTGTTGTGAATAAGGGTTTAGGTCAACCCTGGCAACAAGTCAGTTTGAATTAAACAGGAAGATCCCAGCCATGGCGTAATTTTCTTCAGCAAGAAATTCATCCGCATTGTGCTGCACTCAACCCAGGTGAGGTGAATGGGTACCTGGCAGGAATTTATTCCTTGAAATGCATGTGCGCTGTAATCTTAGAAATTACGGCTGCCAAGCTACAGCTGGGGTAATAATATCCAAGTCCTTTGAAAGCGCATAGAGACATTATTCATTGTGTGATATGCGCTATACAAGAACTGACTATTATTATTATTTGTGATATACCTGTAACTGAATTTTTATTTCAAAACTCAAAGAATAACAATATTTTGTATTTCTTAATGTTTAATCTTGCTCCACCCTTCTTTCTAGATTAATCAACATATTATTTAACCCCTCCCCTAATATTGGAAAACCAAGAGTTGTACATCCAAGAATAATTTAGAAGGGATTTCTCTTCTCCGTCTCTTGACAAGAGGACATAACGTGCTAGGTCTCTCTCGCCATCCCTTTTTAAGGGCTACTATTGGCCATTGTTGGGGAGTACCTCTTCTAATCAGCCATATTTCATACAACTATATATATTAATTATTTAATTTAATAACTATATACATGTACAACTATGTATATTAATAATTTAATGATATAATATAATGATATCTTCATCTTTGATCTACATTCATCGTCTTTGGAATAAAACTGCTGATGATCTTCAACCATTATAGTGTGACAGATTATTGATTTGTCTCATTAGTCTCATACCTTCCTGTAGCGCTTGAAGGTTTTATCCACGCTACCTATAAATGTATATACAGTGACATATGTACAACCAGTGGTGACCAATTCTCCTTGACTGCGATAGCACCTATTAGAAATGATTAGTATGCATGAAGGTTGGAGGGGGGTCTTGTTAACCTATCATCACTACACATGTGACCTGGTAAAGAATGAAAGACAGCTGTCATATCCAGCAGGGGATTCCCCCAGGAGGGCGGGGCCAGCTCCACTTACTGCTAAAGCCTTGTACATGGGGGTCACATGTTCTACATACCAAATTTTCTTGGATTTGAATCAACTTTCTTTGTGATTGTTCTATTGATATACCTTTGGAAGTGGTAAAGTCGACCCCTCCTATATTTTATTTTTTTAAATAAAAAAGGGGAAAGGGAACAGAAGGGAGAGGGTCCTTTTGAAGGAGTTCACCATGACGATCAAAAAAAAAATCATCAAAACTTATTAATGATGCTTTGCAAAAAATTATAATTTTTATGATTAATGATCTTTTTTTTTCATTTTGTGAGCAGCTACCCTATAATAAAATTCCATTAAATACATTTGTAATGTGGTTCATGATGACTGAAAATATTTTTCTCATGTAAATAATTGTAAATGATGTGTCGGATTATATTTTTATATCACGAATGTCATTTTCCATGTGATTTGAATGCCATACATTGCTATTTTCTAGTGGTTCTTAATTGATGATGGATTATTTTACATACATACATGTAGATGCATGCATTCATGGAAATAATACAGGTCATGGATGCAGGCTGACATTATTTTCAATGCAAACATTGTAGCTGAGATGATTAATAGATTTCCTATAAAGAAAATGTAACTTTCAAACTAGACTCCATCCACACATAAGGTGGTTTCAAACCGCCTCGATCACAAGAATCCCCGTTAAATTACGAGAACTTTTTTAGGCTGAAAAATACCCATTAATTATTCCTGCATTCACACCGCCCTGAAACATACCCTTCGGGATAAATTCCTGAAGTTACGAGCATGCGCAGTATGGTCTGATAAGCAGCAAGGGCTGAAATTCAAAATCACTAGCCCAGCAGCAACCCATGCACGGCGCCGCACCCAACGACACGCTGGGCTAAAAGTTCCCGTAATTTGCTTTCAGACCGCCAAAATACCCACGACCTTGGAAAAATCCCCGCGAAAGTTCTCGTAATTTCGCCAAGTACCTACTATTTATCGGGTATTTTCTTTCGGGGATATTACGCGTAGTTTGCTTTCAGACCGCCAAAATACCTGGTATTTTCTGATCGGAGTAAATTTCCCGATCAGAGAATACCTGGAACTGGCGAACTTCGAGGCGGTCTGAAACCACCTATACAGTACAGTCTCAGACATTAGCCCCAGGCCCCAGGCATCAAGGTCACATTATCTACATTCCATACTCCTATCATATTCCTCTGCCTGCTGCAGAGAGGGGTCAGTCTATATTCGGAAAATCACTGTCATAACAGTCATCATCGTAAAAATGTTCAAGTTTGAGGCCATAGCTTTGATGTTGCATCCCTCATGCCTTGATCACCATCTCACGTAAAACTGCTGTGCATAATTGCCGTGCAATACTTGGCCAATCCGAGCGATGGGTATCATAGGCCTACCTTTAGGGTAATTTGTGATTTTTTTTTCATTTTTTAAAAATATTATTGATTTTTGTTAGTGATTCCAATTACAAGATCATGTGAATGCCCTACAATATTAAAAACATTGTGCATAGAATCATAGGTGCTTCCTGTTCAATCCCCTTTATTAAAATGTGTTCAATAGATCTCGGCTTCTGCAGAATATTACCAAAAAAGAACAAAACAAGGAGACATGAGGAAACATTAAGAGAACAATATCAAGGCAAATAGAGATACAATAATTACAATGTTCAATTTATCAAAGCCCATAATAATTACTGTTCAGTTCTCTGTAGATGGATAAACTTTGCATTAAAATATATGGGAGCTTATCTCATCCAATCTATTGAATACAAGAACTAACGATCAAAGAGCACAAGACATGTCACAGTAGGTCTTTAGAGCGCTCTCAAATTGAGTAAAGGAAGGTGCATTGTATTGAAATCTCCCAAGCTGAAAATACCAGCTCCTCATCATGACCAATAAATTCCCCTCACATATCACTGCTCTCGAAAAACACACCTATCATATGAATAGCTTATTGATACCATCCTAGGCGAGACATCGGATGACAGGAGGGGCGTTGTGTTGCGCATAATTAATTTCACGGTTGTATCAAAATAGGCTTGCATCACCACGCGTTAGTTTGCCGGGTTAACCATCGTAATGCAATAACGATGTGTGGCAGAGATAATTGCAATTTCAAGGTTGGCTTTGAAAGCTATTTATGGGGTGAAAGTCTTTAGTTTTGCATGATGTGTACCAAACTCGTGTTTATAGGCATGTTGTGGCATCAGTTTGGATGGTGACCTCAGTAATTGTTTGTCCAGACTCCAGACGATCACAAAAACAAACATGACTCCTTTGGGATATTCTAATTATGGCATGTTAATAAATTGGATGTTAATTACACTTTGCAATAGTATTGAAGCTGATTCTCTATCTAAAAGTTAAATGGATTGTTTTTTCTTATGTAAGCAATACTTTGGATGAGATTTCTTGTAAATTTGTGTTTCCATTTAAAGCCTGTCTCTGAGCTTTGGTAACTCCCCCAAATGTGATTACTATTTCCAATTCATTAGTAGATTATATGGTTGCATACCCCCTGAAACAGTCATGCAATAAAAATGTGTTTTACAAGGTCAATTTTGCAAATGGCATTATTAAATGAAACTTTATTTTTATCAGTTGCCTGACCAAAAAAAATCTGTGTTTTTACTGATTTGCCAAAACCTATATTTGTCTTTATCTTTCCTATATCCAATCTGTAATTATGTAAGATAATTGCTCAAAGATCCTTTTTTTTTAAAGAAAAATGTAAACGTCAGCAAGAAAGGGCATTGGGTACGAAACAACGCTAAACATAAATTGTAACAGTAGAAAACTGACATGGTGGCCACTGCATAGTCTGCAGGTACAGACCCTTGGTTTTCACAATTCTCATAGTGCATAATGCAGAGTTTAAAGTAGTGAGACTACCGTAGATTCACTATGTTCTGTGGCTGGCTCTACACAGACAGAGTCTTGGGAGTCTAGTCTACACTCTAGACCTGTTATTGGTCAAAGTGTCAAATATGAGTCTGTGCTTGTAGACTAGCCACTGCACTCATACATGTACACACATATGACTGGAGTGTAATATGAAAATTAATGTTTTCGTTGTTCATGTTCATCTTCTGCAATCATGTGATAAGACACCAATCCATTTATAGTGGCTTAGTCACAGGTGAGTGATAAATCATCGCTTTGTATGCACCCAACAGCAATGTTTATGTTTAAAGGAGAATGAAACCCTTGGAGCAAGTTAGCTTTTGTAAAAGCAGAAAAATAAAAGAATAAGATCAACAAAAGTTTGAGTAAAATAGGACTAGCAATAGAAGAGTTATGAGCATTTGAATGTCGAGATCACTAATGCTGTGGAGATCCTCCCATTGGCAATGCGACCAAGATCTATGATGTCACAGATGAACAACTCTCCCCTTTTGGACAATGAAAATATACCCCAAAACATCTCTTTTTGCTCATTCTAATCATATGGCAAACGATTCATCAATGATATAATGTTGTTAAACCTCTGTACTTGTCCTCTCATAAAAAGAACACCTCACCTTGTGATAGAATCTATAAAAGTGAGAATATAAGTGAAATGAGTACTAAAGTAATGAGGGAGTTGTACGTGTGTGACATCACAGATCTTGGTCGCATTGCCAATGGGAGGATCTACATGGCATTAGTGATCTCAATATTCAAATGCTCATTACTTTCTTATTATTCATTCAATCTTCCTCAAACTTTCAACAATATGTTTCTTTGATTTTTCTCTTTGATATGGATTCAGCTGGTTTCAAGGGTTTCATTCTCCTTTAAGTGAGACCATATAGCCTGTTAATTGCTATTACATTCTAACCTGTCTTTTAAGGGGAACAGAGAAAATGGCATAAGGAGACACGAGCCCCGTGTTACGTAGAGTTGCGATTGATCCGATCAACCGCAACTAAGGATGGCCATCAACAACATCTAAAATGCATATTTTTGCTAAATATTTTCCAGATATGATGTAGGCCTATATTCGTTCTCTTGAGGAGATTGAGCAAATTTCATGCAGAAAAAATTATGGTACGGATGGATTTCCGTAAAGTTGAGATTGATTGGATCAATTGTAACTCTTTTTAAGATGGGGCCTCTAAGTTTAACCATGGAGTTAAAAAAAACAGATAACCCCATGGCATAACCTATTGTATTGTTTATCTCATAATTTGTCAGATACTGTAACTGTTGACTACAGAGGACTTCAGTTTTTCATCCGTCATGTATACGTGTATTTCCCTCTTTTGGCACTTGATGTATATGCGAGGAACTAATCCTGCCATGTATACACCACCTCCATGTTCTTCTCTCCCCACCCTATGCCTCCCCAAGCACTGGTCTGTACGCTTGGTAACTTGACCTGTTTTACTATGATGGACGCATCTCATTTGTACTATCAAGGAGCTTCTCGGTACTACCATGATGGACCTACTACGGCTATTTCATGTGCCTCGCTGGTGGGTGGATTCTGCCCCCCCCCCCACTTTCTCATCCTAAAACAGCTGTTCCATTTAACTACATGTAGTAGAGTGATATCATGCTGGTGGGTGGACTCTGCCCCCCCCCCCTCTTTATCTCGCTCTTCTCTCCCTCTTATATCTTGCGCTGAGTAGAGATTCTTCTTTTATACTGCATAATATGTGTAATCTTTGTGTTTTGAATTCAGTAATGAGCAAGAATTTTGAAAAAAAGTCTCCAATTATTTGAAGAAAAAGTGAAAAATTTAATAACTTGAGTAACATTTAAAAAAATGCTGAACATTGCCATGAATCAATGAGCACGTTTTTCCTGTACACATATACTTTTTAAGATATGAGTATAATGGCATAATAACATGATTATTTTGCAGATTAGCTATTACACAATCTTCTGCCAGAATTATATCAGACATAATGTATTCATTAGGTGCAACTAAAGCTTCTCTTCAAATAAACTTACCAACTTAGTCTCATCATAACTAAAATGACACACATTCACATCCTCTGTTTTCAGATTCTGGTCACAGCTCTTTCTCTTAATCTTCCATTCAAGTTTTCTCATTCTTTCCCTGGCTATCATCATCATCTATTTCCCCCTCTTTTCTTCCACTCGCTCTTTCCCCTCGAAATCTTAAATTTCCTTCTGATATGTCTCTCTCAGTCTCTCTCCCACTCACACTTGTCTTTATATTTTAAAAGCTTGCTATATTTGGTACACACAGTGTTGTTAATGTGTAGATGCGTGTTGTAACGTCAACAACACGTGCCCGTGGGGGTTCATCCCTATCGATCCACCCCCGCCAGCAACCCAAGGAAGATACCACCTGACTAAATGTCAATATTCCCATCGCTGCTTTCCACGCATCCATTCTTCCTCCCTCTCCCTCCGTTGGGGGACCCCAATCCATCCGTTTTCTCCCCAACTTTCCTTGATTTCCACGGCACGGGGCTTGCGATCGTTGGAGAAGTCCAAGCTTGGCCCTCGGTTCCTCCTTGCCGAGCAGGGTTATTGATTTAGGAATTTTGTTCACTTGTCGGCTTTTGAAGGTATTATGCACGAGGTGTTTGACTGTGAGTTTCAAGTGTTTAAGATTGTGTCTTAATGCACGCAGCTGCTCATGTGTAATGGAAAATCAGTGCATTTGACAGGGTCTGGGTTGCATTGGGCAACACGAAAATCATGGTAAAAACAATCTGTATTAGGCCTTGTGTGTTATTTTACTGCTAAAAAGCTGTTTCATTCCTGCATTAGTAGCTGATTAATTTAATCAAAACTTAATTAATTGTACTATCAAAATATATCATTATAGTAATCATTCGAAATGCCATCCAAATAACTAGTAGCCACATTCTTTTTTTTATAATGGAAAAATGTATATTTGTTGGTTTGTACTGTACATGAATTAGATTATTTATCTTGAATTTATATGAATCCCTTTTCATTATACAGAGAAACCTTTTTAAAATATGAAAACATGCCCATTATGTAATCCTACACCTCTTTATACATGTAGGCCTACATATATCGGTAATGTAAATCAAAATGTACTTTGTTCGCCCATTGTAGTGATAATATCTGTGTACAAAACGTTGTGCTCACATCATACATGTAGTCACATTTGAAGGCAATTGTATTCAAATTTGAAAAGATGTTGTGCAACCTCAGCTCTTGTCTATCAGGACATTCTTGTTTTCAACCTGTACTTTACAAATACATATTCAATTCAAATTGTAATTAGATATAGCCCATGTACCGAAATGTAAGCCTAGGTGCTGTTGCTATGGGAACACAGAAAAGAGTGATGGCATCACTACGTAAATTGATCTTTTTATCATATTAGCAATTGATTGTGGGTATGGTCATACTCTAATGCATGCATGCAATGTAAAATTTTGGTGAATGTTGGGAATAAATTTGAAGTGATTTTTCAGCTGTTGGAAAATAATGAAAAATATTGCAAGCTTTCAAATTCTTGTTATGATATTTAGAGAGAAAATCACAGGAAAATGAATGGTCTGTATATGATCTTCAAATGATAAGTGTAGACATTCATTTAAAATGACTAACTGCCCTTTCACATGGTTAAAAAAATCGTAGTTTAAATGATGATTCCAGTGAAAAATAAGGCTAACAACAAATTTTTAGCACGTGTGAAACCAAACTAGAAAATGATTAGAATCACGAACGCCTGCAATCATTACAATGATGATTCAAAATTCATGTGTGAAAAGGCCCATCGTGCAGTACATGTATATCTATTTAGGACTCCCAACAAAATTATGCAGACATTATTTTTGCAATTTCATTTATTTACATTTTCTACAGTAAATGCATTAAAAATTTCCTTTCCCAATCACTTTTTAAACAGTTTTCTCCACAAGTTGTACAAAAGAAAACCAGAACTAAACTTCTAGTTTTCATACCTTTCTGAAGCACAAGCTGTAGTAATTATGCTCCACTGTCTTCAGTGTCATCTACATTCCAACCTTTCAACGTTGTAGCGGCCTTTGAATATTTTTTCAGCTGTTTATTAAAATTTGGCATTAATATTTCTGAAATACCATTACCAAGCACCCTCCTTCATTGACTTCCAAGACTTTCTCTTCATAAAGGATAAGCATGTAGCTATGTACAGTACATTACAAATTTAATAATTAGAGTTAAGAAAGCTTCAGACAAAGATTATGTTATGAAATTTTCAGCTTTTTCCATGCTTGATTATAAAGTGTTTTAATGTAAAGAAGAAAAATTGAAATTGAAATAAAAATGGTTTCGAAAATTTCATCGCAGCCAAAGACTGAATTGCGAAATTTTTCACAAAGTAAAACACAAAATATATACAATATCAATAATTGTAATAACAAAAGTGACATGTCATAGTAATAAAATCATTGTTATTGAGAAACGAAAGAAAAAAAATAGCATAATTTGTATATATATATATATTATATATATATATATATATATATATATACAGTATATATATATGAGATAATAGTAACCTTGGATATTTGTAACCACAATATACTTCGATGGGGATAAAGTATGAGTAAAAAAATGAAAAATTGAAATAATTCGTTTTCTTATAGATCCTTCTACAAATATGCATGACTCATACAGATGGAGATGGAAGAAAATAGAATCAATTTATTCAGTCATATTATTGATCATGTTGAAATGGAAAAAGAGTTATTGGATGGTTGTGTAAATAATTATAATTGCTCTGTCTCAGGAAGCAATAATGAATGAACGATCTTCAGTCCTGAGATATTGACATCGATTCAAAGTAATTATAATTTTACGCTGAAATTTTGTGACCTTGTGCAACTGTTGTGTTTAAATGCTGACTGGATGGCAATCCATTTGACAGAGTCCCATATTTGAGAAAATAGTGATATTTGCTGTGAATAGAAGGTCAATGTCACTTGCTAAGCGTTCTTTTAGCCCGGACATTTGGTTTTCGCACTGTGCGCATTGAAAGAAAGCTGTCTTCACATTCCAGTCCTGGACCTACATAATACTGTTGCTACTCCCTGTAAACTGTGTAACGAGAAGATCTCATATTAAATTATGCATTGAAATTTGCCCTCCAAATTCAATTGCCAATGTAAAAACTATTACTGTCCTTAGTTGTCATTTTCAGGAGGCAAAGATTTGAATACAGTGCTGTATTTTGAAATTAGCAAGCAATGCAAATGAGCATAAAAAATACATACAGGTGTATTTATTTTTAAATGAAAGTAGGTTTATTTCATATTTAGATATGTGAAAAGTAAAATTGGACAGATATGAAGAATAATAATGTTGAAAATACACTACAATGATTTTACAAATCTACGCATCATCACCACAAATTACAATTTTTTGCGGAAGTTTGGAAGGGCAACAGTCCCCCCCCCCCCCGTATGCCAGTGACTGTCATCTTTATGGAGGTTCTTGCACTCTATGAATGCTACAAGCTAGTCAAGTGTTCAGTAACGTGATTTGTGGAACTTACTTTTCGTCTGCAAGACTGATTTGCAATTGTACTCAGGCTGAAATGGAATTGAATTCATTCTATGATTTGTATATCACGTCATATCAAGATGAAATCTGAATCCCTTGTGGAATCATAGAGATCACGATGTGACTATTTCAGTGGAAATTGAATCCCTAACCAGTAATGTTTATTTCAAGGGAAATGGTTTACTAAACTGACAGCTGTTTCCCTGCATGTTCCCCAAAGTACATTGTAGATTTATGATGAGTTTGTTGAACTAAGGATTGTCAGATTTCAACCATGTATGATAGTAGAATGTCTTGGCTATCTGGCATATGCTGTTTTGCTGGGCCAAATACATGTAGGTGGGGTTAGCCCACTTTGCAAAAATGCTGTGTAAAAACCAGTTGTGGGTTTCGAGGCGGCAAAATGGTCCTCGGCCTCGTCCTCCTCGAGGACGGAGGTTAATCCTCTACCTTGGACGCAATCCTCAGGGCAAGGCGGAGGGAATTATAGGATGTGCAAATCCATGCCGAATGTTGTCAGTTTCCCTAAAATATTATTGAAACTAATAGAGAGAGGGGGGGAGAAAGAGTTGACTGTTGAGTACGCCCATCCATCTGTATGAGTACGCCAAATTACGCCGTGATGTCAAAGCCAATTAATGCAGCACAGCTGCACTGACAATAACGTGACGGGGACTCGACTTTGCAATGCACGTGCGCATGCTAGTACTGTGAAAAAAAAAAAGTTTTGCACGTGCGCCATTACGTCAATCTCGTGGTATTCTCATTTTAAAACTTACGTTCAACATTTTTTGTAACAAGTGTCTTCAAAATAAATTTAATCAACATTTGTTTTATTTTATTCTTATTTTTATTTGATTTATTGTTTGTGAAAAATGAAAAATTAAAATAACAATCCCCTGGCAATGGTTGCTACAATAATTTGGCAACACTACACAATCAACAACAACTAATAACGCGCACTTAGACCATGTGGATATTGAAGGAACTGATGGTAGACCAGGGCCCTGTAACATAAAGATTAGCGATGAATAGCAATTATGAAGGAACTCTTCTGATTGGTTCCTGGTCTTGCGCCATATGCGCGTGTGAACTTGATTATAATTGGTCATTCAATTTAGCGATTGATCGCTAATCTTTGTGTTTCGGAGCCCAGATGATAGTAGATGAGTTGGCAATTGGACGAATTGGCATTGGACCAAATGAAAATAAACCTTCCATCACCAAACAAATAATTATGCATGCAAAATTACCTACTGACATGATTGTACCTGCCAAGAGGTTATTCCAGAGTTTGTAAGGAAATCAAGCTTTCTCACAATTCCTTATTCTTAACTTATTTAGAGTGCCAAGTAACCTGTCTGAAAATGATAATAGTTTGAAAGCTGAGAGTTGACGGGGTCATATATCATCCCATCTTCCAGGAGAAGATTAGGGCTAATAATTCCACCATTAATGATGACAGATACACACACAGTCTTCAATCTGACATTTGTTTTATGAGAGTTAATAGAGCTGTAAACCACTACCATCAAAGGGCAATTGAGTCTTTTATGGTGGTTGCTATTTATAGATAGGTAATTTCCCTCTTGCTCTGGAGAAATAAAAATCACTTTAAGCCTCTCACTCTTGTGTGAAAAGTCAGTTTGGGAATTGGACTCTTAATTGACTTCAGATATACTGGACAAATGTAGTACACTTACGGCAGCAATATAGTTTGCAGCGGTCACTTTGTTACTAACATCTAAGTCTTTATGGCGCAGAAAAAGTCCCTGAAATATTGAAAGGAGCCGGAGGTACATATGTAATTGATATATTAATAAATGCTATATTTAGTGCAGTTTAACATACTGCAGGGATGTATGTACCCCCCTGCGATTTTTTTTTCCTGTAAGACCCACCAATAACACCTTGGTAATTTGCAGTTAGCCAATTAAATATTTTGAAGATGTACATTAAAAGTTATAGGAGAACAATGCATTTCACTTCTATGTGAGTTGTTTACATGCAATGATAAAACTATAAAACGGCAGCTTTTGATTAAACTAAAAAGGCAGCTTTTGATTTACGATGCAAATTCTATGACACTTTGTGCTGCAGATCCAAAGCTGCTGATATTGAAACACTATGTTGGATATTAATATAATATACAAAACCTCTGGATCTGTTGCTCAGTTGCTAATACCGTGGACCTACTACAAACCTAGATGAAATTGAGTTTCCTTTCACAGCAAATTCAATTTCTTGTAACCCATTGCACTTGAGTCAAGAATGATAAATCATTTACAAAATCAAATGAATTAATCAAATTAAGTCCAATGCCATTAGTGCCATGGTAGGGGTTATTTCATTTACATTGAAAGATATTGAAATTCTTGTCAAATTTCATGAACTTGCTTGAACATTATTTTGAGCAAAAAGGATATTACCGCTTTACAATTTATATAAAGTGTTAATGTCTTTTCAACTTTCGATTCTTCAAACAGTAAAAAGAATATATACATTGATATTGCTTATAAAAAAATGTTAATTTGCTTCTGTGATTGACAGTTACAAACCCTCATTACTCTGCTATTATTAGCCCTTTGACTTGGAGAGTTTCATTTTCTTGTCGTTGCAGTGAAATATCTGCGGGAAGTAACACCATACTTCAGACGGAGTACCATCATCGGTGAGGTCGGCTGGGACACACCTTCGCCTTACATCATCAAAGAACCCGGCGCCAACTCCCAAGTAACTCGCAACCACTGGACTGAAATGAAAGTCATACCTCTTAAACTCTGCTACGTGACGCGAAACCTCACGATAAACGACGCCGATCAGAGAACTGTAGAGCTCCACTCGCCCGATGGCAGGAGTTCGTGTATTCTGCGGTGCACGGATGCGACATCGGCAAACGAGTGGTTCAGTGCATTACACGCTAACGTGTCATTATTAGCGATTCAGGCGGTGTGCGAGGCGAACGATATTCTCAGGTCAACTCCGGGTAGTAGAGAGGTCAAACACATGGGATGGTTGTGTGAACAGGTAATTTTTTTTTTTAATGAATGCCAGGTTTTTTTTCTAAATTGTTAAGATTTCTATTTTATTTTGGGGGGTGTAATGTTTTTCTACTAAGATTTATATAGTTTTCATTCCCTCTGCTGTAATATTTTTTTATTTAAGAAGTACATTTTTTTCTATACACGTTCATATGTGTATCTCAAAATGATATGATTGGGATTAACTCAAAATTATAATTTAATTAATTAGTAACCAAAATTTGTTTGTCTTGATCATTTTTATATCATATCTTTAATATTTTTTGCATTTGAAAATCTTCGCATGATGTTGAAAACATCTTGCAAACTCTTTTTTAGTTTTTAGGCGGTAATAATCTATATTAGTACTAAAGTATCATAATGATCTTGTTTTAAAAAAAAATCTTTATTGCTTTGGAGGGGGGGCTCATAGCTTATTTTAAGACCAAGTCCAATAAAAAAGGTTGGTTTGATGATAAGGGAAAAATCAAACCAGCATACATCTAACGTTGAATATTGCGTCAGAATCGGAGTTGAAATAAGAAAGTTATGACCTTTTAAGGTTTTGCTCAATTCTACATAACAGTTATATGCACATCCTGGGGTCTAGCTGTTGATAAAAGTTACCATTATGGTAACTTTGCAATGCAATGGTAACTTGCTTGAGATCCTTGTCTCTGATTGGCTTTAGATCAGTATTACCATGGTTACTTACCATTGGATGGCAAAGTTACCATGATAGTAACTTTTATGCAACGGGGGCCCTGGTCAGTATTGAAATGAGTACACCAATTATGTCACTCAAATTTCTTTTGTATGATTATGATATGCAATATGAAATATCTTAATTCTATCCTCATTATGTGTAACCCTCTCAGATTTGATTTCCCAATGAGCATGTGGAATGGCCTTTATATTGAGATTCAAAGAGTTTCCTTAATGTCCATACAGCAAAAAATTGAAATATTCGATATCAAATAGAATACTAAAGAAATAGTGAGTTTGTGTCATCATTGGCTTTCCCTGTTGTGCATATATGTCTTTTTTGTGAAAATAAGTAAAACTTTAGAATGCCATCTCTTTTTATTTTACATCCGATTCTGATGCATTCTTTAGCATTATGCTTGTTTGTTTTATCTCTATTATATTCAAATCAACATTTTGTTCGGGGGTGTAGTTGACCTTCAACATGAATCGGATTCGTAGCCATCCTTTTATGGTCTTAACTTTTGACTTGTTTTTGTTTGATGATGAATCAGTGCCATACAGAAGCAGATCTATCAGCCTGGAAACCCGTGTTTGTAGCGATCACCGATAAGGATTATCTGATGTACGACAGTGTCCCATTCACCAGAGACGAGTGGGGAAAACCTTTCCAAAGCAACTCACTTCTTGCCACTAGGTGAGTTTCTAAAATCTACATTTTGGTTCTGACGTCATGAATTGAATAGAGCCGCAGAGAATTCAACTTAACATCCGATATCATCGTGTTGGTGCAAGAAATCCCTCAGCACCACACTTTCACACTTCCCCTGCGTGCAAAAACGCCCTTAGCAGCACGCATGAATGAATTGCATAAGGACGTTTCTGCACCAATGCGGTGGGCAAATATGTTTTGCTGTTAAAGGGCTTTCTTGCACCAACATGATGATAAATATGTAGAGTGTTGTATACAGTGCGTCCCAGAATTAGAAAAAAGACGTAAGCAAAACCTTTTTTTTTAATTCATATATAGGTCGGCAAAAAACGACCTGGATTCCTTTTTTCAGACGGTTTTTACTCACTCATGCCTGAAGTGTGCATCATATGAGTTGCACCACATGGAAGAGGGGACTCTAAGTTTTAAAATTAAACATTTGTTGATCATATTTTTGATGAAATGTGGAGTGTAGAGCGTTGTGGCCCAGTGGATTAGTCTTCTGACTTTGAAACAGAGGGTCGTGGGTTCGAATCCCAGCCATAGCGTAATTTCCTTCAGCAAGAAATTTATCCACACTGTGCTGCACTCAACCCAGGTGAGGTGACTTGGTACCCGGCAGGATTAATTCCTTGAATACATGAGCGCTGAAAGGCAGCTGGAGCTAAAACCGGGGTAATAATGATAATAACATCGCGCCTTGGAATAGAATATTTCTAAGATAGATGGCGCTATATAAATGCCTATTATCATTATTATGAAATTGCGAACATTCTCAGTTCTGTTTCTTTTTGGGACGCACTCTATTTGAAAAACTTGTTTGCTTTTGAATCACATTTTGCGAAGTTGGACAGCTTTCCACTTCTATGCAGGATCAGAAAGGATGTTGATGTGAGTGCATGGCTGCATGGCATACTATGGGTTTTTACTTGTGGAGTCTGTGGACATATTCATGAGGTTGTGCAGTTCAACAATGTGACAATCAAACAAAGGATGCTCGTTTATAATTCTCGTTTGTCACTTCCTGCTCACCATCTCTCTCATTTGATCCCCCCCTACTCTCCTTCTCTTTCTTGTGCCCCCCCCCTCCCCATCTACAACAACATATAAGACTAGTAAGAGGGAATCTATTCCCTTCTATCTTTTCTCTGTTCCGTGCCAAAGTGAAAAACATGTAGTCTACAGATCCTGACTAAGTTGAGCATGTTTCAAACTCCGGATGATCTATGCTAATCCGTAATAATCCATATTTTATCGTTCCAAATATAAATCAGTCATAGAAATAGAAACCCTCTGAAAATGAATTTTGTCCAATGGAATGTGGGACCGGCAGCCACTGAGCAGCGCCATGTCGATATTGCTCTATCCCTTATATCGTTGTATGCCAAACAGGGTAGCAGTAATGTAACTTTCATCTTTTAATGTCTTTTGATCTGACGCAGCCACGATTGAACTCCTGACCTCGTGGGTGTGAAGCGGATGCTCTACTAGATGCTATGCTATGTCATGGTTTCGAATTCATAAAAAAAAGAGCGCCTGATAATGTCTTGCCCCATCTATTATTGAGCTCCTGTAATGATATCCCCCACAGATCGCCATCAGACTCAATACAAAAAAAGCAATCTAAAATTAAAGGAGGAAAACTACCCCTATATATTTCTCCCGGGGGAGGAGGGGGGGGGGCTTTTTATTATCACTCTTATTTCTGTCATAATTATAATTACGAAGAAACAATATTTTACATCCATTTAGTTATAATCTGTCACATTTTAATATTTATTATGGATATGCATTTTAATAACAAAGAGTACGCTCAACCCGGTGACATTATAATGATGTCCTCCTCTTCATCCTGATCTTGTCAAATTAATGAGATAGGCCTTCATTACGTGATTACATGTAGCCATATTCAGGTAGTAATAGTAGTGATATAGTCCATCAGTGTTGTACCAAAAAACAAACATTTTAAAAAGAATAAGTTTTCATTTGATTTGAAAAAAGGGTCTTGATTGTAACATGTCTGCCTTAAATTTGATTTTGAAAGAATACATTATTGAAAGAATAATTTTGTTGATTCTTCATTTATTTTTAAAAACAAGTTGAATATTGATAATATTGGCCCGAATTCACAAAGGTGATTTTTAAAACCATCGGTTGAACCCATGGTTTATGCACATTTCCTGTATAAATTACGCTTATTTATTGCATATATTACAAAATGTCCAATGCTGATGCACGCTTTTGTCACAGTGCGCCAAATTGACGCCTGTTGCCATGGTTAAGTACGCTATTTTATTCATGAGTCCACTGTTTGAAGAGTGGACTCATTAATTCAAAACAGTGGACTCGTGAATAAAGTATCCTGGATAACCATGGCAACAGGCCTCGATTTGGCGCACTGTGACAAAAGTGCACATCAGCATTGGATGTTTTTTAATATACGCGGTAAATAAGCGTAATTTATAATTATACAGGAAATCTGCATAAACCAATGGTTTTAAAAACCACCTTTGTAAATTCGGGCCAATGTGTTCATATCTACTGTAGCCAGCAATTCATCAATCCACATAAATTCGCAAAGATTCTTCTGAGGTGTGTTCTTATTTAACCTTCAAGTGGTGTAAGTTATGTGGAGAACTGAAATAAAAATGATCCCATGTGAATTTCAGGTTCCATAAATTGATTCCACCTTTTAAGGGGGGGGGGTGGTGAGTGCATGTTATAACTGTACACTCTTTATCAACATTATTTATGAAACTTTTATGTCATTCTATCTTGGATAAATTATTGATCATAACAATCTGATCATGTGAAAATGTTGGTTTGTGCCTTCTATGCTTTTTGAAATATGGATTGGGTTATTCTAATGTTGAGCTTTTTTTTGGGGGGGGAGGGAATATTAATGTGTATTGCCTCAGATCATAGATCCTTTTTGTTTTTTGTATAGCATTTTTGACACTCTACTCACATTCTGCATTCCCCCCCCCAAAAAAAAAAAAAAAACCCACACACAATCAATGATCAGTATGTAAATACACAATGTGGCACTCGTGGTATACGTTTCTATTTTGATACCTGATGCGACTACACTAATGCAAATTTGTACACTTGAATTATGTTGAACTGAAAGAAATCACTTTTGTATTTGTAATAGTTGAGAGATATGAAAAGTAGGATTACATGTATGCTTTCTGTTATTCCTTTTTCAATGTTCATCATCATTATAAATGGTTTCGATGATGGTTTTGATATGAAGAATGGAAATTGATTCAGGGTGTACATGTAGTATTGCATAAACTGTGTTCTCCTGATGCACTACAAATGCCACCATGTATCATTCAACACCAAATTACAAATGGCAGTACAAAGTACCTCATTCATACTTGGGTTTCAATAGCTGTTACCATGTTTGTAGGATATTGCTATCTTTCCATTGCTAGATCATTTAGGAACATTTTTTTCTTATATGTAAAGATATTTGCTTATTTCTTGAGTATTCTCTGATGAAAGTTGATTGAGATAGATTTCTCAATCAGAGAATATACCAGTTTTTATTATCAGTTTCTTCGTCATTTTTTATTGCACCGAGTCTCAAAGTCCAACTATAGCGTTCAACGTGAACACAGCTTTGTGTATGCATTGGGTTTAGTGTTGTGTGCGTATATCATTCATCATACCGATATCCGCCAAGGAGGGAGGCTGTAAATGCCTTCAAATGTTTATGGTGTAAATTTAGCCTGGCTTTTAAAGGGAGTTGTCAAAATAGTTCTACAAATTCTTACAAATCTATCTTTAAATGTAGTATTTAACTTATTAGCCCTAATGAAGTTTTGTTAATAACCATTCAATAATATAAACCATATCAGAACATTCTAATCCTATATATGTGTAGT
Organism: Lytechinus pictus; assembly: GCF_037042905.1. Classification (NCBI taxonomy): domain Eukaryota; kingdom Metazoa; phylum Echinodermata; class Echinoidea; order Temnopleuroida; family Toxopneustidae; genus Lytechinus; species Lytechinus pictus. The sequence goes on along the minus strand of NC_087246.1, from coordinate 46,433,835 downwards.
GGCTGTTTTATCAGTTTTTATAAAGTGTATCTTTATGAAATCATTTAATTTTAAATGATTAAATCATTGATTTTTCAGTACTGATTTCTTAAATAAAGACCTTTGATTCATTTTCTTTTCAGATTTACTTTATATTTACTTGTACATATACATCTAGTTTGATATCTTAAAGAAATGATGCCTAGCTTAAAAATATTGTCCTACTCTTTGCTCATCAATAATTAGCAGAGAACATCACTCTGCTATTGCTTAGATGTTTAAAGATCCACAAAGTCTTGGCCATCCGTTTTAATCTTAACGCAAATTCCTGTATTCAGAGTCACGCAGCCCTAATGGAACACAGCTTCTAAACTGATCCCATGCTACAATAACATTTCATTGGGTTTCCTTCCTCTAAGGTTTCCATGGAAACGCTCTCCTTGCATTCAAGCAAGAAAAGATCTTGTTTGTCTTTGTATCCCTAGTTGCCATAGCAATACAAGAGAAAATGTCATCAAGCAGTTGTTGAAAATAGCACGGTTTCATCCTAAAGAGATGATCTACAATAGTAGTTGAAGAGTACATTTTATTTTTGAAAATTTTAGTTTTAATTGTGAAAATATTTGTGCCTGCACAAAAGAAAATATAAAACAATTTAGAACTTTTCATGTTCTACATATATGATATAAATTTTTCTTGTTATGTGTTGATGCACTTGTGTTTTTTCTCAAATGAATATTTGGATTCCAAGGCTGGTAAGGCTGGAAAGGCAGGGCCAATGAGGATTGCCCGAGCCAAAAGCCAAGGATCTGAGGCCAATGTTACATAATACTCCTAAACACTGCAACTGATTTTCCAGTAAAAATAACTAAATAATAATTGACTTGTAATGATGTTACTTTCTTATCTCTGAAATATTTTCTGGCCTATTCCTGAGGAAAGATATCAAAAGTCAAGGCCACATAATTAGGAGTCAGCTCCATTTGATTTCAGAATCATGAATATTATTTTATTATTAAGCTTTTAAAGTTTCATATCAATTTTGCTACAATTCGTGCTCTTTTTGCTTTTGAACCTTGATAAAAATATTATCTAATCTCTAATAATAGCCAACTGAATTTTGGTGGGAATATTTGCATGCATCTAAAATTCATGTCTATTCCTTACAAGTTCCTAAATATGATTCACTATTTGGTACCATGGGGTACAAAATGAAAATACACCATTTTCTTGAATTATTTATTTTCGTAGGGCTATACCCTGCCTTAAGTGTGAAATTATTTCATGTTTAATGTTCAAAATGCTATAATTTTTGCATAGAGTGACTACTGTATGTGCGCACAATGTCGGTAATTGTTCATCGATACACAGATATTCTTCTGAAGAATGCATGATGACGCTTCGCAACGTACCTGGTTCCCGGGGGTCCAGCGTGATGCGTCGTATGTTGCATCCATGTATTTCATGGTGGTATTAAGAGTTTCATGACTACACAATCAAATCAGTAATCAATTTCACGTCCTGATACTGTACAACGTACATGTGTAGATGCAGAGGCAATGGTATTTTGAAATGCACTCAGCGTGCTTGCCTGGCATACCTTCATGAGTGAAGTGTACATCTAACATACATACCTACATGTAAGTTACATTTTAAGATGGAAGAATGTATGTGGTATGTGCAACCCATCTTCAGGAGGAGTAGGAGGCTGGAGAGAATGCTACACCACGTCGTCTTCGTAGCTTGAGCGCATACTGATCACATAGCGTCTTCACACTGACCAGTTGCGGGACCAGGCGGGGGGTGCAGGGGGCGTGCACCCCCTCTGTGTTTTGAGAATCGGCTAAATCTACGAAAATTTATATCTGTGCCCCTTCTTTTATAAAATGTGCTCTTTACCGCTTGACTATTTTGAAATCCATGATCTGCCACTATAAGAAATGATTAGAGGAGGAATAAAAATGGTTTCAAACTTTCACATATTTTTACAAAATGTTATAGGAAAAGGAAAGGAAAAAATATCATATCTGAATATTAAGTCAAATTCTGTTACAAAATTAGATTCTGTATCAAAAAGGTGAAAATATTGCACACTCACATCCCTTGATTGCAGCTTTTTTTTTTTTTATCTCATACACCATGGCCCCCTCAAGATTTTTGGCTCATGATTAAGCCACTGATGTGATGCATGTATATGTGGGTAAAATCCAGAGCAAAAGACAAATGATTTTATTTTATTGGATCTATCCCCCCCCCCCCCATCTTATGGGTTGATTATAATCATCTTCTGTAATTTTCCCAATGTGAACGTGCCACTACACTCCATTGGATTTTGAGTTGTGACCTTAATAAGCACACATTGGTAATGAGAGTATAATGGCATCCTTGGGAGTCCTATGTATTGATTGCAGGAAGCATTACATGGCAGCAGTGATTCCTTTTAGAAACACTCTACCATTTAATATAGTTTATAATTGGCTCCTCCATCACTTATTGTTGGGAAAATTATTTAGCCTAGTTCTTAGCACTATGCAGGACTGCCAAGTAGTACTGGTTTTCAGTAATTATTACTGAAAAATTAGAAAGAATAATGGTGGTTTAATGCAAATTAATGATTTTTAAAGTTTCAGTTTATGTGTTGTCCTATTGTATTTCTGTGAAAATACTGATAATCTTACCAAAATACTGATTTTCAGCCTTTAAAATACTGAAATGTTCTTGAACAGGTTGGCATCTCTGACGATGGTGGTCACTGGTGGGGGGGGGGGGCTTGAGTTGGCTTCTCTGGTGTAAACTGTGGCATGACGCTCTTTGAACAGATGATCTTCTTGCAGAGGTTAGATTGCTCTTCATTATTAAAGTGAGAGGAATCATTTAATGAGGTACTTGTCTCAATGCTATAGCCTAGACTGAGAGACTGCTATCGGTAGACACCAGGGATGCAGTGATACGATGTGAGCATAATCACAGGAACACGCCTCATGATCTCGCTTGAGTGGAGGTGGGGAGGATTCAAGCTGTTTTCTTTTACTTAATTGCCAGCCAGTTGTGGTCATGATCTTAAAATTGAGTTCGTACAGAATCCAATGAAATAACCACCAAAGTGTTTGTAATAACAGATACATGTATGTGAGAAATGATTCTGGTATAAAGTTAGTAATTGCTGAGAAACATCCAGATGTCATGGTTTTTTTTTTAAATAGGCCAATGAAAGCAGCAGCCTGTGTCATAATCAGCCGGGGGGGGAGGGGGGAGTTGTGATCTACATGTATACTTCAGATAATGGGGGATTCAAACGTAGTGTGGATGCTCGGTCGCATTTCACCAATGATGGCTATACGACGAGTCGAAACAGCGGCAGTTTCATTTTTTTCTCACCTTGCAGACACCAGAGGGGAAATGTGACTGCAACATTGACAGTGTAAATGCTGAGTTTTTAAAGATATTTACTTGACTGATGAAAATGAAAGATTTATCAAGACCACGTTTAAATCATCGTGAAGGCCCAAGTTGTCTATCTTCGGTAACTGTCGGATAAAGCAGACAATGTTGGATTAAACATTCGACCCATTCATGAAACATCAATATCTATCAAGTGTGAACTGGGTGTGATATTAGAGCTGTTTGTCCTCCCTTCCCTATACCATTCCCGGAGGCTCGCACCCTGTGAATGATCTAGACCATGTCTACTTTACCCAAAAAATGTCCGGAATTGAATTGTTTCTACATTTCATCAAGAAATAGAACTTGAATGTCCCTTAGCTATTTTTCCTTCTCGGCAATGTCGATACATGTTTTCATGTAGCCTTTACAAAGTTGTTTTTTAATTTGCCCAGTTTAAATGTTAAACAACATTAGTCTCTCTCTTCCCTCAGGAAATTTTGGATCTGATGCAACGGTTGAATTTAACTCCGTAGAGGGGGGAGGGATTCAACTGCAATTGTTTGAACATTATCGGAATACTTCTTCCATGTTCTCATGTGCTTTCCTTTCATTTTCCATGAACATTTTTTTTTATAAAATGGGCTGCGATACTTTTATGCTGAGAAAAAGCCACATCAGATAAAGATTTTTTCATGGAGATCTCGATTTCTAATTTTTTTTATGTTCCAAGTTTTCTGTCTTACAATTTTGAAAATGTTAGAAACAAATCAGGAGCATTCTATTCGGTTAAATGATGCTTTTAAATTCTGATATCAGCACAAAGGCTTTTAAAAAATTCACCAGTTTAAATATTGGTTGAAATTTGAAAAAGGGGGATGTACTGGATAAAATTCTTTCATGAGCGTTGGTATATCATATCATATCATATCATATGTGCTGCATTGATACTGAAGTCTTGTTTCCCTGCCCCACAGCTGCTGCAGAGCCCCTGCAGAGTTTGCTCGGAGACAGTGGCCAGTTTAAATGGTAAATTGCCAATTCGTCCACTCACCACATGGTCTACCTTCATTTAGTCTAATGTTCATCTACATTTCGTCTAACATCCATTTGGTCCAATCATCACTTTGTCTAATCACCGGTTCGTCTATTACCATTCGTATAAATAACCATTTGGTCTAATACCCATTTTCTTTTCATTCATTTTGCACAATTAACTCTTTGGGTTTAATTAGACAAAATAGTATATGAACTAAATGGCTACTGGACCAACTAGTTATTAGACGGAATGGCAAAATGAAAGTAGACCATGTGGCGAGTAGACGAACTGATGATAGACCAAATGATAGAGGAGTTGACAATTGGATGAATTGGCATTAGACGAATTGGAAATAAACCGATTAAACACACTGTCCCATACTGCGGACCAAACCCAGTCCAATAGATGGGATAGGTTTGAATAAGCACATTCTTTGCCTTGTCTTTTTATAGGAGGAAGCTTAGCATCTTTTTCAGTGGTTTTCCCCTCATTCGCTTCATGACATTTGTGTGGTGATTTTTTTCTTGTATTATTACCTGATTGCTAATAAAGATTCAATCTTGTTAGTATTATTAGTAAATAATAAGAGGACAATTGAAGGTCTACCAAGAAAAATACACTATCAATTAAGCTAATGCTCTAGCGCTCAGGCAAATTAAGGAATTGATCCCACCATGTCCCCATTCACCTCACTGGGGTTGAGTGCTATGGCTTGGATTTGAATCTATGGCCCTCTGATTGAAAGAAGAGTCAGAACCACTAGACCAAGACACCTTCAAGAAAAACTCCTTTGCATGGTCCCACATCAACAAGGAATACAAACTTTCATATCATAAATGAGGGCTGCTGTTTCATATTTTAACTTTTTCATGCCAAAATACACCTTGGATTGACCCCCATTGGATTATGCTTGGACTTTTGGTCTTCTTATGAGGGCTATTATGGATGTCTAGGGGGCAAATTGCCCTATAGATCTTCTTTTCACCTACCCCTTGCATCTTGCCAAGCCCCTTCCTTGTCTGTCATGAGTCCCGGGAGACCTACCCCTTTAGATGAGCCTAGTTTAGCCTGTCATCATCTCACCAAGCTAATTTACAATACCCTAGGGTGTGATAAGACGCCTCTCCTATCTATTTAGTATCACTCCCACCAGCCAAGCATAGCACCATCTAACAATCCAAAGAATATCAACGGGTGCTCAAGCATGGCATAGCGGCATACCTCCCCCGCCTCCCGATTTTCTTTGGCATGTCGGTGGTATAGGCTTTAATGGCGGTTTAAAAGGGATGATTTATTCATAGGACTGCCTGGGGTAAAATGTCTGTGTCTGGAGTATGTTGGCTTGGAGGGAATTCATTTCCACATTAATGGTGTAAATGCAATTTCGGCGTCCATAGGTTTCAAGTTAGTCTGTAAATTGCTGGTAAGAGCAGAAAAATCGGGGCCCTGTATCACAAGCTTTTGCAATCACTCGTAAAATGTTATTAGCCAATCAGATTCATTGTCACATGCTTATTTTGTTCAATAGACCTTGGACCTAGAGTAGTAGGTCCGTGAATTGACCAAGCACTATAAACAAATAATCTCTTTATCAACTTGGCTTTTCATTTGCAAACTTTTAAGATGCAGGATTCATGCAGGGCTTGTATGCAATATCGAGCTTGGTTTTTCACAAAGGTTCATGATTGAACACCAACGGGCAAAAATTAAACACGAAACCTCGTAGTGCGCATCCTTTGAGTATGATCTGACGAATGCCATGATGCATTTTATATACTGCACACAATTAGGAGTGTAAGTGCAATTTTCAGTCAGACTCAACATCTTGTGAAACACCACACTGCCCATCAATGACTTAATGTGGGATCGGGTGGGCGGATGGGCAAAGCTGTCTCTATGAATGTTATTAGTGTTAATAGCAGTGCTGCTGGTAGCATGGAATTAACGTTCTCACTTAAATGTGTGAATGCAATATCCTATTGATTGACTTTTGAAATGGGCGTTTATAGGTGTTTTAGCAGGGAAGACATACTCTGATGCTGGCAGCAAAACAGTCAGGCAATTTCCATTTAAAATGAATACGCATTATCATTCGAAGAAGGTTGTAAAGTATTATTGATGATTTTACGTTGGCTAAAAATGAATATGATTTAGAGACTTGAAATGTGAACCAATTTCCATTCTTACAATACAATTAAGGTGAAGTATCTGTTCTTAGATGCTAAGCCAGCTATATAGGTGGAGCGTCATGGCCCAGTGGATTAGTCTCCGGACTTTGAAACAGAGGGTCGTGGGTTCAAATCCCAGCCGTGGCGTAATTTTCTTCAGCAAGGAATTCATCCACAGTGTGCTGCACTCGACCCAGGTGAGGTAAATGGGTACCGGCAGGAAGTAATTCCTCAAAAAGCTGTGTGCACCGAATAGGTAGCCTAGCTTAGCCGGGTAATAATAGCAGGGCCCGCTGGGAGAACAGTTTTCGGAACTGAAGTGGCTACCCTGGGTAAATATACCTTTATTATTATTATTATACATGATTATTATAGGTATATATACAATCTACCCCAAGAAAGGATCACCAGTCGTGCAAAAAAGTAATGCATAACATACGAACAGCTTTATGAAAATGGCCCCAAGATTGTGCAAGTTCATGTGCAAAATTATCCAAAACAAAAATCTAAAAAAATTCATGACCAAAAGTAGTGAGGTTTAAATTCTACTATATTGATTACAGGTTGTGAAATCCATTCAGAGCAAAGTTAAACTATAATCAGGTAATTGAATGATTATTAATAATTATTTCTTAAAAATTGAATAGTTTCATATCTACTAAAGATGTGATATGTGTGAAAATTAATAAAGCTGCTACAGGCTCTTTGCATTTTAATATGTTATCAACATTAAACTTCTAGTGATCAATCTCTCTCTCTCTCTCTCTCTTATTATTTTTTTCTCTTTGAACATGTATAAAGCTATAACAGAATTAATAGAATTATTTTCTAGGTTTGCTTTGCTAAAATGAAATTTAGTACCTACAGCCATTATGTACTGTATGCTAATGTACTATTCAAGAGGCAGTGGAAAAATTGATTTTTTTTTTTCTCTCTCTTTTTTTTTTCTTTTTAAAAACTATCACACATATATTTTGTGATATTCTTCTTTTTAGAAGGCAGTGTTTATGTTTTCCCCTCACTTTGCAATATGAGTGCATATGATATGTTTACAGACCAATCAATAATGCTCACGGTGACAGGTGGCACTAGTAGCGTGTTTGCTATCAAAATATATAAATTCTTTCGGCTCACTTCACTGCAAATACACTAAGAGGATGGACGTCTTTCAAAAAACTTGCAATCAATTACAATCCAGTGCAAAAAACAAGAATAAAAAAAACCTCATTGAATAAAATAAAAAATAGTATAAGGGGGGATCAAAGAGAAGAAAAGAAATTGGCAACAAAGAGGGGGACTCTTTCAATCCATTTCTCTAAATGGGAAAACTTAAACATTAGACCATTGATTGGAGCCCAGATCCAGTTCTCCACCGGATAGGGGATGGGGGTAGGGTCCAGGGCTGAGTTTGTTGTTGAGATTGAATTTATCTGACTGAAGAGGCAGAGGCAATGGGTTTTTAAAGAAAAATATGCTGATGGCTTCAATTCATTTAGGTTTTATTAATTATTTATTTTTGTGTATTTGGAAACTCTCTTTTTTATGTTAATATTTTACACTGGAAAAAATTTGAATATGTTGAATTTATTGTAGAAGTTTATTCTTAATGCACATTATTATCATCAATGTTATTTGTAATTATGTATTGGAAGATGTCTGACATTGTGTTTTATTGTAACACTTAAGAGAAAAAAAATGGTGTTAAATTTATGAGTTGTCAAGGTATTTATCAATTTGTAAAGACATCAAGCTTCTATTTGTTAAATGTATTTTATTTTGTATATGATTTGAAGTTGTCAATAAAACTATACAAAAAAAGTAAAACCCAAAATGAATCATTAGTCTTGCAATCAACTTCAGCTATGTCATTGATTGTTGGTTTGCTTTAAGTAAAAGAAAGCATAAATTGGTTTGCCCCAGTATATATATATATGGTTAAAGTTGATAAATCCTAAGATTGAAATTTATATTTGTAATCAATTAAAGAAATATTTCTTGTAACATCCCCCAAAACTGATTTTATTCATAATGATTATTCTTTTATGAATATCATGCTATGCATCTTAAAGGAGAATGAAACCTTTGGAACAAGAAAAATCAAAGAAACAGATCAACAAAAGTTTGAGAAAAATCGGACAAATAATGAGAAAGTTATGAGCATTTGAATATTGTGATCACTAATGCTATGGAGATCCTCAAATTGGCAATGAGATAAAGATGTGTGATGTCACTTGTGAACAACTCTCCAAATTACCTTAGTATATATTTCACTTAAATTGCCTCTTTTATCACATCTATCAGTAGATCATGTGTTCTTTCTATAGGAGGGCATGTAATACAGATTTTTAAAGAATACATCATGGATAAAGAGTTTGTATCACCATAAGAAAAAGCAAAAAGATACATTTTGAGGGTATTTTATAGTCCATCAAAGGGAAAGTTGGTCACATTGTGACATCACACATCCTTGTCGCATTGCCAATGGGAGGATCTCCATAGCATTAGTGATTGCAATATTCAAATGCTCTTAACTTTACTATTATTTGTCCGATTTTTTTCAAACTTTCTTTGTTCTTATTCTTTGATTTTTCTTTTTCGACACAAGCCTACTTGTTCCAAAGGTTTCATTCCCCTTTAAGTGTAATTTGTTAGTTGAGTGTTAATATTTTTTTTCTTCTGTTTTTCTGTAATACAGCCTGAAATTAGTTATTATTGTTGATATATAATATAGAGTGAATGCATCGTTTGCTCCACATTCACTTCTTTTGCATGTTTTCATTTAACTTAACTTTATTTAAAGGAGAATGAAACTCTTGGAGCAAGTTAGCTTTTGTGAAAGCAGAAAAATCAAAGGATACGATCAACAAAAGTTTGAGTAAAATAGGACTAGCAATAGAAGAGTTATGAGCATTTGAATGTCGAGATCACTAATGCTATGGAGATCCTCCCATTGGCAATGCGACCAAGATCTATGATGTCACAGATGAACAACTCTCCCCTTTTGGACACTGAAAATATACCCCAAAACATCTCTTTTTGCTCATTCTAATCATATGACAAACGATTCATCAATGATATAATGTTGTGAAACCTCTGTACTTGTCCTCTCATAAAGAGAACACCTCACCTTGTGATAGACTCTATAAAAGTGAGAATATAAGTGAAATTAGTACTAAAGTAATGAGGGAGTTGTACGTGTGTGACATCACAGATCTTGGTCGCATTGCCAATGGGAGGATCTACATGGCATTAGTGATCTCAATATTCAAATGCTCATAACTTTCTTATTATTCATTCAATCTTCCTCAAACTTTCAACAATATGTTTCTTTGATTTTTCTCTTTGATAAGGATTCAGCTGGTTTCAAGGGTTTCATTCTCCTTTAAGTTGTTTCAAAAAGTGTATACAGATGCATGCAAATGTTACAGGTAACGTTTCAATTTAGCACTCAGGGATTGGAGAAGATTATCTTTTTTTTTCTTACTGAATTCCATTTAATCATTGCAGCCCTCAAATTACCAAATGGCCACCCACACACTGCATACATTGTATACATGTCCAACGTCTATTGCACAACTTTTGCTGACACTATTTACATTTGATTTTTTTTTCTTCAGTTTTCGTTACTGCTTTGCAACTATTCTGATGAGATTGGGTGGCGCCTGAGAGATGTAAAGTACCCTTCTAAAACAAATAAGAAAAAATGTGGATAGTTGGAAATCCTATAAGCCATGATTCTATACAGAATAAAGATAACACTATTGGGAAAATCCAAAATGGCTTTGAACCCCCAAATTTCCAATACGAGTCCTTCATTTAAATGATCTAAAATCTGCGTAGGGATTCACATTGATCCAATTTTTTTTTCACTAACACTTGTTTTTCTAATAAAATTGTGCATTCAAATGCATTACTTTGTATGCCCATAGTGTTGTGCACTTTTTAGAAGCATTCTACATGAAACAATTACTTGCACTCTAATATCATCTGTATCAAATTGCCACCTTAATTATCATCCGAGCATAGAACTGACATTCACTAACCCTTCTGCCTGAATCATATCACATTTCTAATTAAGTTTCCCTTCATACACATCCTCTGTGAATATGATATCTGGATGTAACGGCCCCTTTGTAAAGCTTCATTTGTTTTAGATAGACTACAGATACAGACAATGGGAGAGAGGTGTTTAGACAAGAGAGAGAGAAAGAGGGAGAGATATCAAAAGAAAATAGAAAGAGGAAGGGGTAAGTGAGTCGGGAGGAGAAATGATGAAAATATATAGGGGGATTGTTGAATGGTATTCTATTCTTATTGTTTGAATTCATATATCCAGAATAAAATATGATCAGCATAACTGTCGCCTTGATAAAGGTTGAAATATGTTCTATACAGAAGTGGCAAATTAGAATCAGCAGTTATACATTAAACAAAATTATTGCACATAACTTTTTCGTATAACAAAATGACAATTGCAAAGTCAATACAGAAAATCACAAGTAAATATATACTCTTTCTCTTTAACAAATATAAGATGTAAAAAATGTGAATTTTATATTAAAAGTCACTGAAATTAGACACAGATATTTTGTATAAAGTGAACAAATCAAAAGGACAAAATGACAATGTAAACACTGAAGTTAGAATATATAACATCCTACAATACATGTAGATAATAAGACCATGCATAATGCAACTGGGTCTCTGTAGTATAGACTACTAGTCATGAATTCCAGAGGTTACTGTCTCATACAGAGATAGACATACTTGGGAATTAATTTTCCATTTTGATTAAAACATCCCTGCACACAAGATTAATATTTGTGATGTTGAGTGCTTGCAGGCAATTTCATTAAAGAATAGTGATATGCGTGGAAGATGAACCTGTGTTGCTGGCTACAATTGAGACGAGGCAGTGTGGCCATTATTCTTAGAATGTGAAGGGTATTCTTACTTACTTACTTACTCTTGCGTATTAATAGTTATTGTCATTATTCAACAGTCGTATGCTTTAAATTTCAATGAATTTAAAAAATGAGTGCAATACACTCTCAATTCCAAGCATCTGTTATAAATCTAGAGCAGCTGTAATCAATTACCAGCTGAACATTAGATTTTTAGATTTTTCACCTTGTGGATTTGAATTTCAGCATAAACAAATTTCTTCAAATTATTTGATATTTAAACATAAATCCTCAGAATTCAAAATCAATCTGATTTTGAGCCGGTCATTATTCAGTCTCCCAAGATTTATTTTTAAATCCTTTCAGTTCCATTTTAAGAAAACATTTCCCATCATGCCCGTCTCCATTTTATTAAACTTTTTATATTCATAATTTTGTTAGACATTGATCTCTTCAGAGATGTCAGTCTTCAGACTTTTGCCTCATTTCAGGCCCTGACGACCTCCCACACAACAAAAACACTGTTTAAAATCATTATACAACTTGGTTTCAATATGAACCTTACAGTAGTTGTTAAATTGGTTTAAACAAGTGTTCAAAATCTCAAAATACAAAGTGTGATTTTTTATATTTGATTCTCAATAAATCAAGCATGGTTGTTTAGACTGTTTAAACAACTACAATGAGGTTCATATAGTAAACAGCGTTGTATAAATAGTTGGCGTTCATTCGAACCGTCGTATCAGTAAATTTTGGTCAAAAATACATATTGAGATTTTTGCAGAAAATGAAAGTACAAGTCCTATACTATTCATAACTGAATTTCTGGCAGCAATTTATTTTCGTTTCTGAGATATGAGCGGATTTTCACGGCGATGCCATACAAATTTTTGATGAAATGCGCAAATCCCATTGGAAATGTGAACTGAAGCAGAGCGATACAACGTTTTGACTAACCATGATTTCAATGCACGCGGTCAGCCAAACTGTCGTATCGGCCATCTGCACTGCATTGACTTTGCACGTGAAAAGCAATACGACGTTTGGACTGACCACGCGCATTGAAATCGTGGTCAGGGTTGTTGTATCCCCTATGGCATTTTTGTACAGGGGAAATCTAAACCGCTCAAACCGAAATTACAAGCATGGAGCTTTGCGATATTTTTTCTGATCCTTGGTTTTTTTGTAAAAATAAGGATACCATTGTCAAGCAATTGTGTTGGTCTTTCCAACCATGTATTTTTCTTGCAATGAATATGTTGTAAGGCTGGAGAACTAAGTGTGAAAATTATAGTAAACTTTGAAGTAGATTTTCTCTGAAATGGGTTTGCACCGTTGTATGTGGATACGACGGTTCGGATGACCGCCAACGAATGGTCGAAGCGCGTTTTTGCTGGGTATTTCAGGCTTGTCAAGCTTTATATTTTACAGCAAATTAATTATGGGTCTTTAATGTTTTCTGTCTTCATTTTAAGCCCAGTAAAGCAAATTTGACTGTAATCCCTGTCTCTTGGATCATTACATTTCTTTCAAACTACCGTCATTTCATTCTATATTCTCTTCACTCAAATACACAAAAGTATCATAGATTCTAAATGATCCAGATCAGCTGTACTTTGATTTTCCTGACATAGCATCCATGACCAAATTGTAGGCAATCAAAGAAATCACAAAGATACGGTCTTGAACTATTGGTTTTCATGCCTGTAAAGCATCAGATATCTTCAAATATAATTTTTTGTGCTGAAATCAAAATATTCTAATTTCTAAAACTGAAAAATAAGAAAGTGATCACATTTTTCTCTCTGCAAATGCATGAAATCACAACTCCCTCTGCAAACGTCATAGTCATGAAATAATGATAACAATAATTGTACATTTATAATGCGCAATTTCTTTATGTATATACTCAACTGCGCATTACATTGTTATGATTATTACCCCGCCTATATGAAGTAGCACAATGAAGCCCATTTTCTATGTTCAGGTATTTGAACATTTCAACCCAAAATACTGAGCTAATAAGCTCTGAAAATCAATTAAAATCACATGATTTTACAGAGCTGCCAACTGTTAAGAAACGTCATAATTTTTTTTATTTTCCTGCCAAATCATGCCATTATGCTTTTGAGGTAGAATAGGTATATACACATTTAATACACACATAATGATAAATTGTGCAGTTGTAAAATTTGCTTGCCTGACCAGGCAAGCTAGTGTGTCACAAATGTAGAGTAATGCACATGTTGCACCCTTGATAAATATACCTGACAACCATTACATGTATGTAAGGTTGGCAAACCGGTGACACAACAATTGCTCCTGCTACAATTGCTTCGGGCTTTAATTCTTCTAAGATATAGGGTTAGGGTTGCAATAGGGTTTTATGTTTAGTTAAGGATAGGGTATAGTATTGCATCCAGGGTTAAAGTTGGTCATTCCATTAGGTTGTAGAGTTTACAGCAGAGCAGTTGTAGCTGGAACAAATGTCATGGAACCGGCAAACTTGGCTTTTATGAGCATTGTGAATCTATTGCCTCTTCTAAGAAATTCATAGTACCGCATGGCACGTATGTATATGAAATCACGACTTATCTCAAAATTATGACTTTTGAGCTGCTGGATTACTACTTTTTGCTTTTAACGGTTGGCAGCTCTGATTGCACTATGAGCTTTCCATTGGCATATATGAGAATTGATTAAATTTTCCGCTTCCGATACAGTCTTTGACATTGTTGACTATTCACATTCATTTTTCAGTGCAAAATGTATCCTTTGCTGGAAATCTGCCTGTCTGTCTCTCTATACGTCCTCCTCCTCCTCTTTATGTGCCGTATACAAGTCATGAGCACAGACCGACTCTGCCCAATCAAGGCTTAATCAAATCCGACATCCTCCGCTCCTTAGTACGACTGCATGCTCCGAATAGGATACCGCTACATCATCTTTGATTCATCATCTCTCATCTCAATCAGGAGGAAAATCAACCAATCAAAAAGGGTCCGTCCTCATCGGCCAATTTCCCTGACTGTTTGTTATAAGCTAGTGAAATCCTTGTATCTGATTGGCTCAGAACACAATGTCTAGTGAATATGGCTATTTGTTTCATGGAATTCTCCCCTGATTAAGTTGTCCTGGTGGGTGTTTCATAAAGCTGTTGGTAAGTTAATAGCGACTTTAAGAACGACTGGTGAACCTTTCTTGCGTGCTAAGTAATCACCAATGAACATTTAATGATGAACATCATTTTCCATAAGAAAGGATAACCAGTCTTTCTTAAAGTCGATCTTAACTTACGAACAGCTTTATGAAACGGCCCCCAGGGATTATTTGAAATGATGCAGTTAGCGGGCTATTTTGGGGCAGATTCATCTCGATCATCCAATCCTGTTTCAACTTCGGCATTTTCACAAAATAGAGTGCAGGGTTAGGGCTTATCCTGAGATTGAGCAAACTCGGGGTGATTGTTCAGCAAACTGCTTATTCAAAAAATATAATAGCTATTTCTCGCTTTCAACATTCCAGACGATCTCAGTCTTGAATTTCGGATAGTATGCAGTATGCACATTGCATGATGGGGAGAGTGTAAATAATGAAATGTCAAATGTCAATTAAAAAAAGCATGCAGAATAATTGCTACAATGCATGCTTTCCAGTCACTTTGCCACATGAATTTCGGTGAGCTCTGTCTATCTATGTATGCAGATGCCAAATTCAAGGGATCCTCTCGCATCCTCGTGAATCAGTCAGAATCCACCCGAATTTACCTGACTTTGGACTCTGTAGCCTAAAAGGCCCTATATTCTACAGTCTGGTTTTACTTATGCCATGGTCTACCTCTGTGCTAAAATTATGGGAAGCTAAATATAATTTCAAAATTGCATCGTCTTGGCTCTTTCCTCATGGTTTAATAATGGAGAGAACTATTTCATTTAATTATAACGAGTCAGTAATGAATGATTTGAGTGTCAAATGAGCTCAAGGAATAATTTTGCTTTGAATAGCATTTTTAGTCAGAAGAGAAAAGCTCTCAACTAAGTAATGTACAGTCCTATGTAAAAATATGCAATACAAAGGACTTTATGCATAGCAGTCTTTCAAAAATGTGGAGCAAATTGCGATGCGATACCAGGAAAATTATTCCTTGGAGCTAACAAATCGAACTCGTCCTGTTTGAGATGTAGACCTGTCACCATTGGCTATCAATAGTTAAACCACAACTTTAGACCAGAGTTTAACTTAAACCCGAGTTCAAATTACGGGCCTCTGTAGAAAAGTTAAGTATCAGTGTATCAAAGATAATGGCACGATCATTGAATCTAAAGGCGGTGCTGCACAGCCCGAGTTTGCTCATTCTCGAGATTTTTGCCCGATCGGCCCTCTTCGCGATTAATCTCGAGATTCAAGAAACCCCGTCTCCACCATCGCAAGAAGAGCGATTCCTGCTCGAGCAAGGCATCGATGCATTATGGTCCGACGCCATGCGTAAATAATCCCAAGTGCGTCTGCGCCTGATTTTGAGTGTCAAATAATCCCAAGTTGACTTGGGATTGCAATCTCGAGATTAATCCAGCGAACTAGCGCGATAATTGCATCTCCATTACAAATAATCTCGAGATTGTTCACATCGGGATCATTTGCCAGATCAGAAATAGCACGCTAATTTGAAAACTTGGGCTGGTGCAGACGGCCCTAATGAATTTCCTTTATTCCTAATGGAAGTGATAATAACAATGGCAATAACAGAGCTGCCAAGTTGTGTTGATTTTCCATATTTAGTACCAAAAAATGAGAAGAATACTGATGGTTTCATAAAAAATACTGATTTCGTTTTGTGTTTATGTGTTTCTCTGTGGGATTTCTTTGAAAATACTATTCCTTATCAAAATACAGATTGTTCCGATTTTAGAATACTGAAATGTTCTTTATCAGGTTGGCAGATCTGCAATAACAATTAAAGTGAATGCCATGGCCATGATGTTATTACTTTCTTATGTCACCCAATTACATGGTAAAGAAATGGCTATATTAAATTCAAAATTGCGATGAGTGAAAAATCAGTGAAATAAAGGGAATGGTATATTCAACGTGATTTTTGGAGATAATGGTATTTGCAACGGTGATATTTGAATGAATTATTCCGATGTGCATTCATAACACGGGAGTAAGGAAGTACTACTATAGTTCTAGACGACAACGTTATTATAAAATGTAATGCCATTCTCTAACCCGAGGGGAAGAATGATATGAGCAAATAATACTACCTCTCTCCTCGTCTGATGATGAAAACGGGTGCCATCTTGAGCCCAGAGCCCAGGAGATGGAATTATATTGTAATATAATGATTACGGGATCAAGAGATTTGAAGTTTCATGAGCCAGGTGACGGGAGAGTATTCAAAGGATTGGAGAGAATTGGGGCATATAGATTGCTTTTAATGTCCATCATTAAAGGGCAATATGACGCTAAGAGGTTGTCATTATAGTATTGTTTCTTGGTCGTCTGGAATAAGTGATTTGAATTTACTGCCAAATTAAAAAATATGATTCTGATTGTTTATGAGAAGTGATTGATAGCTGGGATGTGTTATTACTTTGGTATTATTATGAGAAGAGGGAAATGTACTTTAAGAAAGGACCATTATACTCAGTCTGCTTTTTTTCTTCATATTTATGGTAAGCCTTCCTGTAAAATATTATAGATTAATTAATAGGTACTAAATATGTGGCAAATAGCCCAATTTTCTTTATCAATTTAAATTGTGTAGATTTCTGTCTTTATTTCAAAATGTTTGTAATCTATTCATATCCCAAAACTCTTGTTATTTAAAACAAAAACAATTCTCCTGCAAAAAAAAATGGGGGGGGGGGGTTCAAGCGAGTGTCAAGCTCAAGTGTAACAGAATAGAATAAGCAGGCTTTTTTTTTTTTGTATACCTAATGACAGGTGACCTGATTCATAAAGCTCATTTCCTCAACAACTTCATTCCCACAATCCTACAGTGTATTTATGGCTTGTTATAAATGGCCATGTAAGTGGCACGTAAAAGAAAATCAAATTTGCATAAATTTATCCATTGTCCAGTTGGTTAAACCCGGCACGGATCCAGGGGGGCCCGAGGAGCCTTGCTTTCCCTCCCCCAAAAAAAGAGGGAGAGAGAGAGAAGAAGAAAATTAAAGAAAAGGGGGAAAGAACAGAAACAAAGATAGAAAACAGATCCAGAAAACATGGTTCTTGAATATTATTCTGATGTGAGTGAAATATCTTCCGCTGAATCGCTTGTTTACATCGCCTCTCTTTAATTCACATAAATTGCTGAAGGCGTTCTTTGACTTGGCAATCATGCATACTTGAAGACGGTCTGGCCATTCTAACCTCTGCAATCACGGACAGTAGATGTGTTCATCGCTCAACTTCCGCTTTTCTTACACTGAGGCACCTTTTTCACTACCTCTTTTTCTTTCTTTCTTGGATCAACCCTGTTGATGTTTACGCCACATGCTATCTACTCTCAATTTGCATCACGGGGCGCATTCATACCGGCAGGATAAAAAAATACCTGTACATTACATGAACATAATTTATGTGTGTGTTCACATCGTCCTGTACCAGATGAATAACCTGAAATGATAAGCTAGTCACAGTATTCTATACATAGGATATGTATTTTCTAGCTTCACATTTTAAGCTCTCACTATTTGCTTTCACACAACACAACAACCTTGGAGAATATCTTCCATAGTACTTGTAATTTGAATAATACCTAGTAACTGACTGGTATATTTTTACGGTGGAAACTACAAGTAATTCACTTTCACCTGGGTTCTATTTTATAAAGGTTTATAATAATGGTAACTTTGCTATTGTGGTAACTCCCATAGAAATCCGATCTTGATTGGCTGATTTGCCTTGTTACCATGGTAGCTGACATAATCAGATTTGCTATTTTGCCCTGTTACCATGGTAGTTACCATAATGGCAAAGTTCCCATAATTGTAAAGCCTTCACGAAATGGGGCCAAATGTATTTTTGTGATACATAGTTGGTATGAGAGGGGCGGGGCATCTGTGTTTTGGTTTGAATAAACGGTGAAGCCTATAGTGTCTATTCCTAGGGTCTCTTGCACTATGAAGGATGGAACTGTTTTCTGCACTGATGGATCGGCACTCTGCACATGCATAATCACCATCCAATTGAAATGGAAATGGTTTTGTCGGGTGTATTTCCACCGAAGCCGTTCCCCCACGGTTATGGATGTGCCTCCAGATAATTTCAGTCACATCCACAGACCATTGCTAAAAATAATTGGAATGGCTTCACACTTTTTTTTCTAACCATTACAAAGTTGTCACTCTATTCTTCATGTAAAAAACAAAGATTTTTTTTTACATTGTCATTTTAAATGGCATCTTGGGATTCATGTTATGTACAGAACTTTACATCTCTGCTGTCTCTCTTTCACTATTCTGTTTCTTTCATTCTCCCTGTGCCTTTCTCTCTCCCTTCCTCTCTCCTCTTCCCTCTCTCCATCTCTCCGAACTTCTTTTCTTTATCCTCCTTCCCCTCTCGCCCTTCCTTCAATCTTTTCTTTACCTCTCTTTTCCTATCCCTCTATCTTATGTAGATGTAGACCAACTCTAGTATCTATGCTGTGTTTCTCTCTCCCTCTCCCCCTCTCTAACCCTTAACCCAATCTATTTCTTCTCATCTCTCTTTAACTATCCCTCTGTCTTATGGAGATGTAGACCAACCCTCTTTTATGCCCTTCTATGCTGTGTCTCTTTCCCTCTCCTCAATCATTTTCTTCTTTTTTTCTATCTGTACCTATCCCTTTATCTTATGTACAGTAGATATAGACCAACCCTATTGTATGCCCTTAACCTTCTATGCTTTGTCTCCCCCCCCCCCCCCCTCTCTCTACCCTTAACCCAATCTATTTCTTTTCATCTCTCTTTAACTATCTCTCTATCTTATGTAGATGTAGACCAACA
Source organism: Lytechinus pictus (assembly GCF_037042905.1). Classification (NCBI taxonomy): domain Eukaryota; kingdom Metazoa; phylum Echinodermata; class Echinoidea; order Temnopleuroida; family Toxopneustidae; genus Lytechinus; species Lytechinus pictus. Next base: position 46,414,373 of record NC_087246.1, on the reverse strand, counting down.
CTCTTTTATGCCCTTCTATGCTGTGTCTCTCTCCCTCTACCCCTCTCTAGTCTCTACTCTTCCCTACCTTCAAACTATTGCTTTTCCTCTCTCTTTAACTATCCCTCTATCTTATGGAGATGTAAACCAACTCTCTTGGTTGCCCTTAACCTGTGCTGTGTCTCTCTCCTTTTCTACCCTTAACCCAATCTATTTCTTTTCCTCTCTCTTTATCTATCTATCTTATGTAGATGTAGACCAACCCTCTTATATGGCCTTCTATGCTGTGTGTCTCTCTCTCCTCTCTCTCCTTCCCTCACCTCAATCATTTTCTTTTCCTCTATCTTATGTAGATGTAGACCTACTCCCTTGTACGTCCTTCTATTCTCCCATGCTGTGTCTCTCCCCTTCTCACTTTCCCTCGTTTCCCTCAGCTTTTCCTCAATAGACCAACTATTTAGACCCCTCTATCTTTACCTATCCCTTTATCTTATGAAGTTGTCAACCAACTCCATTTTATGACCTTCTATTGCCCCATATCTCCCTCTACCCTTTCCTCAAACTATTACTTTACCTCTCTCTTTACCTGTCTCTCTATCTTCTGTAGATGTGGACTAACTCTACTGTATGCCTTTCTATGTTCCATGGGGTGTCTCCATCCATCTACCCTTCACTCCTCTCTTTTTAACTATCCCTCTATCTTATGTAGATGTAGACCTACTGTCTCATATGCTCTTCTATTTCCCCATGCTATGTTTTCCAGATCATCATCATCATGCACATCTTTGATAAAATGATGTGACACTCCTTTCAAACCATCCGATCTGTTATCTGTTTCTCAGTATATACTCATCCCATGCATTTGTAAACCAAGTGTATTCATATAGTAACCCTGATAGGCAGGGGTGGGCGGATCCAGGATTTTTTTAAAGGGGGGGGGGCACATTCTCCCAAGGAAAAATTTGCCTAGCAAAAAAACGGGGTTTCAACCAAAATTTTGAAAGAAAAAAAAAAGGCCTTCACTTTCGAAAGGGATGGGCACACTTCTGTTTTAATAGCATTTTTACATTACAAATTTTAATTGTGCCTCTAAAAAGGGGGGCACGGACCAGCTGTGCCCCCCCCCCCACCCCCTGGATCCGCCAGTGCTTTTAGGCAGTGGCTTATAAATTAACATTCATGTGGATTATTAAGTATGTGGGGAAATGTGTCGAGAATGCACCTCGACATCCATATGACTTCCTGATCATAGGGAAAAGGGTGAGAGGGGGAGGCTGGTTGAGGAAAGGGGAGGGAGAGAGAGTGGAGGGAGCTGGTTGTCTTGGTGTGATAGGGAGTAACCAAGACCCAGTTACATAAAGCATAGTGATTGATCATGGGACTGATTACTGCGATTGATAGCATTGATGTGTATGATCAATCCTTAAAATCAACCTACAATCAATTGCTAAGCTTTAACTTACAGGTCCCACATCACATTTGTAGATGAGGGTCGGTGAAAAATCTCCAAAATTAATATGGTCATCAAAGTAATTTTAATGTGATGATAAAGACCTTTGCATACAAACTCTGAAAGGGTTCATTCTTTTTCCAAAGATGATTTTAAGAAAAGCCTGCCCTTCTTCCATGTTGCTATATGTGCTCCAAGCTGTGCCTTTGCTTGTTATCCAACCCCATCGATCTGGTTTCTCATTCTTCCCATATTGTGATCTCAGAGGAGGTAGATATAATCTCACCTGGTGATCTCATCATATTTCAGCATTCCAAGAACGGCTTCTCTGATGATTTCCATGATACGCTATGATATTGACATCATATTGACGTCATTTAGTGTTGCAAAACATTTTCTAAAGCATGATTACAAAATTGAATCCATGTGTGTTTATTCAACATAGGTATGGCTTACTGTCATGTAGAAAAGAAAATGAATATTTAGAAATTATAAGATGCTCCATAAAATATTGCTTCAGGTTTTCTATCTAGGTTATAGTCGCCAAGCTTGTGACTATTCATCTAGGATGTTTACATCGACTCTCGTTTCCCGACAGGTATCCATTGAAACCCTGGATGAAGAATGGCATTTCTAGATTGATTCATGTCTTACCAAAGGATGCTATTGTTGCAAAATGATAAGGAGTCAGCCACTGTATAGCAACGTATCCAGCAACAGTATCAATAAATTACAAAGTATCAGATATGAGCTTTCATAGTGAATCTGACAACTGGGACCCCGTTGTATAAAAGAACAACTCTGGCTTTTATTTTGTCAGAGTTTTGCAATGTGTCAAGTGTCATTTTTTTGCAAGAGTTTTTTTTTTATGGCAAAAGTTTTATGCAACAGGCCCTTGTTAGGTGTTTACATAGTAACCAATGTTGTCAATCACCCAAAGTTGAATGGAGTCTTGTGACCTGTACATATTATGGAATTCCTATATATATGTCATTCTCCTCACCTCATTGTGTTGAAGTGATTTTCTCACAATTCCTGGTCCAACGTTGCCCTAATCAGGCAAAGAAACATCTGTGATTCGATTTGATGGTATTCTTGTATTGGCAGAACTCGGAAAGATACAGCTATAGTATTCCATTATATTTCATATAGTCCGATGACAGCAAATTATATTCTCCCTCCTCCCCCCTTGAAAGCTCAAGTCAAACTAACATTGGGCTACATTCTTTACCTTCTCTCGTTTCAACAGATTAATATACTCAGGTAGTCCTAAGGGTACTCTGTCAAACAGATCCGGTAGCGAGCTGACGTTTGGTACCCGGACAGGAACCCGCAGTGGTATTGAAGCGCACCTCTTCAGGGTGGATACAAGGAGAGATCTGGCAGCATGGACACGGCAGTTGGTTCAGGGATCACATAATACCGCCCTCATTGTCAAAGAAGTGACGTGTCGTAAGTATTGACATTCTCAAGCAGATCTTAAGGGGGACTTTACCCTGATATCATCTTTTTAAAAATAAAATTCTGAAAAAATAGAGGAACATAATCAAAGTTATGAATGTTTCAAGTTTTTATTTTTTTTGATGTCACATGCTATAATCACATTTCTGTCAGCATTTATGACGTGAAATATAAAGCAAATAATCACTGTATGGTTTCAGTGGATAGGACAAACTCACTTCCTCTATGGTATGAATATAGATGCTATTTTTCACTGAAGAAGGATAGTTTGTCCAGCCAATATCACCAACAGTTATTATTTGCTCTCTAACATTCTTTAACATATACTTCAACGTTGAAATGGACACTTTCTTGAATACTTTCAAGAAACTCTTTAAATGTATTCTTTGAATTTATTGATGGAATATGATATAACAAAATTGAATTGAACTTCCATTTAATCACATTGCAGCTGCAGCGTGGAACGGGAGAGAAACGCGGTTACGGATCCACTACGAGAACGGTTTCACTCTGAGTGTTCCTACGGCGGATGGCCAGGTGGACAGCACTAATCAACTCAACATGCTCTGGTCCTACCCGTTTGAGAAGCTCAGGTATTCATCGGATGATTCCAAGAGGTTGCTCTGGCTTGACTTTGGAGCTGGAGAGGGGGAATTCGTAAGTATACCTCATGGTTTATATTCACCCGGGCCCCGTCTTACAAAGAGTTCAGACTGATCCGATCAACCTCAACTAAATGGAAATCCATACATGTCATAATTTTTTATACAGGAAATTTGCACAATGTCCTTTGTAAACAAAGAGAAGTATGCTGAATTTTCAAGAAAATGATGAATATATGTGGTTATGATATAATATTTTTTAATATGATATAATATCTTTTAGTATGATATAATATTTTTTTGTTAATTGTAACATAGTAGGCATAAAAAGCTTGACCCCACTAGTATTCTTTTTCATAGTACAAACCTTTTTAATTTACGATTTGAATTTCATTGATCAAAGATATACTTTAATTTACTATTTATTGCAGGGAACCCATACTAACAAGCTTTGCTTTCCAGTGGGTTCCCTTTTTTCATTTCTGTATATTATATTTTTTGTGTTTTGCTATACATTGTAACTTTTGTTAAATTTTGGAATGAAAAAGAATAAATGCAATCAATCAATCAATCGCAACTCTTTGTAAAATGGGGCCCGGCGGCCTGCAAGCCATTGGTGTTATTCTTAAATGGTCAAATGCCACATAGGATAAACCCATTGGCCTGCATTCTGAAGTCAGGTTTAATTCAAACTGTGGTTTCAAGTTGTGGTTCAAATATGGATAGCCATTTGTGATGTAAGTAGAGGTTCAATATATATCAGCTCATTTCACTCAAATATAACTCTTAACTGTCTGGGAAGGATGAATAAGATAGTTGTCTTTACCATTAGAAACACATGATCCTTGTATTGTTTTAATCTACTTCTTATCTCTTCACTGATGTCTAGTTATTTGTCCTTCAGTTACAGTCTTTTATTTAACTGATTCCAAAAATTGTGTATATCATCTTCCTTTTTTTTCCCATAAACATGGTAGTTACAGGCAGCGCAGGTTTACTCCATGTTCCAAAATACCCTCTTTATTCATCGATACAAATAGCCTCCGGTACACATTCCTGTTCTTTGCGGGTTAGTGCTCCATGGGACATTAGAGATATGTAATAGCTTTTATTATCATCCTACATGCTTTCATATCTCTGCTAATGCAGATGACTCATCTTGAACCATCCGTCCCCATTAGCCATGTCTGACAAATACATTTATTATAAACCACAATGAAGATGATTATTTGTACTTTGTGCAAGTAAATAGAGTAGGAAATTTGATAAAGGAAGAGTTATTACCTCTGGCATTTATTCTAAATCTAATATATTGGACTGATAAATGGATGTGTTATTTTTCATTATGTTTAAGGATTCCCCTAAATTGGCCACGAAAGCTGGAAGCAAGCATTTGATGATAATATTACACAGCATATTCATTATAAGTATCTGTGAAATACCTCCTTATATATATATATATTGGGTTATATTAGTTGATTTAATTTTCTTTAAGTTTTTTCCACGTATCATTAAAAATATAATAATTAACCATAGTTTATCAAAACATAGTTGAGATATGAGGTAACAGTATACAAAAATTAACAAAAAGTGGAAACAAGTTGTTTCATTTAAACTAGACATTTTTTTTCTAATTGATTATAACAAAAGATGTTCAGTCCATTACATAAATGTAGGAGACTGCCATCTTAACCCTAATTAGGCCAGGCTATTTTGGTAGTTTATAAAGCCAGGGAAGGGCCCCCCTCCCCGCACCCATGATTTTGCTTTGTGTTACGGGCCCAGATTACATTTGTGGAATATCAAATGAAGAGATCTGAAGTAAATGAGGAAAAGTAGGTACCTTATTACGAGCTCCACATGATAGGAGAATTCATTAGAATGGTCTGTAAACTTTATTCAACAATTTTATTTGAATTTTCTTCTTCCTTCTTTTGTCAGGAGTTGGATCTCCATGGCTGTCCCAAGCCTATTGTCTTCATCATCCATACGTTTCTCAGTGCGAAGGTCACACGGATGGGCCTGTTTGCCTGATAGCCACTCCGTCCTGATTGCTGCAATAGCGTGATATGATACGAAGCAAAACAACCCTGCCACCATCGTATGAAACAGCCATTCAAACTGTCTCCTTGTGCATGGCCAGTTCCTGATATGACTGTGGCTTTTAGAGAGTAGTGTATCTTTGATGGACTTGATGGAACTTGGCTGGACAACACCTTGGTGAGGGAAGGAGGGTAGCAAGACCCACCACCTTCAGAGCACGTGAAGGGTATCTATCAATTTCAGTGGAGACCTGCTGCACCCTGTCTCCAGACAAACTAGAAGATCTCACAATGAACCGTATATGGAAATAGGTCACAGTTACAATTCCTTTAAATATTTGTTTAAAATTTCCTTGAATTTCCAAGAACATTTTACGGATCGGAATTCTTTACCTGAAACCTTGGCAAATATTCAAGGCCACAAACTACTCGAAAACCAAACTGGAGCATTACTATCATTAATATGATATGTTTATTAGTTTTGTGCCACCCACCCGGATTTGTTCTAATCCTCAGGAATGGCAAGTCATATTTATCCAGATTCAGATGGTATGGCTGATGTGGACCAAAGACCAGGGACCTACACAAGAAAGCTACAAGAAGACATTCAGTAGATGCCTATGGGAGGTGGCTGAAGGTGACTTACACCAGGTGGCTATAGGTGACCTACATGTACACTGTATAACTATTGAAAGACAACTTTGCAAAGTGTATGGATGAAAGGAGCCAATTATAAATCACATCCTTTATCACACCAGTCATATCATTTAGAAGACTTTTATAAGGTCCACACCACATTAATCAAGGAGACCTGCACCATATAACTTTGGAAAGACCTTTCTGCTGAGTGGAAGGATGGAAGGAGTACATTATAAATCACCTCTTTTGTTGAACCAGTCAGGTAAATTCAGAAGACCTGTAGGAGATGCATACAGAGTATCTTCATCGGGTAGATAGGTGACCTGGACCAGACAACTCTAGGAGACCTACACCTTGTAACTATGGAAGACCACACAGCAGAGTTGGAAGAGCACGTACAGTACTAATGATATACCAGATACTGTAGCTACATATGATTTACACCAGATATTCATTGAAGAAATACACCAGATATTCAGAAGACCTGCAACAGATACCCATAGAAGACCTATACCAGATTAACCTGATAAGCCTTGAAGACTCCCACTATAAATGGATAACAGAAGACCTAGAAGACAAGAGATTAAGATAGAAGAGTTAGTGTATGGAAGTAGCATGCAATCTTATAGATTGACGAAATGATGACGTCACCCAAAAAAAAAATTGGGGGGTTAATTATGTAATCACAGGGTCATACCTTGGGCCTCCATCGACTGACTCCCACCAAATTTGTGTTTTGGAAGTATTTTATCATGCTTTACCAAAATATGGTATAAAAAATGCCTAGATGCAAAAATGGAAATTTGACTCCGGTTCTCTATTTGCTCATCACCTATTCTTCTACTTTTGCCTACCAAACAAAACTTGTTATTTCTATAATTTTCTCTCCAAGTAAACAAAACAATGAAGCCTTGGCCTTGGCCCATAAAATATTTTATAAAGGTAATACCATGAGACACTGCTCTGCGGCCAGTCAAAATAAAATGTTTATGGTAGTTACCATAATGTCAAATTGAACAATTGAACTTTTTTATACAACAGTACCATTATCTTATAAGGTGTCTTCATTTTTCTAGAACTTTATAAGTAGATACCTTGATTTTGGTGGGTTTCTCCAGCAATTACGTACAACTTTGCAATTCTCAATAGGGTCAGAGGTGTAGATTTTCACTTTAGAAGGTCATATTGTCTTCTGTAATGATAAGGACCTTGAAGACAGAAATCGTTTGACTTGACAACTCTCATTGAATGGAATTGAGTGGAACTTCAGTGAAGATCTTTTTGGTTTGATTACTTTGTCCAACTTTTCTAACTAATCTGACAAAAGCCTGGTTGTCTCCTGAGAGGATTTAATGTTCGGTGTCGAACTTTTGGTGTTTGTGTTGGTGTTTAGGCTAATGTTGTTATGAACACAACACCGAACCAATGGAGGTGCTGGGATGAATCTCTTCAGGTGTTGATCATTTGAAAATGGGAATTTCATAAGCTCTCATTAGGTGTTGGAGCTAGGGAATGCAATCTGATTTGGTGCTTTTGACACCAAGACCCAACTCGAGATCACTCATTGGGTGAATTCAGGGTCAGTGTTTGTGTTGGTGTTAGAAACACTCTCCAGAATGCCTCCCCTAGCCCAAGTACCTGGGGCCAGTTGAATAAAACTTTTTACCTGAGAAAACTCAGGTTGTTTTTACCGGAGTTTTTGCCCTGTGTTAAAGTCAATGGCAGAAATTAGACTAACCTTAGTTTTCAGTTTTTACCAGAATTTTCTCAGGTAAAAAGTTTTATGCAACAGGCCCCTGATGTGAGTTTAGAAGAAAAAATACACAATTCAAATCACATTATTGAAAGCTGAATACCTCACAAAATTTGTCCCCAGACTGGGGTTTTGTTTCATAAAACTTGTTATAATAACAAATTTGTAATATCAGTTTAAAGCTACTGAAATCATTCAATTTGATTGGCTGATAGTAGACTTGTAAAAGAAATTGTGCATTTGTTATTATATCAAGTGTGTGTGAAACAGGACCCTCCTTCACTTAAATGTTTTGGTGCTGTGCTGATGTAAAAATTGGCCCCACACCAACACCAGGGTCCCGTCTTACAAAGAGTTGCGATTGATCCAATCAATCTCAACTGCATGGAAATCCATCCATACCATAATTTTTTCTACATGGAATTCGCACAATCTCCTTAAAGGAGAATGAAACCCTTGAAACCAGCTGAATCCATATCAAAGAGAGAAATCAAAGAAACATATTGTTGAAAGTTTGAGGAAGATTGAATGAATAATAAGAAAGTTATGAGCGTTTGAATATTGAGATCACTAGTGCCATGTAGATCCTCCCATCGGCAATGCGACCAAGATCTGTGATATCACACACGTACAACTCCCTCCTTACTTTAGTACTTATTTCACTTATATTCTCACTTTTACTAGAGTCTATCACAAGGTGAGGTGTTCTCTTTATGAGATGACGAGTACAGAGGTTTCACAACATTATATCATTGATGAATCGTTTGTCATATGATTAGAATGAGCAAAAAGAGATGTTTTGGGGTATATTTTCAGTGTCCAAATGGGAGAGTTGTACGTGTGTGACATCACAGATCTTGGTCGCATTGCCAATGGGAGGATCTCCATAGCATTAGTGATCTCGACATTCAAATACTCATAACTCTTTTATTGCTAGTCCTATTTTACTCAAACTTTTGTTGATCTTATTCTTTGATTTTTCTGCTTTCACAAAAGCTAACTTGCTCCAAGAGTTTCATTCTCCTTTAATAGTATTAGTAAACAAAGAGAATCACACTGAATCTTCAAGAAAATGATGAATGTATGAATATAGGTCATAGCTAGAAAATATTTTGAACAAACTTGCATTTTCGATGTTGACATTGCTGGCTTTCCATAGTTGCGATTGATTGGATCAATCATAAACTCTTTATAAGCCGGGGCTCAGAAGGTAAGCACCCACTATGACATCCTTCTTGACAAAGGTTTTAAGGTTCAGAGGTAGCTAGCCTTGAAGGACACAGATTCAAAACTATCCTCAATGTGAACATCCTTAGGAGATGATTCAAATCAATCAGTCCTTGGGTATTTAATGATCTCATTCATTACCAACAATATTTTCTATGTTGAATTTTAAAACACATACTGGTTTTAAATTGTTTGTGGTTTTTAATTGGAATATATAGTCATGACCAACTTTTCTTACGCAACTTGTATTCTTATTGTGTATTCACGTACTAATCTTGTAATCTCTTAAGGCATAACTGACAGAACGATTCAGATTACTTACTAGTATTCAGATATAGAAATGTAAAGCATTCACAAATTTTATGCTACATCCATACCAATGAAATCAACTCCAAACTGACTGATGGTATATCATTGGAAATAACTTAATAGAACTGGGAGTGTTTCACAAAGATTTCAAGTATGACTTAGAATCGGACTTAAATGCGGACACATCTGACCAATGTGGTGATGTCTTCTATACCGTACGCAACTGGGAATTTCAGTGCGACTCTAAGTCACCCTTAAATCTTTGTGAAACACCCCTCCCCCCGATGGGTCTGGAGTTGGTTAAGCATTTGTGACTATGGCACTACTTTTACTTCAGTCCTAATGTTTCACACAATCATTTAATCAAATTTAGTTGAAAAGAAAATTCTCCATTTTGGTAAAAATCTTCATCCTTATAAAACCTAAATAAATCTAGTTATCACTTAATTTCACAGGCCACACAACATAATTACGTTATTACTTGACTTATTGGCCCGTCTTCGGAAGTTCGGTTTAACTTGGGCCATGGTCTAACTTTGTGCTCAAATTATGGAAAGCCAAACATGTCAAAATTCTGTTAACAGCGTATGTTTCTTATGTTCAGTGTGCTATTTCATCATGCCGTAATGGTGAAGAAAATTGATTAAGACATTTATGAATGATTAAATAATTTTTAAGCTTCAACCAACCTTGATAATTTGGGGCGAGCTTTCGTCCACTCCTGTGGATGAAAGCGTGCCATAAATAATCAGTATGGTTGGTTAAAGCTTCAAAATTATTTAATTTATCATCCCCAACTGATGAAAGTTTTCTGTATTTATGGATGATCTGAGTATCAGATGACCTGATAAATTGAAACTCTACTATTAAACATTTATGGTACACATGGCTTTCCATAATTAAACAGAAACTTTAAGAACAGTTTAAATCAAACCCCAGTTCAGAATAACGGCAATTAAATTTAGAAATAAGGGCCCAGTACTTCAGATTGACTTAAAAGATATATCGTGCCAAACTCATAGCTATAAACTTTATATTTTGAACTCGAGACTTGTATTCTATTAACATGTATTCAAGCATGTAGATAATGTGAATGATTATAGAGGAATTCCATAGTGTGTGACCAAATGTATCGTTTGTACTACTACTTATTTATGATTATAGAATTGCAGTGACTGTGAACTTCATCGTACTCATGTGATTTTGCATGCAAGACTATTAATACGAAATCATTTTAGATTCAGAAACAATCCAAACATGTGGATGTATGATAACATGATAAAAAGATATTTTTAGAATGATGAATAAAATGTTTTGTTGAAGTTTTAGCTGTGAATATTTGAACTATAAGAACAGTTATTTCTACGGTTTTTTACCTTCATGGAGAGCCCCATTTGAATATGCAATCACTGGTCTATTGGTGATGTTATTAATAGATTTTGTTTGAATTATCAGTTGACTTTCTTTAAGCCCTAATCAAAATAAAAAGTGTTATTACCCAACCGTTATAGTTCCTGAAAAGAGAAAATATCCGTCATGGGTCGTACATTTTCAAAGGTTTTACATGTTGGAGCCAATTTTTCTGCCATTTCATTACAGAAATATATTGAGCCAATTGCAAGGACCCTTGTTTTTGTTTTTGTTAATTCAAATGATTTTGGTGGAGGTGTGGCAGATTTTATTCATTCTTCATCTTATTTTACTGATTTTCATAATTTTATCCCCCCCAAAAAAAAAGAAAGAGGGGGAACATCAAGGCCTATTACCTTTCACCTTTTGATTCTTCTGATTTTCAAACAGAAAATGATTTATCTATACCATGATAATTTGTACCTCGTAGTAGCATAGATTTCTTTTGATTGTGTTTCATGTTGTCTCGTCAGTAACACTAAATGGTGTATGTAATGATACTAACACAGACTTCACTGGTGCTATTTTTAAGGAGTTTATGTTAGATTTGTTGACAGTATACATAAATACTTATATCATATACTTGTGTTTTTATTACAGTTTTCACTCACCATTGTAAAGCTGCTTACTTGAAATTCCAATTAATGGAAATATCCCTATCGTGGGTCCTTTTCCCTTTTTTTTAAACATGAATTTGATTGAGGGCAATTCCATGACATAATTGACCTTTTTCTTCCATCTGACCCCCGTTTTCCTCAATTTCACTTCATTTCATGAACAACTCAAGTCATGATGATCGTTCCTTGCAAGCCTTGCGTGTGACTTGCGGGCAACTTTTTTTGCTACCGGCCCGCTTTGACAGTATCTCGCACGTATCTCACACGCAGAAGTGCACACAAGTCTGATTTGCACACAGAAAGGTTTTGAACATGCTCAAAACTTTGTTGCGGGTGAGCTGTGGGCAGTCACCCGAAAGGCTTATACAGATCAATGTGACGGGGCTTTTAGTAATTAGTATATTGATCAGAGTTTTGTTATATTCAAATGAAGATACTTTGTATTCAGCCAGTACTTAGAAGATTAATCAGTTATCAATGTCGTACAATGTCTTCTTATATTTCAGCATTTTTTTGTGTCCGACTTGCGTGTATCTTTAATACCCGTCATGCCAGAATTTTATTTTTAAGTAAGGCTATTTCTCTTTTCAGAATGTTGATATGGATCAACATTTTTAAGTATGAAATGCAGTTTAAAGCTTGCTCTCTATGTCAAAATTTTGTCATTATATTCTTTGATATTATCACATGTAATTTAACGGAACATTATGAGAATCTAGTGGTCGAATCCTTGCTACTTGACACAAAGTATTCAGAAACTAAAACACAGAAGATGTATTTATACCTTTTTCAAGTCTCTGTGTACTTGATGTATCCAGTGATATTTATTCTAAAGATATTGTTATTTGGCTTTATAGTTTAATTCTATTATATTCTTAATCTGATTTTATATTTTTCATTGAAGAGGCATGTGAATCAAAAGGATTATGATAAATATCAAACTGGAATAAAAATTTGTAGTGAATTAAGTCAAAATGCATTTTTTTTTCATGGATATGGCATTAAAAAAGTATTGCAAAGGGAAAATGTATGGTACTTACAGAAATGTAAGGAAAATTTTTATATTCATTAATATTTTCTCTTACTAATTTAATTACCAGCACATTAAATCTAGGCATGGATCAAATTTGTAGGTATGTATTCCTCAAAGTAGCCACATCATTATTGATTGTGCATTATTATTGATGTAGCCAAACACATTTACTATTCCTACATTAAATCGCTACGCTTTGTGTTATGAAACATTGTGATAGCAAAAGACTGCGTCACATCGCTGCTGAGTAAGCACATCCTGGCAATGCATTGATCTATTTTCATTTTCTTTCTTAATTGTTACATGGGTACAAGTTGGAAAGAATTTTTGCGAACCCTTTTGGTTCAGAAATCGGTTGTGCTATAGAATAGCATTTAACAGGAACACGGTTAATAATGTTGATATCCCATGTTACATTGCTGGACTTCCTCCTTGAATATAGGTTATAATAAGTACTAACCCATGATTTTAATTACTGTTAAAAGCATAGAGATCCTTTTGTATGATGAATGAATTGTAAATACACAGAATCATGTGTGCTTAGTATTTTTGTAATAAAAGGAGAGATTTGTAAATTTGGTTTTATTACAATGTTATAGGATTTGGAACTTTCTTATGTGTCAATGTTAACATTCTGTGCTATTATGATTGTCTTGTATGAGTTTGCATTTCACTTGCAATTTTAATTGTAGGATATCTTATTTATATGTGGATAGAGAAGGGAACTAAGGAAATATTTTATTCAATGTTATCAATTGGTTCAAGTTGTTTTTATGTTTATTTTCCCGCTGCAAAGGAAACGGCAAGTTGTATTTCTGTCGATGTGTACAGATAGATCTCAAATGTTACAACTTAGAACCCTTTATTTATTCACCCTCAAAGTAATCTACAGAAGAATAATACGGACTCATCCATAATTTTATTTACTGTTTTCGAATAGTCTGCATTATTTTTTATAGTGCATTGATTTTTAATTAATTGTACGCACACAGTGTCGTGCCGTCACGTTGGGAAAATATCAAACTGCAAAATGTACACTTGAAAACATTATGGTGGAGCTTAAACAAGTGTGAGGAAAGTACTCTCTGTCAGTAAATATATTAATACAATTTCAATGACACAACTTTACTGTACGGTACATTATCAGAAACGGACATACATTTTGGTGTATCAGATCATTTAATGTTTGAATATGATGTTAGCCAACGTTTCAATACTTTGTTGTCTTGTTTTAGCTGGTATATTCATGTTACCAGGGTACATATTTGGGGAAATCACATTTTTATTGAATGGGGAAAGGAACCTAATATTTCGTCAATTTAGCTTGGGAGACATATTTTCCAAGACTGACTTGTATGAATTTTAATTTGTCTTTTACCGCAAAGATGATAATTATTTGATGGAACTATTCGGATTGCAAGGTCTTTTTCCTAGCCACAACTCTGAGATGCAGGATTTCTATGCAGTGTGCTCTTTGTAAATACTGCAGATATTGATACCAGAAATATATTATATATTAATGATGAACATATATTACCATGTTGTATTAACATTATATAACCAACGAATGGCTAATATTACTACTAAAGAAGTTCTGTTGAATATTTCATCCGTATTCATAAAAAGGAGAAAAAAATTGATAAATGTCAATTATAAATCATGGTACAGTCTACACTAGATTTCTTGGGTTTTAAATAAACTCCCAATTTACTGTAATTAGTAACCCGCCAAACACTGGATTTGAATTTAAAACTTCAAGATGTGATTGAAGGTTTAAATATTTTGTAATTGAATTCCTTGCGATTTGATAAATCAATATTTAGGATTCAAATTCAACCCCAAAGTTGACAGGTCACTAACCACACCAAATCTAGATTTATTTCAAATCTATGTAGAGTGTATTTCAAGGAGAAAAAAGATATTTTGAGAACATCACTTCACATCATGTTATGCTTATATAATTGGGTATTTATATATCTAAAATTATTAAAGATATTTCCATATATGGCACTTTTAGTAGTCTAATATTGAAACATACTTATTCAACAATATAAATAGATAATTTCATAATTTGATAAATAGATCTTTAAATTTATATGGTGTAAAAATGGAGGGGGGGATGGATGACATTTTCTTTGATTCAGCTATAGTAATATGGATGATGTTTGATGGGTACTTCTTGAAATATATTAAAAGGGAGCGCACATTCCTTGCATCCCCGCCTGTATCCACCAATGACTGAGCATGATTTCAGACAGACTTATTCTGTGAAACCCCTCCCCACTACACCTACAGATGCTGCCGCCTTTACCTTTTGTGAATTCATTTAATCTAAGATAAGAAAATACTGATCATCAATTGGGGGTCAGAAGCCCACATTTTTCACTTTTTGTTTCTTTCGCCGACTTATTTATTATTTCCGTTTTTCTGAACCAAAATTTGAAATTGTGTTTGAAAATGCAGACATGGGCGATAAACCCAGAGGCCCGTATTCTGAAGTCGGGTTTAATTTAAACTCTGGTTTAAAGTTGTGGTTTAACTATGGATAGCCAGTTGTGACATAAATATCTAACAATAGATTTTCAATTTATCAGTTTATTTGACTCTCAAATCACTCTTGTCTGGGAAATATGAATATGATAATTGTCTTTACCTTTAAAGAATTAGGGAAGATCACGGTAAACATTACCTCAAGTGATGTTCGTGCAGGCTCCACTTCACTACCGCTACACTACGCTCCACCTACCCGAAATGTCGAAATGGGTAGGTAGGTAGGTGTAGCGTAGTGAAAGCGGTAGTGAAGTGGAGTGGAGCCTGCACGAACATCACTTGAGGTAAGTAAACATAAGAAACATGCAATGTATTCAAATTTTAGACATTTTTGGCTTCCCATGATTTTAATACAAAGTTAGACCATGGTCTAAGTTAAACCCAACTTCAGAATAAGGGCCATAGAGATTAAGCTTAAGATATGCCACCATGGGCTGCACCAATTGAATAATGTTGTATACTGACTTTTCATTTTATGTTAATTTATTCGTGTGGTTTTCATGAACTAACCAGCGACCCTTCTTTGTGTATTGTTACATTGTGTACATGACGGTATTATTTGTTTTTGATTTATTGTGTTTTGATTCGTTGGACAGATTATTATTGTGTGTTCTGTATTGTATTATTTCAAGAGGAAATATATGCATGACTCGTAATGAGACGTGTAATAAAATCTTATACTTGTAAATAATAACAAATCTCATGATTCCTTTTAGTCATTCATTCAATTTGTGCGTTTCGTAATACAAGCACCATAAATTTTCACTGTTGGGTCAACTACTTTTCCCCAGGGGGGGGGGGCAGTCAAATGTATTGCTGTACACTTGTGTGACCAAATTATTTCCAAACACCCCCTAAACCAGTTTTTCTCTGTGTGCAAAATATCCCCCTAATCAAGTTTTTTGCGGGCTTCAGTTACCCATTTTGGCCCCTAAACAAGTCGTCGCCAGAATATGACCCCTAAACAAGTTTTGTCTACTTGCTAACAATAAGCTTAAATAGACAAAACTGGGTATTGCATGCCCCCCCCCCCCCCGTGCTGTTACGGTTATAATACCACAAAGGAATACAATGTTAACACTGTAAATAAGTGTCATCCAAAATTCATCAGGTAATAATTTAAAAAGCCCTGGGGAAAAACATACCCTAAACACGTTTGGCTAGTCTTAAAAAAATAGCTTTGGAAAAAAAATATACTCTAAATGCGTTTGGCTAGTCTTTAAAAAAAAAATACCCTAAATGTGTTTGACCCTGCTATTGACCAGTCTTTCAAAACCACCCTTTTTTTAATCGGTGTTTTTGATACCCTAAGGAGTGCACGCGCGGCCCGCATCCAAAACTGAAAAACACCCCTTTAAACGCGTTTTCGGGGTCACGCATGTGTACAGCAATATATTTGACTGCCCCCCTGGCCTTTTTCCAAAGGCATACAGGATAAAAATAAGCTGCCAACTTTGCTATTTGCCTTTTCAGGGAGATTTAATGAGGAAGATGGGAGATCTTTCTAAATTACACACATTCCAATGAAAGAAAACAATGAATGAATCGGGGAGATGGTTGGAATTTACAGTTTTTTTGCTTGAAAAATCCATCAATTTCAGGGAGTCTCCCCAACAGTTGGGGGGCCTTTCAACAGTTGGGGAGACTCGACAGCCCTGGGAGAGATGATGGGCTTGGAGTGAGAAATTGACAAATTAAAGAGATTACTGAACAAGCACAGGAAAGAATAAAGATTAATCTGGACAACTATTGGAAGATTTTAATTCAATTTCTAAAGAAAAGATCTACACAATTATCTTAACATGTTTTTTTTTATAATCTTTTCCTGTTTCTGTTTATGGTAGCTCCCGTAGGAACTCGGCAGGACAGCTTTTTACTGGTAAACGCCAAGCTGGTATATATAACGAAATACCTATAGGAAACATTTTGCATCTAGGTAAATCAGTCATAGTGGCTGACCTTATAGACGACATATATTACTCTCTGGTCATTTTATCAAAGTGGAGACAATGGCAGAGTGGGGATGGTATGAGTACAATGCTCTAACCATGGACCTACTAGTAGGTCCATGCTCTAACCACTGGACCACAAGACCCATGTGGTCTAAACAGAATAAATTATGATTTTTCAAGATTATACTGTCAAAGGACATATGTATGTGTCATTCACAGCATGGACCTACTAGAGAAGCAAAAGCTGTGCTATTGACTGGTGTACATATAAAGGACCACACCAATTGGTTCACTCCAGTGTTAATTTTTTGGTGTTAGATCAACACCTTTGGGTGTTATTACAACATCTCCAGTTGTTATGTTTCCACTCTTTGGTGTTATTGTTCAATCTCTAGCGTATATATGATTTTAACACCAGAGGGTGTCCTCTAGGGACAGCAAATTGTGTTAGTTTTAACACCCATGACCCCCCCCCCCCCTCTCTGAAATGTTGAAAACTTGCATTAGAATTAATATAATATTTAGAATTTTCACAAAATTCACCAAATATGATGTGCACGAAATACTTCAATTTCACTCTTGAAAATGAAAAAAGCCCCAATGTCTCAGTTGCCTTACTCCCTCGCTTTCAAGGTTTTTTTTGAAAATTTACGCGTCCTGCCCCCGCAAGGAAAACAATTTCTGTGCACGGCCATGTTAACAACTCAGTTTTACAGTGTATGGATGTCCCTGAATCAGGGTTTAATTTCCTTCCGTTTTTGTTTTGTGTATTTACAAAATCAATAAATTTGTTGGAGATTCGACGATTCTATTGTATCATATGGTAGTGAGCAGGTTTAATTCAACAATTTACCATAAAATTGATAATCATAAGGGATAAAGTGTGTGTCTCATACAGACATTCTGAACCTAAATGTGAATTCATACATTCAAATTGCTTCAAGTGCAAAAATTATTGCAAAAATAGCAAAATATTATCTCTAAATCATAATTTCTATGTGGATTTCCTTGTTTTTATCATTGCATACTCTGCCAAGTGCAATTTTCATGGAATTTAATAGAGAATACTCGAGTAAATTTGAGTGTAGAGTTATGATTCTTACAGATGCAATTGAAATATGTATATATCTTTCATTTAAGGAAAAAAGAATGGGGAATGTGCATCTTAATGGGTTGTTTAAATCAGGGACGTATCCAGGGTTGACCAGTAGTGGAGGGGGGGGCTGCGATTTAAAAAAAATCGCCTCGCATAAAAAACAGATGTCAAAGTCACCACCAAACAAGCATTTGCACACACAAAATTTAAATAACAAGCCAGAAAACAAAAGATTTTTTAAGTGGGTCAGAAGGGGCAAGCCCCCACTTGCCATCTGTATAAAAAAATATCAGAAAAAAATAAGGACATTTTCAATTAGGAGAGTGAATCATTAGAAACAAAAGCATGATTGTAAAGTTAAATACCAAAGTATGTGCCCCCAATGCAATTGATTTAAGAGAGAGAAAAAAAATGCCCATTACCTTGTAGTTTTAAGCTTCTTGGATAAATTCCATGATTTTTTTAAGACAGTGGAAGTATCAATCGCATGCATATGCAAAATAACATTTCATTCAAAATTGGCGTCACCTCGGGTGACGCCAATAATGTAACGAGAAACTTTCAACCAATCGTAGCACTTTATTTTATTATAAAATGTTAAACACTAGATGGCGCTAGACTATAAACCTTTACAGTGCCCCGTTGGCACGGCACGCTATACGATTCGGTGCTCTTGCATCTTTGACCCAGATCTGTGTAAGTTCTGTCGTGAACGTAACGGTCATAATCATAACCCTCGAATCTTGAAATTTAGGCCCAAAATCCAGTTAACTTTTGTTTTCTCTGCTGTCATACACTGCAAGAGAAGAAAGTTACAGAAAATGGTCTAAAAAGCAAAACAAAAGCAAGAAGAAAAAATACAAAAGAAGAGGACAAAGAAAAGAACAAACAGAGACAAATAAACGGGGGGAAGGGGGAATAAAAGTTAAAAAATAATATTAAAAGAAAAGGAAATTAAAGATGAAAGAAAAATAAAAATAAGAGAAAAAAATAAGAGAAAAAATGAATGTAAATTTAATTTTTTTTAAAGCACTAATAAATTATTTCATAAAAAGCTGTGAGGAAAGTAATCAATATTCTGACTGGTTGCCATCAAAACCAATGAAAGAACAACAGGAAGAAAAGAAATGATTCAGAAATTAAAAAAATATTTCATCATATTGATATACCGTTACATGAACCTAGGGAAATAGTAAATTTTTCACTAATTTCCAAACAAAACAACAAAAAGAAAGAATAAAAGAAGAAGACGTATATCAGTAAACAATGGATCAAATAAAAAAATACATTTATTGATCAAACAAGCAATATCATTCAGAAATATTGCGATGTCATAGCAACAGTTATCAAAGTAAATCCCTTTTGAGCTCTGCAGATCTAATAATAATAATAATAATTATAACATTTGTAGGGCGCTTAATACAGGTGTTTCTAAGCGCTCAGTTTTCTGCCTATCAACTAAATTACCGGGAAGAAAAGAAAAAAAAAGAAAAAAAAAAAAAAAAAAAAATCTACAGCCTAAATATTCGAATTAAGGCGGAAAGGCTTTAAAAACTGTATCATATTTTAATTACATGAAGTTGAAATGATTCGTTCATCGCATCAATGTCAGTCGGGTTATTCACTGTCAAGTTTAAATCCACAGGCGTTGACTTACAGGAAATGTTTCATGAAATAATTAATAATTTTCATTGACAAATCACATGCGAGGATTTCGGTCAATTGTAACAAAGAGTCTGACTATTATCACTGACTATTATTTTGATACATGAAATGATCCCCTGATCGTTGCATTAATTATATTCCAGCTGTGCCTTTCTACGCATCGTCGAATTGTTTTATTGATATATTCTTACTCATAGTATTTAGACCTACATAAAATATATAGGTTTGCATTTATGCATTTTGCATTAAAGCGGATTGAATGATATGAGGAGAATAGCGGGCATGATTATTGTCGGGCAGCATTTTATTTTCTATCTATATAACATTGATTAATATATATTGCCATAGAATTATATCAATTTGGGTATCGAGTATGATGCGAAAGCCATGGTAGTATACTTCCAGATTTGGGGGGGGGGGGGCTTCCCTTTTCTCGGGGATAAAGACAATCCCGTCCAGGGATCGTCATACTCCCTGAAAGAGTGAGAGATCACCCATCCCCCCCCCAAAAAAAAAAATAATAATAATAATAATAATAATAATAGTAATAAAAACGAATGATTAAATAAATAAATAAAAAATTAACAAAAACGCATCATCGAGTCAGTTTTGTTTTATAGAGGATAAGATATAACTCACTTCATTTCTCTCTTTTGGCATAAAAAAAATAAGTACAATTATTTCTTGTTACTTCTCCCGACACAATGTATAATAATTTTACCACATTTTATAGCACACGATCACCAATCGACTCATGTGTACATCCAGTCGTTATTACACCATTGAAAATTACCTTGGTTGTTGTAAAATTCAACACCACGGCCCGGAGTGTTATTGTTGATTAGATTCCAGGACAGTATATCAAATGTGAAAATATCATCAACTGCAAGGTAAAATTAATACTTTATAAAGTTCTAGATTATTAATCTCAACATCATCAACGCCTGTCGATGCGGTGTTGTTGACACTGATGGCTTGTGTTGGATTTCAAACCCGCGGTGTTGACCGTCTCTAACACCACACTCTATTTTCATTTCAACAGAATTCCGCAATGATGATTGATGATTGCCTCAGATATCCAATTGCCGGTGTAAGACCCTCATTCTGCTGTAGACCAGATCCCAGTCCAGATACGCCGTGGCAAGATATCTCTCAGAACCTTTCTTCATCTCAAAGCCCTTACGTCCGTGTAACACTCGGAAGTTATTGATCACAATAATATCACCTGCAAGATTTCAAGTCAAGTATACAAATTTGAATGTTACTCATCTTGTTTTACTTTTTCACAAAAAAAAACAATGGAGGGCTTGGGGCAACGCTTCCCATCCCCTCCCCCCCCCCCCAAAAAAAAAAAAACACGATCAAGAAAAGAAAGGGGAAAATCAAACGAGAAAATGAAAGAGAAACGAGCTAAACATAATCATTATGTAATAATTCTTAACACAACTTGACACAGAAATCAATATTTTCGCTCACTTGCGACTTTTTTTTCTCCAAGCAATTTGCACCATGTTGTGTCCCTATTTTTTTTTTTTTTTTTTTTTGGGGGGGGGGATTACTTAACTGACTCCCCCACCACTCGTTATAGGCCTATGATTTACAACTCTGAATGTATGCTCCAACATAAAGCAAAGTAGGCTACATTCAAGAAGATTAAATTCTTTCTGCAATGAGCATAAAAATTGATATCCGAATGGAAAAGGGTAAACGCGAGTCAGCGCAGCTGCATGGAAGATGATATAATAGCTGAACTGGCTTTGAATTAAAAGGGAAAAAATACCCTATACCGTAGCCCCGCCCCAAGTAATCATGATTACGAAAACCCGCTTAATTTGTGTTTCAAATGTTTGTGAGTATAACATTTGGAAAGCTTCCACCTATGTTATAAAGGACATTTGCCACCGCATTTCCCCTGGTATTTTTACACTTCTAGGCGCGTCATTATGGAGGCCACTTGTGTATATAGGCCTACAGATAAGGGATTGGAGGTAATGCCCCCCCCCCCAGAAAAAAGGCACAACCAATTTTTTATATAAATTATATATGTTTTTACAAAAGGGAGAAAAGGAAACAAAATAAAAGGGAAAAGGGTTGAACATAGTATTTTTTCGAAATATGTCAAATTATCTAACAAAATAGCATTTTAATTTCTTTTTTGCTCATTACGCCCAGTTCCTGGACAAAACTGAATATCGACTGGGATTATGGATTAAAGAGTAAATAAGGATACGAAGTTCGTTCATGATTAATAAGCATTTTGATTTACCAGCTTCCATCTTGTATGTATACATGTTGTTTTCATGATAGAGAAGATCAGTGAATAGTTTCATCGCTCGGTAGAATAAAGCCACCTCCTTGGGCGGCATACGGAGTATTGACGTTCTGGAATGATTGCTGTAGGAGATCTGAATCGGTTCGCCATCATCATCCAAACTGTGTTTTTTTTTAAAGAAAAGACAACCAGGATCAACGAAGTGTACATTCAATTTTACTTTATATATATATAAATACGCCCAGTTTGCAGTGGCGTACATGGAAACTTCGTGAGGGGAGCGAAAAATGTCAGTGGCACTACCCCCCCCCCCCCCGTACGTTATTGCCAATTGAACTTTGTTCGAATAGTACGGGTAATGCAAGAGCAAAAGACACCAAAAAAACGGTTAAATAGTAATAGAAAAAATGAATAAACTGGAGAAAATCTTCTTAAAAAAAACAGATTCACATATTCTAATTTGCCATCCTTTTGCTTTTCTCCCTCTCACGTCCCTGGTTGAATATTGTAGTTTGTTACATTCATTGTGATTATATGAATGTGATTGGGGATGATTGTTAGTGATGATACAGCCGAATACAAATGAATTGTTGACAATTGTTATACACTCCTTCCGAAATGTATATCCTTCATATTACAGTACATCATTTTTTTACAATGATGAGGTAAATAAATGAGCATGAAATATTTAAAATCGAAATTTTTTAGAACTTCAACAGGAAGTACGTGCTTATAAGCCATCGTCCCCTCATTATTATTGCATGATAAGTATTGAGGGGATGATGATGTTATCATGTACACAGCAAAAACTGTGGTGTTAACCGGTGTACATAGAGGACCACATCAGTTATTTTACTCCGGTGTTAAATTGATGGTGTTAGTTTAACACCTATAGGTGTTATTACAACACCTTTGGTTGTTACATTTACACTCTTTGGTGTTATGTTCAGTCTCTAGGGTGTAATTTTAACACCTCGGGTGTGGTCCTCTATTAACACCAACTGGTGTCAGTTTTAACACCACAGTTTTTACAGTGTAGCTGTTATTTCCAGTTGTATAAGTTTATACACAATTCCCGAGTTTTATATTATTATACTCATTACTATAAAATACTCATTACTATAAAATGTGGGGTCAACTCTCGTTTCATGAAAAAATGCGAAACTTCAAAGCGCCATAAGCTTTCCATTTTTCTTGTTTGATGAAACCTCTTAATTAATCTTGCTTATTTTTATGTGAATAGATAGATAGATAGATAGGCCCATTTTTTCTGAACAAAAATAAATAACAAAATGGTGACAACCGATCAAGAATTTGTTAAGGGCAATTAAAAAATCTTCTCCATATTTCACGATTATGCGTGGGGTGGGGGGGGGGGGGGTGGACGGGATAAACACAGAAATTTACCGAATTATTTTATTCCTGGCTATCTGGAAATACCTTCCTGGGCCCATCAACCCTGTCTGGTAGAACTCGACATCGTATGATGAGAGGACATTAAATGCTTCCGGGTCAACCTCCTTCATTTGTCTCGCTGCATTGAAGCCATCGACTAAGGTGCTGTCACCACCAACCCCTTCAAATTGTTTTATGCAGTGTAGTAACTCGATCTGAAAGAGAGATGATAAGTTATTAAGGTGATGTGCATCAATTTTTGTAATAAAATCATTTTCATAAATCATTTTGAATTGTCAACCGTTGCCTACTCGTTAGTGGCATAATGAACCCCCCAAAGTAATAAACTGAGGGGCCAGACATGGCGTATGCATGGGGAAACATTTCTAAACAGCTAAAAAAATGACCTTTTCAATACAAAAATCTTTGTGATATATTTTGACACGCACCCATTCTCACCCACGTCCACACACACCAATATGGCTATTATATTAAGGGCTATTAAAGGAGAATGAAACCCTTGAAACCAACTGAATCCATATCAAAGAGAAAAATCAAAGAAACATATTGTTGAAAATTTGAGGAGGGTTGAATGAATAATAAGAAAGTTATGAGCATATGAATATTGATATCACTAATGCCATGTAGATCCTCCCATTGGCAATGCGACCAAGATATGTGATGTCACACACGTACAACTCCCTCATTACTTTAGTACTTATTTCACTTATATTCTCACTTTTATAGAGTCTATCACAAGGTGAGGTGTTCTCTTTATGAGAGGACAAATACAGAGGTTTCACAACATTATATCATTGATGAATCATTTTGTCATATGATTAGAATGAGCTAAAAGATATGTTTTGGGGTATATTTTCAGTGTCCAAAAGGGGAGAGTTGTTCATCTGTGACATCATAGATCTTGGTCGCATTGCCAAAAGGAGGATCTCCATAGCATTAGTGATCTCGACATTCAAATGCTCATAACTCTTCTATTGCTAGTCCTATTATACTCAAACTTTTGTTGATCTTATTCTTTGATTTTTCTGCTTTCACAAAAGCTTACTTGCTTCAAGAGTGACCTACCCCAGGCGGTTGATGGTAGTACGTAAGGTCGGTATGAAAGTAGAGATTGCCCGCGGTGTAAATAGGGTTCTTTGGATCAGTAGGCGCATACACTGAACTAACCTCTCTGTGAACAGATATACATTATAATTATGATAAATCAAAAGCATATCCCAGAAAGTATGTAAGTTTATTAACCATAATAATAACTCACAACCTTGAAAAAACGCCACTTGCTAAAACATTATTGCCGAATGGCGTGTATTGTTTATGGAAAATTCAACGGCAAATCTCTGCTGGAACAAATCCATCCCATTTTGTATTGTAACCAAATGTACACATAAAATAATTATATAGTTACTAAAGGACATTCTGATGGGATAAATGATAAATATTAATGATAATAATTGTAAGGCGGCAGGGCACTTAATGCAGATATTTCTAAGAACAGAAATTTCTGACTAGAAATGAACTAACGGGATGTTAAGAATTAAAATGACTTCAATAATTAAAAAAGAACACACTAATTCTAAAATTTAGAAAAGAAAAAAAAACAAAACAAAGATGCGCACCATTATAGACCAACCCACAACTGATTAGACGGATTGGGGAAATCAAATATTAAAAAGTTGGGTTTTTAGCAAGGTCTTAAATTGATCGTTACAAAGTCCAAACATTGTGATGTAACACTATTGACTATTTGGGGGGGGGGGGTGTCGCTCAACTATATAGTTGTACACACACACAGCTCCCAAACATTTATTTTTAACTAGCATTTTTCTGGATATTATGGAGATCAGTTTCGAGCTTATACGAGATAAAAGTTTTTTTCAAAACATTTTGCTCTATATTTTTATATTTGTATGTTTTATTATATATAAAATCATAATCAAGGTAAAATTAGAATATTTACAACTTATTAAAACAGATCAGAGTTATTTTAACAAAAGGCAATGAAAATAAAGATAAAAAAATAAAGTTTAACAAACAAAACAAAACAAAAAAAACTCAGCCTATAGGTACTTCTCCTTTTTATTTCAGCGACCATACCCAAAATTTGTTGCTTTAAGGTATCCCACCCTCTTTCCAAGCTGACTCAAAGCTTCTTTATGTTCAGGAGCATTCTTCACCAGCACAAGTCCAAGAACTTTGATTTCTTTCATCCAATCATAAAGTGCTTGGTTTGACGTCAGTAGTTCGTCAAATTGAAATACGCGCAGACGACCTGGTATTCCATCAGCCCGCCAAAGTTCTGGTGCGAGAT
The DNA here is from genome assembly GCF_037042905.1 of Lytechinus pictus. Classification (NCBI taxonomy): domain Eukaryota; kingdom Metazoa; phylum Echinodermata; class Echinoidea; order Temnopleuroida; family Toxopneustidae; genus Lytechinus; species Lytechinus pictus. Next base: position 46,388,592 of record NC_087246.1, on the reverse strand, counting down.
CCATAAAGGGATCTGGAGCGCTGTCATGGAAACGGCTGCACCAGAGCCAGGAGGATGGGTAAACGCTTTCATGGTCGTCTCTCCACGTTATCATTATTTGTTTACCATCTTCGCTAACCGAGATTTGTTTGATTCCGATTTCCAGGTCAAGATCTTGGAGATTTGTCTGTAGAAATAACAACGTAAATGAGAATAGTCGTTTGAAATGATTGTTTACATTTAAGTAGGCCTATACATTTCGAAATGACCAGATGCTAACTGTGCGTTATCCAGATTTGAATTGTACATTTCAAGCCATAGTAATCCCCGGGTTTTCCCCTAATGTCGATGGCAGTTTTTTTTAAATAGCTTTTAAGCAGATAATATGCATGTGATGTCGTAAGCAACTGAAAATTTTGAAAACTCATACAAATTCACTGCACTGCAATACTTTTCGTCACTCATTTCATGATTTTATTAAATCCAATTTGACGTGATTTCCCTCGTGTTTAAAGTACTACTGCACGGCAGTTGGCGCAATGAGCCATAACTCTTGAGGGGGCAAGATATGGTGTATCGGGCAAAAATTCATAAAAAGTTGCGAGCGAGAGAAGCGAGGAAGCAAATATTTCGACATTTTCATAATTAGATTTCGACATCATGATTCAAAACATAATATCATATTTCACCTTCTCTCTTTCCTTTTCTCCCCCCCCCCCCCCTTGGTCGTGAAAACTTGGGGGATCAAGCGCCCCCCCCCCCCCCTATCTCAGGATCTGCAGTATTTGAGTCCATGGAAACATTATTAGCATTATCCTGTACAAAGTCCTAATTTTCTTATCATAAACAAGATAACTCTAAAATAAGAAAATACAACTCTGGAATAAGAAAATACAACATTACAAAACATCGTAAAAGCGCCATGAAGTTGTGTTTATAAAAAAATAATGTCAGACTAATACTCAACACTCCGTTTTGTTGATGATCGGCCATGCATATACATGTAGCTATATACGGAATGGAATTCGTGAAAACAAATTTCTTTAATGAAATTATGAAATTTCAAGTATTATTTCCCAAAGACAGAACTTTGATATTCTTGACCATTTTCTGTAATTGAAGTATCAAAATAAAGAACAAATATTAGCGTTTTATACATGTGATTTTCTTATATATATATATATATTCAGATACCACCCACCAAGTGACTTTTTGATATCCTTTTTCCTAATTGTTTTCGCTCACTCTTGCATAGAAGATTAATAATCTATGTCATACCAAGTGAATGAGAAAACTCTAAGCATTACAATGATAGCCATTTTTTTAAATTGTATTTGATATGATTAAGCTATTGGTCTTGGGTTTTTATTTCGCGAGACGCACTGTAAAGACAAAATTCTATTTAATATATGCTCACTTTTTTCGTCACTGATGCCTCGTCGAAACACTGCTCACAGTGACAGAAGTCCCGTAACCAGATAAAAGGATACGACGTCGACGCGGCCTTCGTCGTCCCGTTCAAAGACGATGTACCACTCGTTTTTCTTCTCTTATTATCGACAGTGCCCTCGCTCAGTTCCCAGTTGACGATCACCAATCCATCTTCGTGGTTCAAATAAGCTTGACTTAAATTATTGTTCGATTCCCATTCCGATTGTGCAAAAGTGCTGGCTTCAGTGTGGTATGCACTGGTGCTGGCAGCCATCATTCACACCAATGAAGTAGGCCTATATATCTATTAATTTCTTTGACAAATTCTCGCCGCGATATATCTCTTAGTGAAATAAGTTATGAGAATGCTCTATAGCCGTAGGAACTTCCAGTTACAATTATGTATACAACTACATGTATATACGTCGATTTGGGGTCAAAGACTAATAACACATGAGTGCTTGTAAACGTGCAATATAAATAAAGTGACAAGGCCCCTTGAACCATATCCAGCCAGTATTGTACCGAAAACAAACCGCCGGAGTGCACGGTCAGGGGCGCGGCGGTGCCATAACAATTTGATAGGGGGGGGGGGGGTGCCGGGGCAAGACGTCTTTTTTCTCAATTGAATTATTATATAGGGGCATTATTATATTTACACGGCCAAAAGATCGCCTTGACAATGCTCTTCTTTAATTCTTCCTTTCTTCATATTTTTTGTACTTTTTTCTCCTCTTTCTAATGTTTTTTTTACTATCAAACGGGCGACCATCCGGTCACCCCTGCCCCTGGTATGATCGCTGTTTTGTTTGTTTCTTGATCAAATTCCATACTACTCCCCCCCCCCCATTGATTATGTGACTACAATGATAATAAGTGGTATAATCGTCCATACTAATCAGTCGGAATCACATCAACGTCAGAATCTGTCTTCAGTTGTCAAAATATGTGTGTATATATGTGTATATTTTGCTTTAACACTACCTTTTCTCCATGATATGTCTTCTGTTATTCAAGGTATAATGATGTCATGAAACGATAGAAAAGTATATTTCTAATCTAATTACTGTTTTCTATCAATTCAAAGATATTTTTAGTTATCTTTTCAACCTCATAGTTTTACACGAAAATTAGGAAATTAAAACTATATCAATAGATTCATAGACTTTTAAAACCTTTTTTTATGACAATGATTAATTTATGCACCGGCCCCGAGTCTGTCAGATCGTCACGCAAAGGTGAACATGTATACGGACTCTTTATTCATTGCTTTTAGCATTGCACTTGCACACACCGAGCACTATTCGCTTACTTCTTTAAAGGGGAATCCAACCCAAATAAAAACTTGTTTTTATAAGAAAGAGAAAAATCAGTCAAGTTGATAGGTGAAAGTTTGAACAATATTGGACAAACAACAAGAAAGTTATGAATTTTTAAAAGTTGTAAATATTGGTAATCTTTATACCCATGGAGACTTCAAATTGGCCGCATATGGGATGTCATAGTGATGTAAGGAAAGGACTACTCTTCTATGTACTCCAATACATATTATGGCTAAAATGTCATTTTTCCCTTAAGTTTTATTTCAAATTATATTTTTCTTTTATGAGGACATAAAACAATATACTACCTGGGTTATATTTATATTACTGCCCCAGGGGAATGGGTACTTAGGAGAAAACCACAAATCCCTGATAATAAAGTACATGGCCTATGGGAAAGTTGTCCTTGCCCCTTGTCATAATTTACTTACCCAGTTGCCAATTTGAAATGTACATACTATTAGTGATCTCAATTTTAAAGCAGCTATAACTTTCTTATTGCTTGTCCGATTTATTTCAAACTTTCACCATTCTGTTAAATTTATTTTTCTCCTTCCCAACACAACATTTTATGGCCAAGGCTGGATTCCCCTTTAACTCGCCATGCCATACATTGTTCTTTCATGTTTGACTCAACAGATTTACTGAATGCTGAAATCTTTTCACCCCAAAGTAAATATTATACAGCTAACGAATTCAATAATGTTTTCAACAAAACAGTTCCAAATTCGATTCCAGATTACTTTAGTTTAATGCACGTAAATATAAGAAGCTTACAGAAAAATTTTGATACGCTTTGCGAACTTTTATCCATTCTTGATACATTTCCATTTTCTATCATTGGTCTCACAGAGACTTGGTTGCATTCAACGTCGCCTCCCATTCTCAATATCGATAACTACAAATTTCTCCACATTGATCGTAAAATTGGTAAGGGGGGCGGTGTCGCTTTCTATATTCATAATGATTTGAATTTCAAATTAAGACATGATATTGAGCTGAAAAATATAGAATCCTTATTCATAGAAATTACTAATGCTAAAAATAAAAATAAAATAATCGGTGTTATTTATAGACCCCCAATCAGTTTAGCTGAAATATTTTTAAATGAATTGGAAGCCAGTCTTGATTCAATTTCGCGTGAAAACAAAGATATTTATATCATGGGTGACTTTAACATTGATCTATCATTTCCCTACAATACAATCGCTCAACATTTTACAAATCTATTATCATCTTTTGGACTTCAACATCTTATAAATAAACCTACTAGAATTACAAACGTATCCAATACAATACTTGATAATATTTTTTCTAACGCACTTGATAATAACAATAATGGAATAATTTACTATGACATTTCAGACCATCTGCCTATTTTTGCAATGTATCCAAACGATAAACGCCAACTCAAGGCTACTGACAAATCATACACTATGCGAAGGAAAGAAACCCATCGTAATATTGAGTCATTGAAGGAAGATTTGGCTGAAGAATCTTGGCAAGATATTTATCTTGAACATAATGTTAATAGATAGATAGATAGATAGATAAATGGTATTTATTGTGATAAAAATTCAATTAGCAGCCAAAGGCTGAATTACATGAATTTGTACAGAGTAAAATTTCAGTAAACAAACAAGCGAAACAGTAAAAAAAAATGATAATAAAGTTTACTAATGTATAATATTGGAAAGGGGATACAAAGAGAAAAGTATACAGAGGGAGAAGTAATGTCAAGAGCAGGAATGGGGAAAGGTTAGGAGTAGACTAAATGTATATACCTTTAACATAATGAACATTTTAACATAAATATATATTTAACCAATTTTGAATGGATAACAATACATGTAGATTAAAGAGTGGATTGTATGAAATAATGCTTCCTTTTTAGAAAAGAAAAAAAAGAAAGATATTAATTTGGGTGAAATTGAAGGAGAAAAACATGTATAAACATTATAAATGAAACAGTAATCTGGGTTGGGATTGTTCTCGATATGCTTGATAATGATTCTAAAGAAACACTGTGTTGATGATAATAATAATAGTTGGAGGAATCGGAGTAATGAATGAATTATCTCGAAAGGAATTTAAATTAAAAATAAGAGGACGTGGAAGTAATATGATCTGAACAAAAATATAAATATAAATGTAAAGTGGGTTATAACATTATTAGCCAGTGATTTTTCGGAAAAGAAAGTTGAATGATTACTGCAGAAATTAACAATTAGAAAAATATTTCAAAAGTCAGTTACAGTTTAAGAGAAGCTACAAATAAAACAACAAAGGTATAAAGAAATAGTTATTCACAGTCCATGGGAGTTTAAAAGTCTCGTAAAGAAGGGGACTGGGCTGTTCCTGTAGCGATCAGTTCTACTTCTAGGTTCGATGCATATTCTTCTTGTTCTTATAGTGTCCTTGTATTTGTGTTCCTATCAAACCATGGGCACCCAGATTCAAAAGCTTTCCGAGCAAACTGTAAGCAAAGTTGATCACGTCTACTTCTCAAGGTAGGCAGCTGTGCTGATTCGAGAGCATTCTCATATGAATGATATTGAGGGCCGAGGATGATTCTGAGGGCTCTCTTCTGCACAGCTTCGATGTTTTGGCTTTGGGCTGAGGTCAGCGAACCGTGCCAAACAGGGCAAGCGTATTCAAGTAGAGGACGCACGAATCCTGTGAATACGACAATCAAGTCTCGTAGTGGAAGAGCGAACCGTTTAAGAGATCTTACCATGAACATTCGACGGTTGGCTCGCGATACGATGTCACGAATGTAAGCGTCCCACTTAAGATTTCCTTGAATGATCACCCCGAGCACTTTAATCTCGTTTGCGGCACGCAGCTCCTCATTATTGAGATTCACTTGAGTTGGCGGAGGAAGATTTTTCTTGAAGCATACCTGCATGGTGGAACATTTCCTCGCGTTGAGTAGCAGATGGTTATCACGGCACCATGACTCAAGGATAGAGAGCGAGTCGTGTAACACATCATCACGATCCAAGACATTGCGAGAAATTGCTATTGTCATGTCATCTACGTATTTCCAGTGAGCGACAGGCTGGTCGCGTAAAACATCATCGATTAAGGCAAGGAAAATCAAAGGACCAAGGCGTGTACCTTGGGGGACACCTGCTTTAACTACTTGCCAATCTGAAAGCTTTCCTTGGTAACGGACACACGTCATGCGACTCGTCAAGAAGTCACATACCCACTGGATAATATACGGGCTTGCTCCAAGATTGATCAATTTGGTGACTGCGATTGTATGGCTGACTCTGTCGAAAGCCTTGCTGAAGTCCGTACATACAATAGTAGATACATTATTAGATATTTCAGAGCTTTCAGCAAGAAAGTTGACGATGTCTACCAAGCAATGATTGGTTGATACCCCAGGTCTGCATCCATATTGCTTGGTGTCTAGGTAAGGGTTAATGTCCATTAACAGGCGTTTCGCGATGAATAGCTCTGCGATCTTGGAAAAATGGTCTGTGAGTGAGATCGGCCTTAATTTGTCAACGGTGCTAGGTGGGGAATCCTTAGGAATAGGCACAATAATTGCTTTTTTCCATTGCGATGGCACGGAAGCTTGAGCATAGGACACATTCAGAATCTTACACAGAGGTGAAGAGAGCTCAAGAGCGAATTCTCGAATGAGACGTGCAGGGATCCCATCAGGTCCGCTTGACTTCCCAGGTTGGATCCTCCTAAGTTCCTTGTAAACTTCCCACGGTTGGATCGTAGTGGGTTTACCAGAAGGAAGGTAGGCAGGTAACTCACTCGTAGACAGTGCTGGAATATCTTCACTAACATTAGCAAAGAAGTCATTGACTGCGTTGGCTATACCACACTGGTCGTCCTTTTGGATATTTGGAACACGGATGTCGTTGTTCATTCTTTTATCCGTACCAGTCATGATTTTTATGTTCTTGTACCAACTAGAAGGGTTGTCACGTTTCAGTTTCTGAACTCGATCAACGTAGAATTTAGATTTCAGAAATTTTACATTACGCGCAACCTTGTTCGAAAGGTATCTCCATCTCATTCGGTCATTGTGAAAAGCAACTTGTCTTTGATGAATGAGAGATTTCAGGTAAGGCGTAATCCAAGAAAAATGAAATGAAAATGAAGCACTAACCTGCCTTGTATCTAGACGGTTAGTTACGGGAAGAGTCCCCACAAATGTATGGCAGGATATAATCACAGACAGTTCAAAAAGTAACGCGTTCAGATTCATCATGAAAAACACAAGACAGTTCCTATAAATCACGAAACTTACACAGTATGCATGTCAATGATCATATATAACATCAGTTTTCCAAATGGAATGACCTCAGACTTGAAAATAATCCTGAAAAAGTGGAGTTTATAGACAACTAAATAAAATTGCGGCACAGCTGAGACAGCGCCATCACTTAGTTGACTCTTATGAAAGATTTTTGGACAAACTTCTTTATTATTACGAAAAAAATATGCCATTAATAAAAATTAAATCGAATAAAAAGAAGAGCAAACAACCTTGGATTACCCAAACTATAATCAAATCCATATTTACTAGAAATAGATTATATAAAATATCAATTAAATCGCCTACAACTGAAAATATAAATAAATACAAAAAATACCGCAATAAATTAACATCAGTTATACGCCAAGCTCGAAAATCCTACTTTTCTGATAAAATTGAAAATAATAAAGATAATAATTATACATTATGGAAATCTATAAAAGAAATTTTAGGTAAGAAAAAGGAAACATGTGATAACGTTAATTTCGTAGACAATGGTCAACAAATGCAAGACTCCTTTGATGTTGCTAATGCATTTAATAATTTCTTCAATAATATTGGCCCAAAACTAGCTTCAAAAATAACATCTTATAATGATGACTTTTCTGTATATTTAAACGATGTTCCAGAACATTCTTTATTTTTCAATCCAACAAATACTAACGAGATTTTAGAAATTGTTAGGTCCATGAAACCGACTAAATCCTGTGGGCATGATGGTATAAGTGTCTATCTTTTGAAAAAAAATAATTTATTTTATAGCCTCCCCCCTTTCGCATATTTTCAATCGTTCTCTTTCTTGTGGTATTTTCCCCGATCTACTGAAAATTGCAAAAATAATTCCAATATACAAAAAAGATGATCCATGTCTTATCTCAAACTATCGTCCAATTTCTTTATTACCGGGTATCTCTAAAATACTTGAGAGAATAGTTTACAAGCGTTTATATTCTTTTTTGAACAGCAATAATTTACTGATTCCTAATCAATATGGTTTCAGAGATAATCATTCAACGGACCTTGCACTTTTGCAATTATGTGACAAAATGTATGATTCTTTATCTAAAAAGGAACACACTGTTGGTGTTTTTATTGATTTGTCGAAAGCATTCGATACCATGGATCATCGCATTTTACTTTGTAAATTAATGAAATATGGAGTTAGGAGGGTGGTTCTCGCTTGGTTTAAAGATTACTTAAGCAATCGACGCCATTATGTTTGTTTTAAATCTAAATCCTCTAATATTTGTACTTTAAAATGTGGAGTACCACAAGGATCTATTTTGGGTCCCTTGTTATTTTTGATTTATATGAATGACATTGTGAATTCATCTAAAATATTAACGTTTGTTTTATTTAGATGATACAAATGTATTCTATTCACACAAAGACTTACATATACTTGTTCCAACACTTAATTTAGAATTGAAGAAATTATCAATGTGGTTTAGAGCTAATAAGCTCTCTTTAAATATAAACAAAACAAATTTTATGTATTTTCAACACATTCAAAGTAAACACAAGTTTCTCAACAACATTTTTATAGATGATATTCCCATCACGGAAAAACAAGAAACCACATTTTTAGGTGTTTTGATTGATTCAAATTTGACTTGGAACAGTCACATTCGCAATATTTGTATGTTGACATCCAGAGGGATAGGAATCTTATATAGATTGAAATATTATATCTCAAAAAAGTCATTATTTATGCTTTACAATTCATTCATCTTATCCCACTTATCTTACTGCAACATTGTTTGGGGGTATAGTAGTAAGTCAAGAATAGAAACTATATTCCGTCTTCAAAAAAAGGCACTTCGCATCTGTACACTTTCACATTACATTGCACACACTAATCCAATATTTCACAACTTAAAGACATTGAAAATTGAGGATATTAACACATACCAAATAGCCATATTTATGTTTAAATTTTCCACAAATACCATTCCAATTCCATTTCGCAATTTTTTTTATCTATAACAAAGACATACATACTTATCCAACGCGTCATTTAACAGATATCCACTTAGCCAACCCCAGAATCTTACTCACTCATAAAACAATTCGCCACCATGGTCCAGATATTTGGAATGCCTTGCCACATAACATCAAACAGTCTGCGTCTCTTTTTTCTTTTAAAGCTTCATTGAAAAAGTTTCTTATTTCTAAGTATTCTTAAATGTATCACCTGCACTCACCCACTAGCACTCACTCGCACTTAAAAAAAACAACTTTATCTTGTCTCTCCCCATTAAAAATCTTAACTTTTATACTTTCTCTTTTGTGACATCATTTTATCGAATTCTATTTATAACCTATTATTACGGTTCCCATGTAGCCCTCCCTCTTGGCTGCTATTGTTTCAAGCAGTTACCTGCTTATTATATAGCTGGCCCCTGCATTTTTACCCACTTTACTAATATTTTACGTGCTTCATTTATGTATTTTTTCAGCCTTATTCATTATTTATATTTTCGATTGTCACACAAAAATGTACTCATTTATGTCATTGTTATTGTATCATTCTATTTTCATTTGTTGATTTATGAATAAAATGCAGAAACTCCTGCAAAAAAAAATTAAAAAAAATTGATAAACTGTTGAACAATCAATTCCCAACTCCAAAAGAGCAGTCGACTGTACTTATTTCGATACGCGTTTATATGGTATCATTAAAGGACGACTCCACCCCAACAAAATGCTGCATGAGTTGAATAAAAAGAGAAAAATCCAACAAGCATAACACTGAAAGTTTCATCAAAATTGGATGTAAAATAAGAAAGTTATGACATTTTAAGTTTCGCCAAATTTCACTAAAAACAATATTATATGCACATCTTGCTCGGTATGCAAATGAGGAACCGACTGATGACGTCACTCACTATTTCTTTCGTATTTTATTATATGAAATATTCTAATTTTCTCCTCAATGTCCTATGAAACAAAGTTATATTCCTCCCTGAAAATTTGGTATCACCATTGTCATAACATTTTATGGTTCAGTTTAGTTGGTCCTTAATGTCAAATTGGTAAAAATTGAAATATTACGATAAAAAACCCCAAATGAAATAGTGAGTGATGGACATCATCGACTATTTCATTAGCATGTCACTGAGTTGTGCATAAAAGTGTTTTGTAAAAAAAAAAAGCAAGCGAAAATTTAGAATGTCATAACTTTCTTATTTTGCATCCGATTTTGATGACATTTTCAGCATTATACTGGCTTGATTTTTCTCTATCGATTCAAATCATTTTTTTTCTGGGATGGACTTGACCTTTAATGTGTTCTTGATTTTTTTTAGGTCATACGACGCATGTCATTCAGCTGTGGATCTTTGTTGTTCTTATTGTTGTTGTTTCATTGATTTCATTGATTTTATTTCATTTTGACGCAGTACACGTACATAAGCCAAAGGCAGTGGCGTAACATGCGGGGGGGCAGGGGGAGGGGCAGGCTGCCCCCAGGCGGATTTCACCGGGAAAATTAAAAAAACGGGGAAAAAAGAAAAGGGAGGGAGAAAGAAAGAAAGGGAAAGGGGGAGGAAAAGGGAAAAGGAAAGGACGAAAAGGGAAGGGAAAGGGAAAAGTGAAAAGAAAACGAAGATTTATTTTAATGGAAAAGGAAGGAAAGCGGGAAAAGGAATGAAAGAAGAACATTTGAGAAAGAACAAATCATTCCGACATAGGCCTATGTACATACCTTGAACATACCTTGAAGCGCCACACTTCCATCTTCACGTAGATAGATATTAGTGTGGCAGGGTTTGGGGGGCTTTATAATTATGTAATGCAATAGTATGATGGGAAATAAATTAAAAGATGACAAAATAGCAAACAATAGCGGAAAATGAAGGTAGAATGGAATTAGTCAAAAGCTGAATTGGAAAACAAAGAAAAGTGACAAGAAAAAAGATTAATAACTCGACCGGGCTGCCGAAGATAAAGAGCGGGAAGAAAGATCGACTGCATACAACATTGTGCTATAAGCCTGCTAATAAGCTACCGGAGCTTTTCCCCAGACCCCATGCAGTAGGGGATCTTCATCTATAACCTTCAATGGCTCTATAACGCCCCCATGTAGGGACCCTTCTTACATTAAGCTTTACGTTCAATCACTGGCGTACAGGCGCGGGGCGGGGGTCTTGGTTTCACACCCAAGAGGAAATAAAATAAATTACAGGAGACAACGTATAATGAAATGTGTTATTTGCTGAATATAATGGAAAAAAATCTTTCACTTAATTATAATTTAATTTCAATAGGCAATTTTTTTCCAGCTCGCTTTCCTCGCTGGCGACTTTTTACAAATTTTCCCACATTGCTATGTTTTGCCCCCTCAAAATATTTGGTTCAACTGGGTTGAATAAATGTGTTGTGTAAAAGCTCTGTATATACCCGCGATTTGATTGAAAATAGCGGCAATCTGCGAGGTTTAAATGCCTTTGATATCAAGAAGTTCCGGGGGCTCCAGACGGACCCCAACCGCATAGAACTGCCGTATATGAGTATGGAAGGATTGGGTCACGGTCCCCAAAAGTTCTACAACCAAGAAAAAAAAAGGAGGAAAGAAAAGCAAAGGAAAAGTGTAGGATATGATTTTATTTACTGAATATAATGTCAAAAAATATCTCAAGGTTATAGATTCTCATGAATAGGTGATTCTTTTTTTTATCGCTCGCTTCGCTCGCTCGGGACTTATATTAAGCAGCTTTTTAGCACCTGCGCCCCTCGTTTTTTTTTACTCTTCACGCTACTGCCGCAACTGATAATCCTGTTCAGTGGCGTACAGACCACAAAAAAGAAATGAAAGAGTGAAATATATTCTCTGGATATCATGTAAAAATCTATCACAAAATTGGATTTTTGTATTAAAAATGTCAAGATTTTGCTCGCTCGCTTCGCTCGCTCACAAATTTTTTTAAAGATAAATTCTGCCTGATACGCAATGTCTGGCCCTCTCAAAATCGTCGCCTCATTACACCATTACGCCTGTTCATACCATGATATGACCGGGAAATTTTTGGCTCTTGCCCCCCCCCCCCCCCCCCCCGGCCACCGATCCCTGTTACGCCGCGGCCAAAGGCTGTTCTTCAGAACGTCCGTGTATATAATAATAACACATTACAAGTCATGTATATACAATTAAGAAATACAAAATAATATCAAACATCGATATTACACGAAAGATACATTTTTAGCTGTGAACATACGAAAATATTCTGCATACTAAAAAAGATTACCTGAATCCAATCGGTTGGTGGCGCTGTATATAAGGAAAACAAACTACTGGTATCTGGATACGAATGGGCAGAGCGATGCCCCCCTAAAAAAACACGAAACAAAAAACAAAACAAAACTAAAACAAAACAAAAATAAGATCAAGTTTTCATCCACATATCCCATTAATTCCACACACGCTCACGCACACATCCAGCCTTTTTTTGCGATGGCCCAACGACCGTATGGTGTTACTATGTTACTACTACTACTACTACTACTACTACTACTACTACTACTATACTACTACTACTACTACTACTACTACTACTACTACTACTACTACTACTACTACTACTACTACTACTACTACTACTACTACTACTACTACTACTACTACTACTACTACTACTACTACTGTACTACTACTACTACTACTACTACTACTACCACTACCACTACTACCACCACTAAGAACTACTACTACTACTACTATACTTCTATTAATAAATTAGCCACGGACATGGAGGATCGAGCCCCCCCCCCCCCCCCCGACCCACAATTTTTTCATCAGAGTCATTAAACTAAGGGAAATTTGCTCTCTGTGAGTGGTGATAACCTTGTTTTCACTAGTGATTACTATTTTTTATCAGAAATTATTCCGTCTTGTAATTTATGATATTTTGGTGCACATACACAACATGGAACCTGCAGACATTATACCTCTGCTTTTTATGCAGGTTCCTTAATTTTCACTCTTATTTATTGCCATCGTCATTATCTTCTGTATGTATCAAATGCATTTTTTGTATTATGTTGTTATATTGTGTTGTGAAGTATGAAAATAAATTAAATTCAATTCAACATGCATAATAATTTTATAATATCATTTAGGCCTATTTCTTTTTATGATAAAATATAACACCGCAAACCATCATTTCTCCCTCTCTCACTGCTCGCTTATTATATGATGAATAATTGAATATATGATAATAACAGAATTTAGACAAATGATTTCAGGAAGCTCTCAAAGCTGGCAATGCAAATCAGCATATTTGGAGAGGAAAAACACCCCTTTACTCTAATCGATCACTGGTAATTGATATTCAATAATACCATATAAATAGTCTTTAAACGTGTGGAAAGATTTATTTTTTAGTCTTCTTTATGTTTTGTTTAGTGTTATTTTTTATTTTTATTTTGCAGATTGAGTTTATTCATTGGGTTTTTACAGATTTGAATCAAAGATTCTGAATCCTATGATATGGGGAACTAAATTTTGGTGCAATTTTTCCAACTTTTAGTGCAGTATTTCCAAGTGTCTTATTCGGCATGTTCAAAGGGAACTATTCGATGGTCCCTCGATGGTGAAAAGAAGATATCTAATAATATCTCATTTATGTACTTTTTGATGGACTAAGTTATGCCACCCCGGCTAAAAAAAACAAAGAAAAAACAAACAAACAGATACTGACCCCCATGTTTGACAACGAATTTTTGAGAGGAACGGGCAAATCTCTTTGACCTGCAACGGTGACGGTATTCGCTCCGAAGTCGTTTGGGGTTGTTTGCAATACTTTTATTTCTACACGTTTTGAATAGGCCAATATATATTTCCATGTCTTTATAAATTGATTATTCATCTACACGTACAAGTCGGCCTGTAGGCTTAGCTTAGAATAAAAAGCTAGAATTCCTAGTCAGAATTCATGTTTAACTAGGAATCAGCCATGACCCCATGACTGCTAATAGTCTGGTCTGTTAGCGAAATTATGTGGACACGGTGGACAAAAGCGTGATTTTTTCTCCAGACCTTTGTTTATGTATAAGAATTAAGAATGGGGTATGCTCCAAAAAATCTGGCTGCAGGAACAGTGAAAAAATGGGTGAAAATGTCAGAATTTATGAGTTTAGATTGGTCTGCTATATAGACTAGCGCTAGTGCAAAACTCAATAGCAGTGCATTATTTTGCATTGGATTAGTTCTTGAATTCAGACCCTATTTGAACAGATCTTCTGTTTGTCCTTGCATCTCAATGCACCAAAATCTGAATGCAGATGCTAACCAAGCCCAAGGGTGGCGGTGGAGGGGGTTGAATGTTGGTGTGTATGTACATATTTTGGTCTTGGGGTAAAGATGTGCAATACACATTTTTTGCATGTGTTGGAAATGGTGTTGCCATGGTAACAGTGTATTATGGCAAAAATAAGGTAAAAATCTTGCAGTTAGAACTACTTCCTCTGTTTTTAACCGATTCTCATGAAATGTGGCACACACATTGGTCTTGAGGTGAAGATGTCTAAGACACATTTTGTGTGTCTTTCAGAAATCTTGTTGCCATGGTAACAACACATTATATGGTGAAAATTGGGAAAAAAACTTACAATTCAAACTGCTTCATCAGATTTCAATCAATTCTCATGAAATTAGGCATACACATTGGTATTGAAGTAAAGATGTACAAGGCACTTTTTGTGTGCGTTTCAGAAATTGTGTTGCCATGGTAACAACATATCATATGGCAATATTTAGGTAAAAAACTTGCAATTTGAACTACTTCATCAGTTTTGAACCAATTCTCGTGAAATTTGGCTCACACATTGGCCTTGGGGTAGAGATGTGCAAGAACCTTTTTTTTTTGCATTTGTCAGAGAGTGCATTGCCAGGGTAGCCACATATGATTGCCAGAAATGCAGGAAAACTCATTGTGGATCAAACTACTTCCCCTGTTTTTAGTCAGTGCTCATAAAAGTTGGAAGAAATATTCATCTTGGGGTAAAGATTCATATTAAATTCTAAATGTCTTCTCTGCATTAAAATGTTCACGCCAGAGTGTGGGGGTACTAATCACCTTCATTAATATTTCTAGGTCTTGGGGGGAGGGGCGGGATTGGTCCTTAAAATCTGACATTGAAATAAAGAAGGTTAAAGGCGGTGGCCATTAGAAACATAAACATGATAAACACTCTTAATACGCATCCCCTCAAGGGCATAGGCTGGAGGTACACTGGGTGAATGTGAAACCTTCCGCTGAGGCAGAGGAGTTCCAACACTGGCAAGCAAAACAAAATGTGTACCCCTTCTACTTTCAACAGCTGATTTTCCAAACCTTAGTTCCACCTCCCCAAGACGTGCACCCCTCCCCATACCACTTTTAGTTCTACCTCCCCATGCTCAAACCAGTCTACCTACACCTTTGCCCCTCATGTGTCTTTGCATTTTTAAAGCTAGACATTTTTTTTTTTGGGGGGGGGGGTCTTTAGAAAATGACCTCATAAAAGTTAAAAGTTAAAGCTAAAGGATTATGACTAGGAACTTCACCCCCCCCCGAAAAAATAGGGGGCTGATATATTTTTTGAGCAGAAAATGCCCCCCCCCCTTAAAAGGTAAGAAGAGTCCTTTGCACTTCAGACCATTCATTTGAAGTTTAATGCATTCTCATTTGAAAAAAAAAATGTTTACGGTACCCAATTAACCATTGTTTATTTATATTCTCCTACTCAGTCTTTTATTCATATTCATATTCCGTTCCTACTCTTTCTTTTTAACTTTCAAATCACTCTTGATTTTGAGCTTCACCATACCATCTCCTGTTTCCTCTCTCTCCAAGTATATTTTTTTCTGACATATTTTAAAGTGTACATTTAATCGTGCAACTAATTATAGAAATATAAATATATACAAAAAATTTATTTGGACACCGGAAACAATTTTTTTTAAAAAGCAGAATGTTTTAGGCTTTAAATTAATACGCTGAAGTGTAAAGGATTTTTCTCCCACCCCTTTTTTTTTGGGGGGGGGTTAAGTTCCTAGTCGTAATAATTTCCTTTTACTCTTTATGTGGCAATTTTCTAAAGCCCCCTCCCCCCCAAAAAAAAAAAAAAATAAAATAAAAAAAATGGAAGGGGTGGTTTTTTTAAGAGTGTTTAAGTCTAATGGTCATGGCCGTTAACATTCTATATTTCTATGTTGTCAGTTTTTAAGGACCTTCTCCGCCCCCCCAAAAAAGGACCTATAAATATTATTGAAGGTGATTAATACCCTGCGCTATTATATGACGTTATAAAGGGGAATCCAACCCAAATAAACACTTGTTTTAGAGGAAAATGAAAAATCAGACAAGTTTATAAAAAGTTTAAACAATATCGGACAAACCATAAGAAAGTTGTGAATATATAAAAGTTGTAAACATTGGTAATCACTATACCCATGAAGACTTCAAATTGACCACAGTGTGATGTCATAGTAATGTAAGGCAAGGACCACTCTTCCATGTACTGGAATAATTAATTGGCTACAATTTCCTTTTTTCAAAAGTTTTACTTCAAATTATATCTCGCTCATGAGGACATAAACCATTATACTACCGGGTTTATATTACAGCCCCAATGGAATTGGGGGTTTAGGAGAAAACCAAAAATCCTAATAATTAAGTACTAGTCTTATGGGAAAGTTGTCCTTTCGGCCTCACCCCTTGTCATAATTTACTTACCCAGTTGCCAATTTGAATTCTACATACTAGTAGCCTTAGGGATCTTAATTTTAAAGCAGCCATAACTTTATTTTGCTTGTCCGATTTCTTTCAAACTTTCACCATTCTTATTTTTCTCCTTTTCCATGCACACAACGTTATGACCAAGGCTGGATTCCCTTTTACCACTGAATATGAATCTTTACACAAAATGAATATTTGTGTCAACTTTTATGAGCACAGGCTGAAAACTGAGAAATAGATTGATCCACAATGAGTTTTCCCTATATTTCTAGCTATATGTGGTTACCAAGGCAATGCACTCTCTGACAAATGCAAAAAAAAAAAAGGTTCTTGCACATCTTTACCTCAAGGCCAATGTGTGAGCCATAATTATTTCATGAGAATTGGTTCAAAACAAAACAAAATGATGAAGTAGTTCAAATGCAAGGTTTTTACCTAAATTTTGCCATATGATATGTTGTTACCATGGCAACACAATTTCTGAAACACACACAAAAAGTGCCTTGTACATCTTTACTTCAATACCAATGTGTGTGCCAAATTTCATGAGAATTGATAGAAAACTGATGAAGCAGTTTGAATTGTAAGTTTTTTTCCCCAATTTTCACCAAATGATATGTTGTTACCATGGCAACAAGATTTCTGAAAGACACACAAAATGTGTCTTAGACATCTTCACCTCAAGACCAATGTGTGCGCCAAATTTCATGAGAATCGGATGAAAACAGAGGAAATGGGGTCTAACTGCAAGATTTTTACCTTATTTTTGCCATAATACACTGTTACCATGGCAACACAATTTCCAACACATGCAAAAACTATGTATTGCACATCATTACCCCAAGACCAAAATATGTACATACACACCAACATTCAACTCCCTCCACCACCACCCTTGGGCTTGGTTAGCATCTGCATTCAGATATTTAGTGCATTGAGATGCAAGGACAAACAGAAGATCTGTTCAAATAGGGTCTGAATTCAAGAACTAAACCAATGCAAAATAATGCACTGCTATTGAGTTTTGCACTAGCGCTAGTCTATATATCAGACCAATCTAAACTCATAAATTCTGACATTTTCACAAATTTTTTCACTGTTCCTGCAGCCAGATTTTTTGGAGCATACCCCATTTTTAATTCTTATACATAAACAAAGGTCTGGAGAAAAAATCATGCTTTTGTCCACCGTGTCCACAAGTAGGGCATTTTTTACGCTAACAGACCGGACTATAATGGTTCATGCATTGAAAACGGAGCCAGTAACCGAGCTGAAAAATATCAGAATCTATAAAAATGAAAATGTTGGATTCAAAACGTTTTTCTTGCCTCCCCTCAATATAGTCCACTGATAAAAGTCACATCTCGAGTATTATTGGCTGTAGCTGGCTTTGTACCGGTATAATACTGTCAGTCAAGATGTCAACGGCGATGTGATTGGATGATTTACGACCTTTTCGATAGGCCACAGTGGTAAACCCAATCAGAAGTACCGTTCTAAGCGCACCAGTAATATGGTCACTATACTGCACTGCACTCTGCGCATATACATGTACCGGTATGTTGTGTGTATTGTGTACCGGCGAACAATGGTGGAAATGAACCGGCACAGTCAGGGAAGAGGCAGACGTCAACTTGTCATTTTTTGGAATCTTAAAAAAACTGTTGATTTAAAGCAGGGGAGTGACACTTTTTTGGCCTAAAGTATGACCTGACGACCAGATAGGTAAGACCCTATCAACAAGGTTTTTTTCTCCATCTTCCCGCACCATGAGTGGGTTATATTCCAAGCACAATCATGACGCGAAAATCGTCGGTCTGTACGACTTGGAGGAGACGCTTGGACGGGGCCACTTCGCGATCGTCAAGCTGGCTCGACACATCTTTACTGGAGAAAAGGTTGCAGTCAAAGTGATCGATAAATTGAAACTTGATGAAGTATCAAAGGCTCATTTATTTCAGGAAGTGCAATGCATGAAACTGGTGCAACATCCCAATGTTGTCCGGTTGTACGAGGTGATCGATACACAGACAAAATTATATTTAATTTTGGAATTGGGAGATGGCGGGGACATGTATGATTACATCATGCAACATGAAAATGGTCTTGATGAAGAACTTGCCAGAACTTACTTTCGACAGATTGTGGAGGCTATTTCCTATTGCCATAAACGGCGCGTTGTTCATCGAGATCTCAAGCCGGAAAACGTCATCTTTTTCAAAAAGCAAGGTGTTGTAAAGCTGACCGATTTTGGATTTAGTAATTGTTTCGTGCCTGGAAAGAAATTGGAGACCTCTTGTGGAAGTTTAGCATACTCAGCTCCTGAGATTCTTCTTGGGGATTCTTATGATGCTCCTGCAGTTGGTAAGATAATTGTCACAATATCGAAAATATGAATATATTCTGATACAGTCCAATGCCAAACAGATTCTTCCTCCATCATGAAATGTCAATATTTAACAAACAAATTGTAGCACACACATAACCGGCAAGTAATAATAAAAGTAGGAGAAAACTTAATCAGAGAAGTTGGCATACTCTCAAATTACAGAACTGCCAAGTAGGTCTGCAGTAATATGGATTTCCCATTCATATATGGAATTATGGAAATGTATGGTAGTGGATTACCAAACACTTTTCATGAATTCAGACATATCAAACTAGGACTATACTATATCAAACACATTCTCATAAAATTCATCAACCATAAATACACAATTACCTACAAAATAAATTTATAAGTATATGTAGGCCTATGTAAAAATTTTGCTGAAATCGTTTTTTTATTTTACGATAATAGCTTCCAATCGGACCCCTCTTCGCATGTGAAATATTTTGGTCACTTGAAAAAGGTATATTACCGAACTTGTGTTTTCTATGGGAAAAATTGAGAACACAAACAAAATCACTGATGACCTATTTTGACCATATTTTATTATTTTTAGAATATTAAGACTTTTGAAAATGTGTTTTTAACAATTTTTCATCATCTTTCTATTCAAGTTCTCTTAGGAAGGATGTTGCAAAGTTTTAAGCATATGAAATTATTTTCTGACGCGTACGCTGCGCGCGTTCGGTAATACAAGGCCGGTCGGTAATACAATCACTCACTGTACATGTATATCTCCATGACTCCATTTAGGCATTATAAAATGTGTATCATTTATGGAAAGGAAAATCAGTTTGGGGCTTGGCAATCAGTAGACTGCTGAAATCTGTCTGTTTAGAGGAGTTTGTAAGCAACTTTTTTTACTTCTTTACTTTCTACTTCCTACACAAGGAGGAGCTGTAGTGAAGCAAGACATACTACATAGTCTAGTGCAATAACTAACGTAACAGAGACTGAAGCTTGCGGTCTAGGCAATCAATCTATTGAGCAAGGCCCTCATAAAGAGCCTCAAACTAAAGTTTAAATTTGATTGAGTTCTTACAGATGTTTATTACCATCCGAAAACGTGACCCAGGGCTTGAACCTAAAATCTCTGCATCAGTTTGTAATTTCCCGGATGTATATTTTAAATTGGATTACAGGCATTCTGTAGTCTGCAACAATACCCAGATGTGAAATGTAATGTTATGTAGAAATACTGAATACTGTAAACTGAGTAGACAATTTTTTATGATGCGTCTAAACAAAAATTGTCTGCTCACACTTGAGTTTTTGGGCTCTTTTGTGTATGAGAATAGATACATAATGTACATGTGGAAAGAAGAACAAATTTCTTTGTAGCAAATAATGAGCATGTGACAAATTCCATTGAAAGTTGTCCATCGTTGGTCATTCCAAATTACAAATTTCAGTCAATTTTATGATGCTGAATATTGGGTGTAGTTCTCTATGATGGCAGAGAAGAGGACTGTCTGGCATTGACGTCACATTCGTCATCTAGTCACGTGTGTAATGACTTGAGTGTAAAATGTAAATATAAATTCTGCTGATCATCTCCAATATGACAATCACAATGTACATGTAGAGCAGGGATTCTCAGATAGTGGTGCGCGCCACTTGTGGCGCACCAAGCCTTGCGGAGTGGCGCATTGGAGCTGGTGTGAAAAAAGGGAAAGCATGAGAAAATAAAAGTTTGATCTAATAAACCTGAGGTTTGATCATTTTATAGAGGGAAAAAAAACACCTTGGCTCTGTTATGCTTATTGATTTCCTTGGATTGTCTTTAGTCTAATATTCAATAACCCCTATTATGGAGAATCGGTGGTTGTTGTTGTTATTTTGAATAGGCAAACTAGTCAGTTTTGACTAAATATTGTTGCCTTGTTGATTAATTTGCTTTCCTTTTTTTTTTCAAAACAGAATAATTTCTTTGTTGAATCTATATCAGTTAGAAAAGTAAAGGAAAGAGAGGAAAGAAAAGTTCTTAGGAAATCGTGCAAGACCACCACTCATGCCCTGATCTGCACGCTATCCTGACAAGCCCGCTCGAGGAATATTATGGAGGATCGGTGGTGTTCTTCTTACTGTATTTATCCTATTCTCGGTGTATTTTATGACTATGTACATCTGTTAAAATACATTCGTGAACAGTTAATAATAATCAATAAACTTTGTATTTACCCAGGGTAGCCATTTCAGTTTGGTAACTACAGCGGGCCCTGCATATACATGGACATGGTTGTTGGATAGTGGAGCAGTTCAGATTCTCAACAAGAAATTTGGAGCTCTAACAAAAGTTATTGAGAATGGCTGATGTACATGCAGAGTGTCATACATGTACATGTATTTTGCTCCCCATACGTGTCTAGATTCAGACCCCCTGTTTATACAGCACATTATGGTGCGTAAATTACTAAAATGTGCATTTTACCAAAATGTGTGGACTATGAGCCACTTTGTCCAATGGCCATTTGGTGTATAAATGTCCTTTGGTTCAATATCCATTTGGTCCAAATTGGTTCAATACCAACTTGGTCCGATTAACAGTTGATCCAATACCCACTTCGTAGAACTGACAGTTGGTAAAATACCCACTTGGGCCAATACCCATTGGCATTTGGTCCAATTCCCACTTGGTCCAATGCCCATTACATGTAGGTCTAATATATGTATAAATCCATGCAATCACATGGTAATAACACTCCTCAGCTGTTGTCTCGCATACACCCCTCCCCCACACACACATTCACCCCTTTTGTGAATTGTGAACAATATTTAAGGTTCCCAATTATTCTCTCTTAAAAAATCTCAACAAAAAAAAAGAAAATTTAATTGACTTTGTTTTCATGAAATTCTCGCTTGCAAATGCAAAACAAAAACAAACAAAACATGGAAACAAACTAAAAAAGAGGTACAATTCCATCTATTACCCACCCCCCCCAAAAAAAAAAAAACCACTAATACTGATGATTTCATGTCCAAATTAACTAATGCCATGTGCAAGAGAAAGACAAAACGAGACTAAAAAACACAGCTGAGCTGTGCTCTTTTAGTGTAATAGTTACATGTAGTTAAAGAAGTGACTGGTATAGTAGGGTTTATCAACAATATATACAAATAAAATAATGACTTTTAACAGAATAAAGCATCTGCACATACATGGAGAAGCCAATCTCAGGATTTTTTTCTGGAATTGCCATTAATGTTTTTAAAAAAGTAAAAACAATGAATGGAGACTAAAGATTTTTTTTAAATCCCAATGACGGCCACAATTGTAAATGTTCATACCTGTCCATTTAACAATAGTGGGCACAGACTCAGAATTTGCCTAATTCTGCGTTCAGCAAATATAGACCACCTGCTTTTTTGCACTACTTTTTTTATAGAACAATAGTGTTTAGTGACACATGATTCCAGAAATAGCCACTACCGAGAAGCCTTATCAAGGTACTGTACATATCTTTGGAACGCTGACAAGTTGCACTTCCAATTAATACTTTTCTCTTCATGTAAATTGTGAAAGTTTGATTCCCCCTTTTCTGGTCGTGTGCAATTGCACAAAGACAATGTACAGTACATGAATGACGTAATCTGATGTATTATTCATTATTTTCTGGTGAATTTCAGACTTGTGTTTTCTGAAAGTACTATTGGCTGAAATTGAAAATAAAGTAAAATTTTCTGAGCAAAACACTGAAAATTTCATCAAAATCTGATAACAAATAAGGAAGTTATGGAATGTTTAAAGTTTGGTAAATAATATACAGTACTGTATTAATGAAAACATGCCATCATGAATATTCATTAGAAGGACTGACGATTTCATGTTCCCACTTCCCTTTTTCTTATGAGAAACCTGTACAATCTGTACATGTATGTAATTATAAATGTATTTCATATTTTCATGTGTGTATGGTACATACAGTACATGTAGGCCTAATGTACACAGGCCTACATGTATACATGTTTATGTCTCACTTGTAACAAACTGAATTGTAGCAATGATTACATGTACATGTAATCTTACATCTGTGTTTAATTCAATTTGTTTCATTTTTGTACGACAAAATTTGATGCAATTTTAATACATGTACAGTAAAGTGGGAATATGAGACTATCAGCTTGCTCATTGCATATTTCATGCAGACATAAAGTATGTACATGTATAAAATTGCTTACTTTCAGCAAAGTATTGTATTTTTGTTTTTGTAAACAACATAACATGAACTTCCTTGTCCAATTTTGATGAAAATTTTAGTGTTTTGTTCGTGTCCTATTTTACTTTATAATTAGTTCAAATCATATTATTTTAAGCCTGGAGTACCCCTTTAAATTACATGTACACTGTACAGGTACCTTTAGTGTACTCTTCGCATACCGGTACGTTTTTCATACGTTCTATATTCATCGAGCACCCGTCCACTGTGATATCATTGTTCGCTCATTTTGTCCATTGTTTGGAGCGGATGAAAACGGATGGAGCCACCCCGAAATTTGCTTGTCCGCTGTATCCGTTATGAATACATTTTGTGTCCGTCGGCCAGTGGGACCAGGCCTTTTAAGTGTAACTATAATCCAAAAACGAAACAATGATAAAAAAGTAACTGAATAGATGGGCACCTTCCCAATTCACACATTGGTTTGAGAATCGTACATGTACTGTAGTCTGCAAGACAGACTCATATTTGACACTTCAACCAAAATCAGGTCTAGAGTGAAGACTAGACTCCTCTTTCTGTGTCAGCCAGCCACAGTACATACAGTACATGTACATGTAGTGAATTCAGTCTCAGACTCTCACTAATTCAGACTCTGCACTATGCGAATTGCGAAAACCAAGGATCTGTGCTTGCAGACCATGAGAATCGTTTGACAAGTACTGATTGAATTTACACATGTACATGTAGGCCTACTTGTAGTCGCTTCTTTTTTCATGAATCCCCCTCCTAACACACACATACGATATAGCGTTCTTCACAAAGCTTCTGCAATCTCTATCATATACACAAATGTACAGTGCTGCTACAAAACATAACAAAGTATTACTTAGTTATCATAGGCATAGTATCTTTAAATTACATGTACAATTGACAAATGACCTATTGTTGTATTAGCTTAGAGTCTTTCTTCTTTCATCTGGTATACACACTGTAAACTTTATACATGTACATGGAGATGATTCATTTTTTATGCACGAATGAGTAAAGAACAGTTTGAAGAAAGGATACCAAATTGGTGGGCATTTTGATTTTCAAAGGAAAATCATTATTATACACTGTAGTTCAATAATATCTGCCCTTCAATTTGATACCTCAATCACAGATGGCCAAGAAATAAATAAAGATCTGTTTCTATGAAGTAATGCTTGTAAATCCATAATTTTATTAAACAAATGTGTTTACACAGATTCCCTTCTGTACATGTAGCTACATGTATCTCACAGTTAAACAAAATACTTTAAATCATTTACATTGCAACAGAGTGTTGAGTAAGGCAGTGTTTATGCTTCCACTTTTCAGGCCAGAATCAGCGTTTCCATACGTGATTAGTCCAAAACACGGTTGCGTCCATGCTTAGGCCGTGTTTATGCTTCCACTTTTCAGGCCAGAATCAGCGTTTCCATAAGTGATTACTGATTAGTCCAAAACACGGTTGCATTCATGCTTACTTTCATTTGAACGACGTTTCAAAATGCCGATCGTAAACTCACAAAAAGGTGCGTTTGTAAACGTTGTTTGACCAGAATCAGGCTTTCCGGGGAAGTACATGTATAAACAGAACCACGATCGTAAACGTGTTTAAATGACGTCATTTGGTACATGCTTCCGGTGAGATGAAAATCCGCGGGAAAATACAGTCGCACTGCTCCATGGTCGCATGTTACCTCTACGGAATTACCTGTCATCTCCCTTGTTACATTTGCATGTGTGATATTTAAGATTGATTTAAGTAGTACTATCACTAGTATTACTCTTCCATTTTGTCATCGCGATGAATGTTGAGGGATTTACACACAAAAAAATCCTGGAACATGAGTTATATGAGGAGACATCGCCAGATGCCCCAGTAGCATAAACAAATATATGTATATGTATACTTTAATATTCTTTAGTTTTTCTCACTATTATCCTCACCAT
Source organism: Lytechinus pictus (assembly GCF_037042905.1). Classification (NCBI taxonomy): domain Eukaryota; kingdom Metazoa; phylum Echinodermata; class Echinoidea; order Temnopleuroida; family Toxopneustidae; genus Lytechinus; species Lytechinus pictus. Next base: position 46,363,327 of record NC_087246.1, on the reverse strand, counting down.
GGTGGAAATTATATGGCTCTGTCAAGTAGCTCCATGCAATGACTAAAATATCAGAAATTGTTTGATGTTTAAATAACAGTCGACGTACATGTATCTTCCCCATACATGTAACAACACTCAGGAAAAAAAACTTTCGAAAAAAGGCGTGCCCAATTTGACCTCGCTTTCCTGCTCAACGAAAATTACGATGCGAAGCCAGCTGGAGTTCGTGATTTCGCCTCTGAAAAGTTGAGCATAAACAGCACTCCCAGAACCACATTTACGATCGGCGTTTTGAAACGACGTTTGAAAACACTGATTCTGTCCTCGCAATGGAAGCTTAAACACACCTTAAGTCTGACAGCTACATCTTCATTTAATTATTGGGATTCAAGCATTATTTTTAATGAAGAGAATTTTGTTATTTCTTGAGTCCTGACCATCTTCGGAGATCAGGGTATCAAATCAAAGCGCAGATGTTGAACTATTTAGAAATGTAATAATTTTCTTTATGAAAGGTTCAGATACTGCCCACTTTACTACCACCAAGTGACTGTTTTGGTATGGTGGCACGATGACGTCACCTCATGTAAGGTCTATGAAAATAAAGTTTGGTGAATAAATGCTGCTAAAGACTGAAAACCGGTTTATTATTTATTTCTCTGATGCAGTGTTTTGTTTTATCAGATTTTGCTTTGATAGTACACTGCATTTTTCATAAATTTATTGATTTTGTTGGCTTGATAAAATGCATTTCTGTGAAATTTTGTGAATTCTGTGTTCTTTGTAAACTTTGTGAAATATTTTTCTTATCTGGGAAAATTAGGGACTTTCCCCTACTTGTACGCATCATGTGTCAATGTATGGGAATGCTTTGTTGATTTGTTCTCACTGGTCTGCAGTGAATCCGATCGTCGCTTTTAAACACACGTCATAAAATTTACCAGGGTTAAAGTGAAGAAAAGCTGGTATCATTAAATTAATAGATTGGGCAGATGAACTGTTCTGTAATTTTTTCAACTAGTGCAGGATGCATACATGTACATTTGTACGCTAGGTACAAGGAAGGCTTTTGGCCTAGAATACAGTTGTACCATCGTAGGCAGGGGGGGCACTTGCTCCCCAATATGATACCTGTATACATGTATGTACACATATGTAGCAAAATTCCCAAATCACAGATCATGGAACTTATCAACGGTCGGCGTCTGGAAGAGTCTGAAATTTAATTTAAATTAAAGGGGAGGTTCATCCTGAAGGAAAGTTTATTGTAAAAATAGCAGAATAAATAATGAAATATATTGGTGAAAGTTTGAGGAAAATCTATTAAATATTAATAAAGTTATTAGAATTTGAAGTTTTTGATTTGTGACTTCATAAATGAGCACCTGCCCCATTTGTGACATAATTTGAAATGGTTCAGGATGACTGTAATTTCAAATTTCTTTTTAGGAGCAAGTGTGAAATGATTTGTGTATTGATTATAATTTGATATACTGAAGATACAATAGAAACCATTTTCAATTTTCTTAGAAATTGACATTTTTTTGTATTTTTACCATACGATATGTACATAGGAAAACTGCTTGCATATGACATCACAAATCAAATAATTGAAATTCTAATAACTTTTTTTATTCTTTGATAGATTTTCCTCAAACCTTCGCCAGTATTTTCTTTTTTGGGGGGCTATTTTTACAATAACCTCTTGGCTCTACTGCAGAATACCCCACATATTTCACGGCTACAACGTTGGCGAGGCCAACGACCTACGATGTGAAAATATTTGAGCGCTGGCGAGCCTATACGCATGCGCACTGATGCGCGTTGGCATCGTTGGAGCAGTCTCACAACATTGACATCGTTAGAGCATGTCCAGTCTCACATCGTTGGGAGCATGTGCAAAATCTCACAACATTGACATAGTTGGCTCGTTGGGAGCATGTTCAATTTCAAAGCGTTGATCATGTAATGTCTCGTTCTAATTATGTAGGCCAAATGTCTTGTTCTGAACAATAAAAAAGAGGGATTGGTATTGTTCTTATCTAGTTAAAAGTGGATTGGCATTCAATCTTACAATGTTGGCTTCGTTGGCTTGTTGCCAGCTACTAGTAATTCAGTCTCACAACTGCCGTGTTTACATGTGATCGGCTTTTGGTTCAGAACTGCGAGCCGATGCAGAATCGGCTTTTGGGTTTATCTTGCACCGCGTTTACATGCTGCATCGGCTCGCGGTTCAGAATTGGCTTTTGGGGCAAAAACCTGAAATGATCCACGGACCAACGATATATGTATGATAAAGACAATGCTGGATCCGTGCGCTTACAAGTACGTCATAATGGGAAAGTATGTTCAGTGTACAGTGCAAGTGTTGCATTGGTACTACCAATGCAACACTTGCACTGTACACTGAACATAAATAATGAATGATATATTGAAAGTGCACGTCATTGTACAGTAGGCTCTATTTTAGGCCAATTTGTTCATGTACAGTGTTTCTGTATTGTATGCCTGTTTTTTTGTCAACATACCGGTACATGTACATTGTATGAAGATCACCTAGGGGCTTTCTGCTATCACCTACATGTACATGTATCCTGCATCTTTAACACCACGCAAGGGTGTGAGCTTGGCTGGAAATACAAATTTGAGGGTGTCTGAAATGGGTACAGGGTGTATTTCTATTGCTTTTGATATCGTGATAATTTGGGGGTAAGAATGGGGTCTCGATTGCAGCACGTACTGTACACTACAATACAGGTATCAACATAAACATGTACTGAGTGTCAGCCACCCTCTCCAGGCATAAACAACAAATGCAGGAGGGATAACATGTTCATGTACAGGGGTGAACAGTCCTGTACATACATGTACATGTACATGTATTGTATAAATTTACAGAGCTGATTTAGGGCACATTTTATTTTAGTACCCTATGGAACCACATAGACTCCTGTAGGGCACTTACATGTATTTTGACCAATATAACAAGAGGGTGGGGCCGTGGGGATGTCATGTGGTTTTATAACCTCTGCTCCATGTCTAATACTCATACATTTATACCCCTTCCCCATCCCCCACATTGGAGTGCCTTGAAAGGTGGATTTTATGCACTCTGCAAACGTTATAACATGTATTCTGTCATCGTATGTAGCACATACATGTAATTGTGTACTTTGTACACTGTACATGTAGGAGAAATATATTACATGTACTTTGTCATAAAATTGCTCCAATGCTCCTACATGTACAGTAGGTTGCATTGGTTAGAAACATTAGTAGGCATTTGATTATTGTTTTTTTTTTTTTTTTTATTCTGGACTTTACAGATGAATGTTTTAAAGAAGAGATTTAAATAACTAGATGAGTATCTAATGATGCGTAAATGCAGGACCATGATACTAGCTAGAGCCATTGGGATAAGTTAATGCACCCACCATGGCTATAAATAGGGTGTATATCTGGGTTCAGGGATGCTGAATATATTGAATCATTCCTGCCTGCTGCTCGTGCTGATCAGTTGAAGATCATGTACAGAGGAAATGAGAGCTTGAGAGTAGCAATCAAAGCTCTCTTTCAACCACTCATCTTGACATCTTCTTGCTTCCTCTTGTTAATATACCCCGTTTAGATCTATCAAAAATCTGGAGTGACCCAGAAGGTTACCACAGGTTGTCCTTTGTCAGTTGTTTATAGATCTTCTGGGTCGTCTGGTGTGACACCAGAGAGAGGTACATGTCCCGGGGGGGCCACTTACATTGACGAGTGGATACCATGCGCGACCAAGAAAACACGTAAAAAGGATGTCTTTTTCAAGATAGGGCACGTTACGTACGTAACGTGATTAGGGTGTCAAAAACACAAAAATAATGAAAAAAGGGTATCTATTTCGCTAGGAAAGCTACGTGTTTAGGGTCACATTTGCGGGGATGATCAAACAAAATTAAAATGTTGTATAAAGGATGTCCTTTTTGCCCCAACACTACTGGTTTAGAGTCCCGATTTGCGCGAGGTGAGGAAGGTGGGGCCATACTAAACCAAATGGTGTGTAAATTAGATAAAACCGACGACCGCCGGACCCGTGACACAACAATAAAATATCGCTGTATACTTGTTTAGGGGTTCATTTCAGGGAATACTTGCCAAGAGTATAGTTTTGTTTCCAATGCTTGTTAAGGGTAGGGTTTCAGACGCCAATATACTTGTTAAGGGGTGCATTTTCAGAACATGGAAAATACGTGTTTAGGGTGCTTTTCGAGACCCCGTGGTCGCGCATGGTATCCACTTGTCAATGGAAGTGGCCCCCCCGGGGTACATGTACATGTAGATCTCATCGGGGTATCATTTTCATAGGTGGAAATGTTACCATTTTTTTGTGGTACTACATGTACAATGTACATACAATACATGTATGTTCATACAACATACATAATGTATGCACCTTTGGATCAATTCTTCTGTTGTAGGTCTATACATACATATGCATAGCTGAGGGTATTTGGACAATTTCAAAGTCTCGAAAATACATACAAGTGCATTTATAAAATGATGTAGACCCTACATGTCTAGATGTACATGTACATGTAAAGTACATGTATGTAAAATGATGTGAATCATTGCTATAGTGTTTGATAAACAATCCTTGTCTAAAAAACCGAGAATATTCATATACATGTACAATGTATGTTACTTTTGACTGCTCATTTTTTGACTTTCATTTTGGGCAAAATACATGTACTATTAAAATGTACATGCTCACATACATGTACATGTATGTACCGTACTTGGTCATACATCTCAAAACCAAGAATATTCGTACATGGTGCATTTGACCGCTCATTACTTGTCTTGTTTCATGAAATAGGCAAAATAAATACACTGTACATGTACTTGTAAATGTAGGCCCACATTGAGCATGCTTATGTAACTTCCATACAAACATCTTTATGAAGTGGCCTCCAGGGGTATGTACATGTATGTGCACACCATCAATGTACATGCTTACATTTACAGTGTAACACAAGCATAATCAGGGTGTTTTTAATGTTGTCAGTTGTCACCACTTGTGATGGATAGCGATATGTGCTAATAAAGTGATGGCAACATGATCTACATGTACGTACATTGCATCTTGGCTAAAGAAGCCAGGGTCCATATTAGTACATTGGCGTAGTTTAAGTCTTGAGCTCTGCATTTATAATGTTGTTTTATGAAACTGAATTTGCATACAAGAAATGGAGTTTGGCAATGAGAATTCAGAAAATGTGTACACAGGGTGAAATCTTTGAATGAACGCCGAATGAAAAAGGTTGGACAATTTATCTGTAGTACATGTACATGTAGATTTTTTTTTTTTTCATAATTAAAAATGTTTTTATTTGATTTAACCCATCTTTTTTGTGATTAACATTAAACAAAAATGATCATCTATTTAAGGAGCTGTTCAGGGTAGTACAAAATTAATATTTTCTGTATCTGGGCTACGTATAAATTTCTCCTGAGCACCACATGTACAGTATGGCTACTCTTCAAATTTTTTGTATACCTTGCATTGAACCTAAATTATTACAAGGACTCTAGCAGTATCATGGAGCTACATTGCAAACCGTGAAAATTGTGTCTGAATATGATATCATTTAATTTGCGGGCCGCTTGAAGGCATTTACACAGTTATTTTGGTCATGTACAGTACATTGCAGAATCAGTGCATTTTAATTTTTGTGCAGACCGCCACATACCTGTAGTACATGTACATACATGGAGCTATTAAACACAGATAGCTCCATGGTACATATATGTGCATTTTATCTTGTTGATGTCTTGATTCATGGCTGTATGCAGTTTTGAACCATACATTTTATAGCTGCATATATGTAGCAATTGGGACATGATAACTAGGCACAGTAAACGTAGATTTTGCATTTATATATACATGTACAAACGTGCAGCGTTCATGTGGAGTCCTAGGCCTGCTTTATAGATTTCATAGATGTACATGTAGCCTGTGTATAGAAGTTAATAAAGAGTCGAAGGACTCGATGACAAAGAAGAGAGTTGATTCCTCCATGAAGTTCTGACGTCAGTGACCAGTGGAGAATCACCTTACATGTACGTTGGAGAATCATATTCAATCTTTCTATCGTCCTTTTCATATTAAATTGGAAGTTTTATTTTTTGTGTACAGTGTCTGATTTCTAACTGTATTTACACGCACAGGACCTTTCTGTTTGTATGTTCTTTCTTTTAGGCTTTATATCCGAAGTAGTGTACATACCAAGTTTATCCTTCACCATCAGGGTGACCAGATTTCACAAAATGAAATACGGGATAATCGACAAAAAAAGATCAACAAAGAAGGTGACAGTGTTAGACTTGTGAAAAAAATACAAAGAATTGGAAGGGAGGGCGAACAAAAGAATGAAGAAGAGAAAGAAAAGAGATGAATTGAGAAGAAAGAAGGGGGAAAATGAAGGGGAAAATAAGAAATAAAATAAAAGAAAGTTAGAATAAAAGAAGGATGAAAAAAGAATAAAGGTGAGAAAAAAAGGTTTTCGTCATTCTTTGAATTGATTATAGAAAGAAAGATAAAGAAAGGAAGGGAAGATGAATAAATGTGTGAAAGACAAAATAAAGGAGATAAAGAAAAAAAAAGAAAGTAAGAAAAAAGGAGGAGAAAGAAAGAATGAAGGAAAGAAAAAATGTTTTCTTCATTCTTTGAAAGAAACAAACAAACAAACAAAGAAGAAAAACAGGAAGGGAGGAAGGAGGGAAGGAAGGGAAAGAAAGAATAAGGAAAAGAATTAGAAATAGAAGGAAAAGAAAAATACAGAATGAAAGAAAGGAGGAAAGAGAGGGAGGAAAGAATGAAGTGAGGAGAGAGAACGAACGAAAAGAAGAGGAAGGGAGAAGGAAGCAAAGAATGAAGGAATGATAAAAGGAAATTTAATAAAGAAGGCAGGTAAGAAAAAGAAGGAAAGAAAGAAAAATGAACAGAGAGAAAGAGAAAGGATCCGGAAAGAAAGATAGGAAATAAAGATAGATGGAACAAAAAAGGGCAAGCAGGAAGGATGAAGAAAGAAAGATAGAAAAGAAAGAAAGTGGAAAAATTTCGAACTTCAAGCAGACAAAAACAATCCAATCATCTAACAAAAATCATAAAGATATTTGGTGTTTTTTAAACATATTTCTAAAATTTAAAAAAATATGATGTTTTAGAATTGAATAAAATTTCAAAGTGAAACCTTTTCAACTTAAAAATTAGATGAAACATCGCGGCATCATACACAACAAGACTCTAAACGAAAGCTGAAACAACTAGATATAGTTATTAAAACTCAATAATTTGTTCCTCCGATTACATCTCCAGAACAGTAATCTGAGAATCCAAAATATAATCATACAAATTTCCCGCCGATTTTGTGATTATTTTGGTGGCAAAACTGTTTATCATGTCATTGTTTGCACCATTGAGAATCTGCTCCGATCCTACATGCCTAGCTAGTAGCCTGCCACATATACAGGCAGGAAGCCAGTTCGCTTGCAGTGTATTGGGTTAGCAAGAAAATCACCGCAGAGCTTGCAAAAGTTTAGTTATCGATTTTATTGTTGTCTCTGCTTCATCATCTGTTGGTTATTTGATGAAAATTCTTCACTTTTAGATGTATTAACTACATTTTGTTAAATATTCTGAAATACTGGACAAAAGGGCGTCCCTAGAAGGGTTTGTCGGGACGCCGGGACAAAAGAGCAAACCACGGGACGATCCCAGGAAATACGGGACGTCTGGTCACCCTGTTCACCATCTCTGATGCCTTGCTGCTGTGCTTTTCATCTGAAATGGCTTTCACTGTAATAAAACAGTTGTATGTTTTATAGTAAACAACTGTCCATGTCACTTATCTCATGTGCAAATTCATGTTTTTTTTAAGTACAGTGTATATACCCTTAAAAATACCTAAAGTCACCTTTTCCCTTTTTTTGCAAGATCTTCTCTGCAACCTGACTTTTGCTTTTATCATACCTCACCTCACATAAATTTTTATTAAAAAAAAATAAAAAAAATAAACAACAACTTAAATATGCAAGAGCTGCTACATGTACAGTACATCACAAATATATGTAGCTCCTTTCATGTGTTAGTTCTTAGAATATAAATTCATGTTACCTTTTCGCTTATTTGATGAAATGATATCGGGTGAATATTGAACATGGGTCAACATTTTTCTTTGGGAACTTCTCTGGTTTGACATTTGGGATGCAAGTCCATGATGTCAAGTGACCTTTCTGTGTATCTTGATTATAAAACGCACAGCGTAGGAAATACATGAGGGCAATGGACGATTTTGCCTTCATGACAGCCCAAATCGCCCCAAAAATTCCCCCAAAATGCATACATTGGGGCAACCATTCTTTCTAGAGCCGTGCCAAGATCTGTCACAAACAATATTCAAGATTTTAAAAAATCAATATTGTAACTATGGCAGAATATTTGTTTTTAATAGTTTTACCTGCTTGTTATCTTAAAATGTAACCCTTCAAATGAAAGAAATAGCCCCCCCAAAAAAAATTCACAATCGCCCAAATGTGGAAACAAGAGATAGCCCCTAAATATGAAAAATTGTTTCCTGCCCTGAAAACGAATTATGTAATACTATATAGAGCTCCTTTATGTATACAGTAGTTCATGTTTTTTTTATTTCTCTATCACTTATGCAGATATATGGAGCCTTGGCGTGCTTCTCTACATGCTGGTGTGTGGGGAACCCCCCTTTAATGAAACTAACGACAGTGAGACATTGACGATGATCATGGATTGTAAATATCTCATGCCAGATTATTTATCCAGGGAATGTCAAAGGTAAGACTCTCTTGGGTTACAATTTTGACTGTTGCACTTGGTAACTACCTTTAATAGTTTGTTGTTTTGCAGGCATGGTCAAATACATGACCCCATTTTTGACCAATCAGAGGAACGGATTATTTGACATTCTTATTAGGGCCGTCTGCACCATCCCGAGTTTTCAAATTAGCGCGCTATTTCTGATCCGGCAAATTATCCCGATCTGAACAATCTCGAGATTATTTGTAATTGAGACGCAATTATTGCGCTAGTTCGTCAGATTAATCTTGAGATAGCAATCCCAAGTCAACTTGGGATTATTTGCAAAATAGCAGGCTATTTTACGAATTATCGCGCTAATTTGCAGGTGCAGACGCACTCGGGATTATTTATTCACAGCGTCAGACCATAATGCATCGATGCCTCCCTAGAGCAGGAATCGCTCTTCTTGCGATGGTGGAGACGGGGTTTCTTGAATCTCGAGATTAATCACAAAGAGGGCCGATCGGGCTAAAATCTCGAGATTGAGCAAACTCGTGATGGTGCAGCACCGCCTAAAGAGAGGTTTATAATTACCGGTAGTTATAATAATCCATGCATGGTCCACTGGTAGAGCTACACATGGTAAATAATACATTGTTCTGATTATATTCATGAAGACATGCAGAGAACTGTTTCATCGAGATAATACAAAACTTTAAAATGTCATGACTTTGTTATTCCTTGTCCTTTGATGAAATCTTCTGTGTATCGTTTGTCCATATTTACTTCATATGTTTAAATCATATTATTTTCAGTCTGGAGTACCCCTTTAAAGGTCAAGTCCACCCCAACAAAATGTTGATTTAAATCAATAAAGAAAAATCAGACAAGCACAATGCTGAAAATTTCATCAAAATCGGATGTAAAATAAGAAAGTTATGACATTTCAAAGTTTCGCTTATTTTTAACAAAATAGTTATATGAACGAGCCAGTTACATCCAAATTAGAGAGTCGATGATGTCACTCACTCACTATTTCTTTTGTTTTTTATTGTTTGAATTATACAATATTTCAATTTCTACGAATTTGACGATTAGGACCTCCTTGCCTGAACCACAAAATGTTAAAATAATGGAATTCCACGTATTCAGGGAGGAATGAAACTTCATTTCACATGACAATGACGAGAAAAATCAAAATATTTCATAATTCATATAATAAAATACAAAAGAATTAGTGAGTGAGTGATGTCATCAGTTCCCTCATTTGCATACAGACCGGATGTGCATATGACTCTTTTGTGAAATGAAGCGAATCTTTAAAATGCCATAACTTTCTTATTTTACATCCGATTTTGATGAAATTTTCAGTGTTATGCTTGTTGAATTTTTCTCTTTTTATTCGAATCAAGTTTTGTTGGGGTGGACTTGTCCTTTAATGTACTGTATGCCCTGTAGAGTTGCAGTAAAATTTATGTGTCAAAAATTAAAAAAAAGTACAAGGGGGAAAGTTACAATTTTTCCAATCAAGTATTGTACCACAAAACCCACAAAATGTCACACTGTGTGGTTTTCTGTATGAGGACGTCAAGAGTGCTTTTGGTCAGAACTCAGAATGGTCACATTTCGGATTTGGGGTATTTTGAAAGGGTGTTCCCTTTCTATATACATGTACTACAGAAAACCGGATGTACAGTCCATGTACCAATCAAAACCACACTGCTCATTAGACCCATATTTTATCCTTTTTTGGATTAAATTGCAATTTGTCCTTGCGGAAGACCAAAATACTTTGAACTCCCAATCTCATGAATTAAAATCTGGGTAAGCTCTTGCATGAATGCTTGTTCCAAAGAACCGTGAACAGGATGTGCTTAATTAATACTCAACTTTAGGGGGGTAATACATGTATGATGATCTTTTCTATGAAAATTCGGTACAGTTCTAATATTTTTCGACACCTTGCACAGTAGTGGGAGAGTACATGTAAGTGTGCTTTTAATAGATTAATCTGCAAAAATCCCTCTATTCCCAGGAAAATTCTATAGTAGTGACCATAATAAAGGTCATCCAATTGTAACAAGATGTAAATATTTTTTCCAGCTTAGCATCTCCTCTTTCAGAAGGGATCTTTGATATAAAAAAATAATTTCTGGCACTGGCGTTAATCCTTGCATCACACCTATCGTTCGGGGGGGGGGGGGGTGTGATCTATTGTTTCATCCCCCCCCCCCCCCGAACAATAGGTGTGACTCAAGGATTTACTCTAGTGATTTCACGTAACTTTTTGGGGTTTTATGGTGCCTGATGTTATATTCTCTCTCTGTATTGTTGCATCAATTGGAAAATTGCTATTTTGTTTAATGTGAAACACCAACAATATCACTGATGATGATGATGATGGTGATGATGATAATGATAATACAATGAGTTTAGGGAGAGTGAAAATACTCTCATTTATTTCCTTTTTTAATTGTAATAATAATGATAATATACCGGTACCGTAACAATGATAATAATGATGATAATATAAATATAGATGATGATAATGATGAGTGACAATGATAATGATAAAACTGATGGAGTTATGATGATAATAATAACAGTAAAAATAGCAACAACAACAATAGTAGAAATTGGTAATAAATTAATATCTCATAATAGGCCTACACAGGGTTGCCACTTAAGCTTTAGTAGCTGCTCTTCCAGTAAGCCCTGTCTATAAATAGCCCTCTACAGTCTAATATGCTGAGCGCCTTTCTAAATGGCAGAAGATCTCATTAAAAAAATTATTTGGTATGACTTGGCTAAGGATTGAACCCATGACCTCCTGTTTTTGAGGAGGGTACTCTACCACTGAGCCATTACATGTATGCCCTGTAAAACATAAATTTTTATAGGAAACACGAAGGCTTACATTTTAAGGATGATAAACCCTTAAAAATCGAATGTATGACTGGTGACTACATGTAAATCTAGTGCTGAATTTGCCCAAGGACAAGGTGTGTTTCCTCTACTATCCTCAAATTTTGAAATATCTTATTTTCCATTCATATGCTTCTAAAAGTCCTTGACTGAAGCCTAAAATAAGAAGCTATATGAAATATACAAATGAAACCCTATAACTGACAAGAACACCAATATTTACAAGTTTTATAGTCATCACTTGCCAGCTGAGCATTTTGCTTGAGAAGAAGTTGATTTAGCCAGCTTCAAAATAACCCCCTAAACAAGTTTTTCGCGGGCTTCATTGACACATTTTGGCCCCTAAACAAGTTGTTGCCAGAATATGACCCCTAAACAAGTTTTGTCTTTTAAAACAATAAGCTTAAATAGACAAATCTATATATTCATGGGTATTGCATGCCCCCCCCTGCAGTTACGTTTAGGGTTTAAATACCACAAAGAAATACAATGTTAACACTGTAAATAAGTCTCATCCAAAATTCATCACCATAGACCGTAATCACTCTGAAGCCGTGTGCGTGGACAGAAAGGTAACAAATATCATGACCATTTTCCTGTTTCCCAGGGTTGAATACTTTTCATAAATGAGGAAGAAAAAGCCCCGGGGTAAAAAGCTTGGGGAAAAACATACATGTACCCTAAACATGTTTGGCTAGTCTTTATAAAAAAAGCTTTGGAAAAAAATACCCTAAAATATGTTTGACCCTGTGTTTGACCGTTAACCAGTCTTTCAAACCCGCCTTTTTGGAAAATTGGTGTTTTTTATACCCTTAACGAGTGCACGCCCGGCTCGCTTCCAAAACTGAAAAACACCCCGGATCTGGCTTTGCGTCATCCTCTTCCTCCATAGACTGAAGTATCACATATGCACCACAGTGGCGGTAGTAGACGTCATGCCATGATACACAAATGTGATTGGCTGGCGTGCGTATTGGTATGTTCTTGGTACATGTACATTAGAAACATGACACCATACAATCGATGAACCAGACATCAGCTATTTGGAATCAAATATTGAGGAATTATACCAGACTCTACAATTTAACAACTTAAAAAAAAAATGTATTGCTTTTCGATTAAATTTTATTCATGGAATACTGTTTTGAATACAGAATATCTCTCCCTTTTATTCTGAGCATGGTAAAAATAAAAATTTGCTGTGGAATTATAATATCTCCAACCTACGTAGAATTGTAGTTCACAGGTGGATCCAAATAAAATACACTCCAAGCATGAGTCATCTAACATGGATATGAATAGATTCTTCACCTCCAGTCACCCAGTATTTATGTATTGTACCTCTCAACCATGGTATATCCCAGACAATAGTCTTGAGTACAGACCTGCTCTTCCAAATTATCACTTGAAACATAATGGTCCCAATTCAGGAAGGTGGTTTCAATTGCACCATGATACATGTACACAACCATGTCCATGGACAATAATACAATATATGTACTGTAGCTTCATGGTAAAATTGAAACCACTTCTGAGAATTCAGGCCAATAGCAGTGATATAGGAGATTGGATTCAGGGGCGGATCCAGGATTTTGCAAAGGGGAGGGGGGGGCACATTTTCCTGAGGAAAATTTTACAAGAAAAAACAAACGAACTTTTCAACGAAACTTGAAGGTCATTTCGTCCACGTAAACTTTGACAAGGAAATCAAAAGGTCGTCACTTGGGTATGAACGACATATTCCCATTTAAAAAAAAATGCTGTGACTTACACTTGTGTAAGAACGGCATATTTACATAAAAAATGTTAATTATGGCTCTCTAAAGGGGGGGGGGGGGCGCACGGGCCGTATGTACCCCCCCCCCCCCCCGATCTGCCACTGATTGAAACATGTTTGTACACTTTACATGAAATTGGCTCAGTTTGGGAGTATCTCTTTGATTATTCATTATGATCTAATTGATCAAAGTGATATTCAGTCAGAAATATCTGGTGCATGATGATAATGTGAATTAAACTTTAAGCTTCAGGCTTGTAAATTTTTTTGTATACATGTACATGTACAACCACTTCTTAGAGAGTACTATACAAACCATAGATTACCCCCCCCCCCTTCCGTTCATTTTGGAGTGTGGTTTGTCATATTGAAACTTGTGACCATTTCTTATATCCTGTTACCTCATAGTGAACTGGCTGCATATATTCACTTTTTCCCCGAGTTTGAAACATGTTTATATACCCACTATCAAGCACGTTTCTCAAAGGGCTGCGTTTATCATTTCATTACACGTACATAGTGGAAAAACTGGACTCGTCACTGTGTAGCTTGTTTGGGCTGATGGCTGTTATGTATACTCGGCATGGTATGCACATTTTCTCTAAAACCAGAAACGGGTCCAAGTGATCAAAGTACAAAATAAAATGCATTTAAAAAAAAATGTGTTTTTATCTCTCATGCAAAAATATGTTTATACTGACTCAAACTGTGTTTTGGATCACACAGATTTGACATTTAGATCCACCAAAATACCTGGTATTTTTGCCAGTATGAAAGCAAATTACAGTAATATCCCCAAAAGAAAATACCTGCTCGCTCAACAGTAGCAGGTACTGTTCAAATTTACAAAAACTTTTGCCAAGGTCATGATTAGTATTCATGAAAGGAAAGGAGAACTATCTCATCCCATCGAGTATGTTCTGTTCAGGCGCCATACATGTAAATATACATCCGGTTATTTTTAATCTCGAGCCCTAGCAACTGACCGGCTAATGAAAACAATGCACTAGCGACCCTTACATCCGCGCAGCGTTTTGGCATGCCTACAATGCATAATACACAAACAGCGCATTCATACTTTGAGCTGAACGTTGTGATACTACATGTAGTAATCGAGTTTACCCATTTCGTTATCTGGAAGTTTACAAATCTTTCTGAACTTTTCTGTGCTGTTCCTGACATTGTTTCATTGTGTTTCTTATACTTTGTTTTCATGGCACTAAGGTTAGTGCTGTCGTCGTTAAGTGGATGTGACGTCACTCCGCCCCCGCCTGTACACGTGGGGCCCTCCAGTTGCTACATGTAGCTTGCTGAGCTAGTGATCTTGAATACAATTGCTTGTAAATGTTATGGGAACTCTTGTATTAATTAGCATAAAACTGGGGGCACAGCACAGTAATTGTAAGTTCAGGAATCAGGAATCGTCAAGACAATGTCGTTTGCAAGTTTCATAAACTTTGGGGGTAAAGAAAGGAAAAACTGAATAAAAAACATTTATTGTCGATCATTATATATTTTTTTCTTTAATTGAACAAGGATCTGTTATTAAAGTTTAACTGCAAACAAAATTTAACTTCCCTATACATAACTTATAATGATATAATGTACATTTAGACTTATAATGTATACCACTTCTTGTTTTTTATCCTTGTTGTTTTCTATCCCTCGACCAATACATGCAACCTTTCCATATTTACGTGCACATATGGTCATTTAGTCAGGGAGAACTCCCATCACTCTGGGCATGGAGGTAGCTTCTACCTCCATGCTCTGGGTCAGTCATGAACTTTGTAGTGATATGCTAACAAGCGGTATCTATATTATATTGTAGATAATTGACTTAACATGATGGGTATCTGCATATTGATATACATGTACATGTGTCTCACAGTAGGGTTAAATAGCATGTTCTCTCTCTCCCTCTCTCGCTCTCACTCACCCTCGAGGTTTCTTGTTCTCTCTCTCTCCGTACATGTATTTACAACATTATTTATCCATCCATGTATTTTATCTATCTCCATCCATCCTTTCATCAATCCGTCCATTATCTATCTATCTATCTATCTATCTATCTGTATGTCTGTCTGTCTGTCTGTCTGTCTGTCTGTCTATCTGTCTATCTATCCCTCTCTGGCCTGCCAGACAATTAAGATATATTTATTTGAGTTATCACATCCTTGCAATTCAAATGATATCAGTGTCGGGTATCCATCATTACAGACTCGGAATCCTACAGAGTCTTCCGATCACTGCTTGTACACAATAGATTTCTACCCCTCATGCACACATCCTCTTCCTCACACGTTAATACCAAAGGTTAATTGTAAAGCTGGCTGGCTGGCTGGCTGGCGAGGCGAGCGATATATGTCTTCCTGTTGTTATATGGACAACTGAGTTCAGTTTATTGCAATGTTTTCATATTGAAAAAATAATAATTTGTTTTTGCTTTTGATAATGTTTTGATATTAATGGTCACAAAATTAATAATTGTGATCAATTTTCTTTAGTGATCACCAAGTATCTATGCAGTATAATTTTTCATTAGATGTCAATTTGGTGCCAAATGATTTCCTCAAGATGGAGGGGACACTAAAATGATATTTTTCTGGGCAAATGCCTTTAAAATTTCTGCATCTAGACTAGAGGAGGTCTAAAGAACTGACTACAATACTTTATGAAATACAGTGTCTTGGGAACTATTATCTACCAGCCAGAGTATAAAAACAGTGTCCATTGCACATTGGAACAATTAGCAGCAGCAGCACAGAGGGTAAAAACATAAAGGGTTTTGAGAACTGTATGTATCTATATGCCATACCAAATTATGTAAGCATGTTTTTATTTCTGTTTTGCCTCTTTGATTTAATACAGTAGATGATTCCTCACTTTCATTCTGGATATCGCCAGTACATGTACGTACTGTATATCAGGACTGATGTATATGGCTGGTAGTGGTACCCTACTATCACGGGCTCTGTATACTCAATGAGGCTGGGGTCATGCTGATTAACCAGCTACATGTAGCTGTGATCAATTCAATTGTGAAGAATCAAATGGGCAGATGAGACCAGGGAGTACGACACTGCCTCTGTGCCCTCTCATTGCATACTAACAGATACATTTTGTAACGGGTCTTTGGAGCGCAGGGCTTTATAGCGTGCTGATCCAGTGTACTAGCAGTCTAAGATCTGTCTTGCTTATAAAGATGCGTGCATAGTTACGGTTCTCGCTATAAATGATGACAAAATTAATAGTGGAAAGGACATTGTGGGTGGTGGAGAGATAGAAAGGCAAGAAAAAGAGTAATTCAGATTAAGAAGTATCCTTGGTGATATACAGTAGGTGTAATCCATAAAAGGATTGTAAGCCTGATGAGATTGGATTGGATGAGGTGAGATGAGAAGTCCTTGTGGCAGTGAATAGAAGATGAGGAGATGAGTTTAGATAAGTCGAGAAGTCCTGGCGGGGATGAGTGGTGACAAGCAGTTAGAGCGATAGGAGGTCGCCAGGTCAGGAGTTCAAACCCCGGCCGCGTCAGACCAAAAGACGTTAAAAGATGGAGTACCTGCTACCCTGTTTGGCATTCACCAATACAAGGGATAGAGCTACGTTGATCTGGTGCTGCACTGTGGCTGCCAGGCCAACGATTAATTCGGAGGATTTCTGTGTCGAACAATAAAATGGATTTTTGATTTCGATTGATTGTTTTTTTTTCAACGATGCATCTCAACATTCCGGGCTTGACTGTCCATCCTTAGGAGAGCGTTTCATGAACATTTGTCATCTTGCAGGTTGTCTGAACTGACAACTTTCGTTGATTCTGTTTGGCTGAGAAGCACTCGCTATGGTAACCACGGGATAAAACAGAAGATCAAATATCCAATGATTATTTCATGAAACACTCCCCAGGAATGAACATCATCTGACATTTAGTAGATCTTGAAGTACATGTACAGTATTGTACTACATGTAGTACACCAAAATACCGCATTCTCTCACTCTTTCTCCTATCTTCTTTCTCTTTCTTGTACAGCTTGATAACTCGCATGTTGGTACGCGAACCAGCCAGTCGTGTGACGCTGCGAGATATAGAGAATGATCCCTGGCTCGAGCACGGCAGGAGGGCAAGGAGACCTTCGGATCCCATCATCACCAGGGAGCAGATCTCTGAACAACTCCATAATAGTATCCTGGACATCATGCTCAACGGCAAACTGGCCGAGAAGACTGCCATATTAGAGTGAGTGTAAAAGGGCCATTTCTTGAACTTTTTGGACAACCCGTAGAATTGAGTGTGTGTCTGTGTGTATTAAAACCAGAGGTGGAGTATAGTATTCTAGACATAATGCTCAATTGTAAACTGGCTGAGAAGACTGCCATATTATGTTTCATTTCTTAGACATATTTACTGCAAAATAAGGCTTGGATTGCACTTGTAAGAGTGTTGAGCACTCTGTGATGAGTGCGTACGTACGTAATTTGATGTCACTTGCAAATCTTCCCTCTGTTTAATTGTCCAAATTTGGCATCTGTACATTTATAATGCTTCTTGGTTCTGTTGTAGTGATTTGAACCTGGTACCTTGTGGTGCAAAATCCAGAGATTAATCCTCTGGATCAGAACACCGCTGTTGGTATGTCTGCAATAAAATTATATTTGTGTTTCGGTTTGTTGCCCATCTGTAGGTCTGTGGAGAAGGACTGCTATGATCATCTGTCTGCAACCTACTTCCTTCTGGCAGAGCGCAAGCTGAAGAAGCAGAAAGAAGAGAGGCTCAAGTTCTCGGCCAGTGACCTGAGAAAGGCCATGATCTCTGGTCAACCTAATCAAAGTGCGGGAGGTCAAAGGTAAGACAGCGGTCACTAACAATGCTTGAGAGATACATGTAGGTTGCATTTATGCTTCCTGTGTGAAGACAGAATTGGCATTTTGACACAGTGGGGGTTAATGCTCATCATAAATGCACTTCCACAGAGTCCAGTGCTCTTGATTTTTTTTTTGATGTGCATACTAAAGTATGTTGACCCAAGAGGAAAGGTGTGCTGTTATGCTGCTATCTTAATGCACTTATAAAAACAATGGCATCAAAATCTTCCATGACGTTTGCTCCTGCATCAAATGCTCCTATCGAAAATCCACACATTATTAAGCCAAACATAAATCCAAACTTCAAACTTGACTTTAACCTTGATCCAAATCCTTGCCTCATTCTGAACCGAAAACACTATCACAATCCTAACTTACACATTATATCTTCAGAGAAATTAGTGGAGGAGCAGTTGTCGCTGAAGTGAATGTCTTGTTACCCCATTTAAATGCTTTTTGAAATGTGTTTATAATCCCTCAGAAACTGACTTTTTGAAGAAATGCTTTGAAATATTCCTTTTTACAAATAAAACTCAAGAATTAATGAGGCTTTGCTCGATATTTACAAAAAATTGTACAAGGATGATTATAATCACTTGTAGGCGTAGTTTGATCAATTTTTTTGTCGTGATTACGGTTATGATTTATCATTTTATTCATTGTTATTTGATACTATTCGAAGGAGAGCCCAAGAAGATGTTCCACATCCAAGCTCTATGCCTGGCGTCAACAACAACAGCAAACAGACTGGCCAAGCCCCGCCCTCCACCACGCCGCCAGCCTCCAAGCCCGTTGCTATACCAGGGGCTGGTGCAGTAGGAAGCAAGCATGACAGCCGTAGCCTGGATGACTCGCCCCTATCTAATAGTCCTAGAAGACATCTTATAGAGAGGGAACATCTAACCATCCATCCCAGGCATGGTCGAAGTATTGTCAAGGAGGGCCTGGGCTCACTAGATGTAAGTTTCAAGCTTTTCGAGGACTGGATTTTTTTTCCTCAAATTTCCACTTGGTTTACACCTGGGGGGCGTTTCATGAAAGGACTTGTCGGACGTTTTATCCGACAAGTCTCATTTTATCCGACAGTTACCATAGTAACAGTACCTCTCAGCCAATCAACATCAGAGAAAGATGTCAGATCTGACAACTTGTCGGATGAAAATCTTGATGAAACACTCCCAAGATTTGTTTATTTCCCGTTTGGTCTAATACCACATGGTCTAATCCTAGTTTGTCTACAACCAATTCGTCTACTTATCATTTGGTATCATTTCCATTCAGCCTTTTCACCATTTGTTCAAACACCAAATATTCATATGATTAGATAAACTGTTTATGAACCATTTGACAGAGTGCAGAATTAAAGTAGAAGTGGAAATTATACCATCTGGCATTAGACTAAATGGCATTTAGTGCAAAGGAGGTGGCTCATTAATTTTAGCATACCTACCTCGTTGAATCACTGAATTGAATTCGTAGGTTGAATTTTTCACTATTTTCTCTTTCTAAGGAGGACGAGTATCAACATCTTGCCGAAGACGAGGAAGTAGATGGACAGGAGAGCCAGGACGGCCATCAAGATCACCAAGACCCTGCAGCATCATCCACCTCGGAAGGCTGTGGCAAGGATACAGGAGGGAACGGAGGCAGTAGGCAATCTCTCAACAGCAACAGACAGGCCCTCCAGTCAAAGATATGCACATCAGTACTGAACCAAATTACAGAGGAAGAAGGTGAGTGCTCGACCTTTAACCTTTTAGAGTTTTCCTTCACAATTTCTTCCAGGCCCAGTTGCATAAAAGTTCCTATCCTGGTGGGTGTTTCATAAAGCTGTTCGTAAGTAAAGAACGACTGGTGATCTTTTCTTTTAGTAAATGGTATATTCATTGGCGATGGTTTACCGCGTAAGAAAGGTTTACCAGTCGTTCTTAAAGTCGCTCTTAACTTACGAACAACTTTATGAAACGGCCCCTGGTATAACAATGCTCAACAACCAATCAACATTAAAGATTCCATGGGAGTTACCATTGGATGACAAAGTTACCAGGTATAGTAAGTTTATGCAACAGGGCCCAGGATAGGTTTGTTCGATCTAGTCAGGAAGCAGTGGAAATATTATTCAAGAGCTTTTCTTCAGTCTGGACCGCAGGACCATTCCATGAAAGATGATTTTTTTTTGTCAGCACTGACAAGTTGTCACTATCTGATAGTTACTACAGTGACTGTCAGACGCGTGTGCTTCTCGGCCAATCAGATCCATGAAAAGTCTTCAGATCTGACAACTCATCAGACGACAAATGTTGAAGAAGCTCCTGCAAGAAATTACCAACTTCATGAACTGTGAGATCATAGTTGCTTCATATTTTGACATTAGCAGTAGAAAATTTCATCAAGAAAAAGTAGAAATTGTTTATGCCATCTTTGATTATTGGAATTGGTACCACAAGAAGGTAGAACTTGATGTGTCGGTTGCACTTTATACCTTTCTTCTACTGTCCTGATAACTCTGTTGTAGAGTATGTGAATGTAATGTATGGTAATTGTACAAATTCATTTCCGAAATTTATTCAATAATGTGTACATCATTGTATTCCATATCATCGTATTAGTGTGAGAGCATCCTCAGCAAAACATTTCACACACCGCGTTGGTGCAGAAATGCTCTTACGCAATGCACTATTACGTGCTGCGAAGGTTGTTTTTGCGAGTATGTGATGCTCAAAAGTGTGGTGTTAAGGGCGTTTTTGCACTGACACAACAATATAGGGCTGAGCGATATTTCAATATTATCAAAATTATGTAATATTGGACAAATATTGAATATTCGATAGTGGTTGTATGATTATGTTGATATTTTGCGGTAACATGATGTGCTCAAAATATTGTCAGTTATGAAAAATTAATCACTTTTAAAAACAAATGCTGCTCTGTATTGTTAAAATCAATTTTGTATAAATGCCCGCTTCTCATGGGCAAGCCCTGATGCAAATCCTAATTGTCATTTCCCCTTCTCTGCTCTGATGGAATTGAAACTCATAATGAATGTTTATTATAATGAATTTTCAGTCTTTCATTCCCCGTTTCCCTGCTCTCAGGGTATTGAAGCTCCTAATGTTCGCTGCGAAATATTGCATTATCAGCAATGTTTTGCTGGCAATAATCGACCAACATTGAAATCAAATATAGACCATCACTAATAACCATATCTTATTGTATACAACTTTTTTGTGTGTCTTTCTCCCAGATGAGTATGAATCTGATGAGGACAGAGGGGCATTACGGAGGTTACCTTCGCGTGACAACAGACAACCAAAGACTTCCTCGAGTAGCAAGGACAATGTACGACAAATCAAACCCAGCAGTAAAAAGTTCACGCCTCCATCACGAGGGGGTTACAGCTCCTCGGACGCCAGCGACGACGATTCAGAATCCCGAAGAAGATCAGACAGGTTCGATTTGCCCAACCCTACAACCCATCGGAGGGGGAGCAAGGATGGCCCTCCAAGCTCAGGGAGCGAAGGTGGAGGAGGATCACATAATACCCATGGAGGTGGTGGTGGTGGTGGTGGTAGTACTGGCGGAGGGAGTAATAAGCAGAATGGTAAGGCTGGCAAGGGTAATGATTCTGGTGGTGCAAATGGCAACAACACGTCCGGTGGAGGTACTAAAGGTTCTGGGAAAGAGCGCAAAAAGAGCAATGAACTTCGTGAAAGTCTAAAAATGAGCAATCTCAGTGTGAACTCCTCGAACTCGTCGAGCTCGTACAGCATAAGCAAATACGCCATTGACCCGGCTAACAACACGCCGAGTGATTCCGACGATCCCAACGCAGAGTCCAAGACATGGTCGCGGAAAAACAACCTGCGCAAGGACCACGTGACTCGGTCGGACAGTAACCTCTACATCATTCCAAAGAACGGAGAGAAGCCCAAGCACATTCACACGTCACCGTCCAAAACCAGTCTGAAGAGAGATAGTTCCAATCTAAGTGAGAAACTCAACTTGGATCTCAACAGTAACATGCCCCGGCGAACCTCAAGAGAGAACAGAGACATTCGTAAAAAGCGCAATCGAATCGCAAGCGCCAACGGTCAAGGGGGCAGAGGTAAGAAGGACCCGAACAAGAAAGTGGAGAGCAACTGCTGTCGTCTCATATAATGTTTTATCATTTGGCAGAATGTGTTTGCTGTATGTCTGAATGGAATATATCTTGTTTCCAATATTAGTCAATATAACTTGCGGAGATTGAAGCAACTAGGTATAGAATTATAAACGGACTTCATGAATCTGTTTTGATATCCTGTTTTTAGTGTAGTGTACTCAGGACTGTTGATGTTACCATTATTTCCCTTGTTAGGTGTTTACAACCTCGCAGTACAATTCTGCTGGCTCCAAAATCCTCGTATTTACAATATTGTGGTTTGTTGGTGAATGCATCTTCTAATAAACTTAATTTTTGAAGGATCAGCATGGTATGTGATGTACTCCTTCTATCACAGCATCTCATCCAGGGCAATATTTGGGATTTTGGGCAATTTAAAGATAGCATGCAATTAATTCTGCTTTTTCCCTTCTCCATTTTTTTAAACCTTGTCATAGCTACTTACAATAAATTAAGAGTTTATGCAGACATGAATTTATTTGAATTGAAGCAGAACACTTGATTACAGGGCTCTTTACCCAAAACATAACAATTGATCATACGACTTCATGATCGATAAGATTGATAATTATGTGCAATTAGTTGTAAATATCAATTATATGATTAAATATTAGGGTTGGTGTTGTAGCATCCCAATCAGTTTTGAGGTTTGAGAAGAATAATCAGACATTCACTTCGCATGAAATAACTTGAAATCAAATTAGCTATGTGGTATCTAGATATGACTCTGCCCCATATTTTTATGTACAAGTCCAGAAATGCAGTTAAATTTCATTTTCATCAAAAGTGCTATTGCCATGCATATTTTAATCAGATATGAATGACATATTCATACATCCCTCTGTAGACAAGTCCTTCGAATCAAGTCCTTTGAAATGATAATCTTGATCACATAGCAGTTTAGTTTTATATACAAATACTACAATGTGAATTACATGTGTGTAAAAAGGCCAGCACAATGCTGCATTTTATCAGGGGATCATTTCTCTTTGTATATTTTGATTTTTTTTTTGTAAAACAAGTATTAAAGTTTTACATTTTATCACCCATTTTCTGTTGCATCTGCAAACTTTTAAAACAAAAATTTCATTGTATTTTTTTTTTCAATTTGAACTTTTTATCAGCTATTTTCTATGATATCTTGCAAAATGACATGGTATATAATTTAAAAATAAAATCAATTTACAGACCATTATATAACTATTCCAATCCTGTATTATTGATTTTTACTCCATAAATGGTATTACAGCTTAGTCAAATATATTTCAGAGTGGTAATCATTATTGATGTACCTTGAATTCAGATTTTTCTGAAACCCAGGAGAGTACGAGTTCAATTTCTCTTTCAGTTTGAAGGGGTTCTCTGGGCTGAAAATAATCAAGTAAAATTCACTGAGCTAAATGCTGGAAATATCATATCTGGTAACAAGTAACAAAGTTATTGAATTTTAAAGTTAAGGAATATTTTGTGAAAACAGTTATAAGGACATCATCATGAATGTTCATTAGGTGGGCTGATGCTGCCACATCTCCAATTTCCTTTTTCTTATGTTTATTCTTTTGTTATTACATGAAATCATAATTTTTTCATTTTTTTATACATGTGTGGATCATATGTCTCTCTTATGATAAAACAAGCTGCAGCATCATTTTTTTTAGTTCTTAGAGGAAAAAATTGAATAAACATAATTTCGTGTAATAAATACAAAGGAACCAGTGGGGATATGACATCATCCGTTCCTCATTGAATATTCATGCAGACATTCATAGAACTGTTTCACCAAAATAATGCAAATCTTTAAAATATCATAACTTTGTTATTCCTTGTCCACTTTTGAGTGTTTTGTTTGTCTGATTTTTCTTTATCTGTTCAAATCATATCATGTTTCAGCCTGGAGTACCCCTTATAGTAAATTTGAATATAGAATAGGATAAGTATCATTTTTAAATGGTTTGTTTCGATAAGTCAAATAGATTATGGGCAAATTTTGAGTTTTTTATCATGAGTAAAACACTCCCCATTTGCACAGTACTCAGATGTTTATATTTCCTCAAGATATTGATCATATCTTCCTCCGGACTTATTGATATTCCGACATAGTTTGGTCAAATCTACGCCATTATCTGCGAACGGGAAAATTAATGTTGACGGAATTAATGTACATAAGATACAGCTTCGGGAGTTTATTTTGTTAGGATACTGATCACAACTTCATCGTGTAATGTTTTTATTTGAGTTTGCTCAATTTTGGGTGTATTTCTGTGTTCTTTTAAGCAGTCTAATTTGGGATCAGTAGGGTGAAGTGATGTGTTTGGATGAAAAATGATTGTGAAGGGATAACATCAGTCTGGAATCCTGTTCACTTTTAAAGAGGCTGGAAAGTTTCTTTTCTTGTCACACTTCAATGAACTTCCATTGGCATTGGAATAGATACAGGAAACCATATTCATGATGTATGATATTTAATTTTTTTTTTATTTATTTACTTACCATATATTCACATGTTTACAGGTTATAATGAAAGAAATGGCAGAAAATTTACTCATATGAAACATACATGTATACTAGAATTTGAAATAGTAAAATGGACCAGAAAATAGCACAGGTGCTAGCTAGGCCTAGCCCCACATTTAAGAAACTTTTGTGTTGTGAAATAAGTTTTGTTGATTTTTAGACAGACATTGTGATGAATTACTTCAATATGAATTGAGATTCTCATCAACAATTTGTAGTAGAAGCCAAATGTAATAGAATTAAAGAATGGTGACATTTGAAGGCATTTGCTAGCTTTGCTAACAGCTGATTAAAAAAATTATCAAACTATGATGAAACATGTGTACGAGTACATATATTCGAACTGAAAAGAACCTGAAAACAACCATTATTGAGAATGAAAAGATTAAAGTACAAAACAATCCACAATATTATATAATTTGGCTTCTTCGAGACCTTAAGAGAACACATATAGTATATGTGATGAAATTAAGGTGGCATTTCCAGTCACTTCATATTTCACTTTTTTGAAGCACTAAATAATGATTTTCCAACAGGATTTTTTCAAACATATCACTCACATGTGAAGAGTCGGACCTTGCAGATCAGATTTCTAAAAGTCAAATAAATTTTAGCTTATGCCTCTAATGGAAGGATTCTACATGTCTATTATACATGGTTTACTGAAAGATTTTACAATTTACAGTTTACTTTTTTATTCAGAAAATAACCATATGTAATAATTTTATTCAAGCTTAGTTGGGCTTTTTTTTAAAGGAAAATCTCGATACTAATCTAAAAATGTATATTTCCATATGAATTTGTTTTGTTTGAAGTATGTGCTGCTTTTTTGTCCTGTTGGTGGCTGCATGCAATTTGAATTACAGTTCTGCTGGTTCAGAACTTGGGATGGAAAAGGGACATCATATTCTAGTTTGTTTATTTTGTTTGTTTTTTGTTTTTGGAAAATAGGAACATTTGAACATTACACTGTGTTCAAATGATTGTCACATTGTTTTAGATTATGTGTAGATCGGGGAGTGTACATTTACCCCATTCTGTACAGAAACTGGTTCTTAATTATGTTCTTCGTGTGTGTGTATATCAGAATCATAATATATATATGGACAATACAACAAATGCAAGGTATTATCGTTGACTTGGCTTTCCTCATATTTTCATGGTATTTATTGAATAGAATTGTGAATTTCCCTTAGCGACTTGTAAAATGAATTGTAATTTAGACTGGAATTATGTTTATAGGAATGGATTACCGGTAGATTGTCGAGCTACGGTGACCAATTTTCGAAAAACCAAGATCGCTAGAATGTTTTACTTGTATAAACACTAGATGTCTAGTTTGATAGGAACAATGATTAAAGTTTTTGATGTTGCTGAAGCAAAAAAAAGTATATATAGATAATCCTAATGAAGCGAATGAATGTACTTGCCAATACACTTAGTAATTTTTTGTCAAACAATCATAATTATTATTAATCAGACAGTTAGAGATCTATAATGTGTGGCCATGTTTAGTAAAAGTAGACATAGTGGGTCGTATTGAGATTTGGAAAATCTTAGTTAAAGACTGTGTGATCTTTGTAAAAAAAAAAGAGAGTGCTATTTCATTATAATTGTTGAGGGTTGGGGGGGATGGGATGGTTGCTCAATGCTATTATTCATTTATTTGTTATTTTTTATATATTTTATTTCTGCGTGCGAAGCATATATATTAGAAGTGATAATGTCTTCCCGTTGTGTAGACTGTGTGTCTGAAGCTGTCTATCTGAGTGTATATGAGATAAGGCTGACACACTCATCAATAATGTATAATTGTCCAATATTGAAAGAGATTCTAAAAAAATATATATATTTTGAAACAAGACTTGTCAATTACATATATGTGTATCAGTGAACTCGGTATATATTTCAGTGGTGAAGTCATGAGGTGTTCTTTTTGCGCAAAACTGGATTTTGATCTTTTAGGTGTTGTTGATTTTGTCATAACAAATAATGAACATTTTGAGCTTATGTGTGTGTGTCATATATTTAAAGGTTGCCAAAACATAGAGAAGTTGGCTGTAAAATCTTGTTTGAAGATGAGGCATGCACAATGCAAATGATTATAAGAACCAGAAGATAGCAATACATAGTTACATGAACGCGCTGGTTCAATTTCCCCCACATGTTTCTGGTAAAAGAAACAGCTTTAAATTATCAGTCAGATGTAGGTATTGTGTATTGAAATATTCAATTTTTGCAGTGTTTTTATCAGCAGTATTCCTGAATTAAAGTCACAATGCCATCTACACTGTAAATGGCTGAAATTGGGGGGGGGGGGGGGGGGGGAGCTTTTCCTGAAAAATTAAGACAGTGATTTTCTCCAGCTATTGTTATAAGCTATGGAAATCCTTACATCTGATGGGCTCTAAGCAAAAAACTCAGTAAAATTGACTTTTTTTTTTTTTCATGAAATACTCCGTTGATGATGGATAAATCACCTAGTAACGACTGCCAGATGAATTTGACGGGGATTATAAAACCAGGACCCTGTTTGATCAATCTTAGCAATTGATCATAGGGCTGATTCTGCAATTGATGGTATTGATTATAATGAATAGTCACCAATAAGAATCGGCCTCATTGTCAATCGCTGCGCTTTATGCTATGGGGCCCTGTCCATATAGAGGTAGCATGGGGCACTTCTAAGAATACAGGACTTGATGAAAATTTGTATTTTGGGGGAAGGGGGTCTCTGGAGAAGGCAGAGATCACAGACTATAATACCCCCCCCCCCCTGATGAGAACAATGAGCATTCCATAAAAAAGAAAAAATTGGCAGTGATTTTTACCGACAGATGTGATAAGCTACTGTAAAACCTTGCATCTAATTGGCCGAGAGCAAAACTAGTCGGTGAAATCACTGACAAAAGTTTTCATGAAAGGCTCCCCTGCTCTCCAGCTCCCCCCTCCCTTCCAGGATGGTTGCATGGTCCAGTTTGCAAGATCTACATGTACATGTAGTACTATTTTGTTTATACATTGGTGCTCTTGGTGATTGTATTTATATAAATCTTTGAGACCAGGGGGGGGGTGTTTCACAAAGATTTAAAGGACAAGTCCACCCCAACAAAAAGTTGCTTTGAATAAAAAGAGAAAAATCCAACAAGCATAACACTGAAAATTTTATCAAAATCGGATGTAAAATAAGGAAGTTAAGACGTTTTAAAGTTTTTCGCTTAATTTCACAAAACAGTTATATGCACATCCTGGCTGGTATATGCAAATGAGGAGACTATGACGTCATCCACTCACTATTTCTTTTGTATTTTATTATATGAAATATGATAATTTTCTCATTGTCAAGTGGTACAACGATTAATTCCTCCCTGAACATGTGGAATTAGCATTGTTTAATACTATATGGTTCAGTCAAGTTGGTCCTTATTGTCAAATCTATAAAAAATGAAATATTGTATAATTCAAACAATAAAAGCAAAAGAAATAGTGATGAACATCATCGACTGACTCACATAGTTGTGCATATCATTGTTTTGTGAAAAATAAGCGAAACTTGAAAATGTCTTATTTTACATCCGATTTTGATGAAATTTTTAGCACTATGCTAGTTTGATTTTTCTCCATTTATTCACGTCAGCATTTTCCTGGGGTGGACTTGACCTTTAAGTATGACTTAGAGTTGCACTTATATGTCTAGTTACCTGCGGTATAAAAGGCATTGATCAATAAGATTGCAGGTTGCATTTCATGTACGCGTAAGCATGTAAGTGCGGCTCTAAGTCATACCTAAATCTTTGTGAAACATCCCCCAGATTAATAGTTATTCGTAAGTGTTGGTTAAAGCCAGGGTTACACCAAAACCAAATTCGGATGGTTTTGATAGATTCAAATGTTCCCGAATCATTCCTGAACTTTCCCGCATTCGCGGGGGAGAACAGAATACTTTCGAAACAACCAGAAGACATGTATTCGCAGCTGATATGGTTCCGGTCTAACCCTAGCTTTACAACTAAATTTACTGTGTAATAGATAATGACAAAAAATTTGTCGATATTCCTCAAGACATAAATCTTTATCACCAGAATCTCGAGATAATGTTATTATTCTGTGGAATTTCAGGGAGAGATTATCAATTTTTTTCTGAAAAAAGACTTGTTTGTTATATCCAAGTATTGATTGGAATTACATGAAAGGTAATTTATTTCCAGCATGATGATAAATATTTCTGAATAAGCGTTATCCTATGAATTCCATTTCTCAGGGCTAGAGAAATACATTAGAATATGGTGGCAGATTCCATCCAAAGTTCTCTCTTTTTTGGCACTGTGTGTGAGGTAGAATTCACTTCACGTTATGCATCTCGATGAAAGTGCATATCATTTTAGACACAAAGAAAGATGGAAGGAACTGATAAGAGCCAATCATGAAGAGTTCAGAGTATGCTTGATTGCAGAGTTGCATGAAAATTCTCAGTTTGAGAGTGAGACAATTCATATCAAGCATATTACGGTATGAAGAGTAAATAAGTAAATATCTATCTCTGCCTTCCACCTCCCTCTCTCTTTCTCTCCTTTCCAGGAGCCAGTAACACAATGTGTTCCCTCAAATTTCATATATCGATCAATGTTATCATGCTTAACTGTCAAACCCTAATCTTTGTGTTTCAGGGCCCTGTCCCCATTTACTTCTCTTTTTGTACTCACATTGTCCGTCTATCTATCTAATCTATCTATCTATCTACCTCTTTGTCTCTTTCTTCTTGGTATTCTCCGTCACCCTCCTATTTTCTCCCTCTACCCCTTCCCTTTCTTGTTTCCTTTGTTCACCAACAACTCTCTCCTTCTCTTTCTCCTCTCTCACTGTCTGCCTGTCTGTCTCTCTCACTGTCTACCCATCTCTCTGTGGTCTTCTCCCTTCCCTTGCCCCTCTCTTCTCCCTTGAACCCCCTCTCATTCTTTCTCATTTATAACTCTGTCGTATCATATTCTGCACCCCCCCCTCCCCAGTATTCTTGTTTTCTTTTCACTCATCAACTCCTGTCTCCGAAAAATCTGGAAAAGGATGACTACATGTTAGATGTCTGTATTGAAAGTCCAGTTACATGCATGGTGTCCAGCTTGTAGCGAGGGTGCTCCGTCTGATTTGATATGCCCTTTCAAAATCCCATTTAGTTGTGTTTTTAGATTACATCAGATCTTTTAGCAGTCATAACAGCCCTGTATCAGTGAAAAGCAACGTATACATTCCAGGGTTTGTTTGTGCAGCATTTGTGTTTTATATGGTGTTTTTAATCTTATGGTTTTGATTACTAGTGTGATGCCATGGAAGTTCTGGCTTAGCTGTGCTGTATTTTTGTTTTGTTTCGTTGTCACAGACAGTATTTTAATTGTGACCTCTCACCTGGTTTCTGATCGGTTTGTTCGTACGTGTCTTGATTGATTAATAGCATTGATAAAATTGAAGGAATGTTTTATGTCCCGACACTGCTTTATTTTGACATGGACCATGAATATGAACCCCCAAAATGGTAATATTCTATTTGAATCAAACCCCTTTTTTTTTAATGCTGTACCATATGATCTTGGAATGTAGGTTGATGGATTGTAGAGGCATGAGTAATTTTCTAATTATCACCAAAGGTATCTGAAACCCTTTTAAGAAGTATTATTTTTTTATGACTAATAGTAATATTAATACTAATGGTGATAATAATTGGTTCTTGTATGATGCTTATATCTGCCAGATACAACTCTTCTGGCATTTTAAAAATTCCCATAAAAATTTAAGAATTATCTGAAAATTTTCTGGCCAATTTGAAATGTAGGTCATTTGATGATTCTAGCATACTTTTATCTGTGAATTTAAAGATTGTATAAACTGTGTATTAAGACAAGAAATTTCCAATACTTTATTGAATATGATTTGATGGGTTGGAAAATCATGCTTAATGGTACTACCATACCAAGTTTTACTGGTAAAACTGATAAAAAGTGTTTTATATGTACTTTTCAACCAACTTAAGGGGGAGAGGGGGGTTGAAGCACTCAACTACATTGTTGCTTTTCACAAAGCCATTTTTACATAGGACTGGAGTTCCAACATATATTACCTTTAAAATTTGTTACATTTTATTCTAGGAAAAAAAGGGTGATTTTAGAATGATTTTACTATTTTGAAATGAGGTTTTAGCAATTATATAAATCATATGAATTTATTTGAAATATTAATCAGTGATGATATGTACTCTCTGTGTATAATAATATATTCCTTTTGGAGTGCTGAATTGTAAAATGACCTTTTGGGCAAATTTTTTAATGTTCCTAATGTACAGTCATATTTCCCCTAATGGGCCGTATGGCAAATTGAAAACAGCCGTTCTATTCAAACCACCTATATGTAGCTGGTACAAAAACTGTTAAAATGGCTGTTTTTGATCGCTGTACGGCCGCCGTAGAGCAAATGTGACTGAGGTATAAAGAGCCAGGAAATCCATTCTGAAATGAATAGAATAATATTATCTGGTATAGGTATTACATTACTTTCCATTGCTCCTCGATTGGTAATAATAATAATATGAGGGCAAGATTTGACCATTTCTGTCTCTCTTGTGCATTTTACGGGTCATTGCTTTCATATTCATGGTTTTTAGATTCAATATTGTGTGAAATAAAAACAAAAAAGAGGATTAATCGCTGGATGTGTGAAGATTTCATGGTAGTTTTTTCTACCGTGCGAAATGCGAGCATTGTTTGGTACATTTTCATTTCGTATTTTTAGAAAAGACTGGATGTCGAAATTCCCTCCAAAATGTAAAGAAAAAAAAAATGCAATTTTATATCTGTAAATCCTGTATGTTATATAAGAAATCTAAGTAACTTATTGTTAGTCATTTTGTACTCCTCTATCTGCATATCTTGAATGAATTATGGTAGCATTATTTATGTTTTAATCTAAGACTATCTAGACAGAAGAGAAGAATAGGAAACAGGACAATTTGTACTATATAAATCTGTGTGCTGTGTACATGTTGATAAATAAAATTAAGGAATGAGGAAAGGAGGATTGTAAAATACAAACTAAGAATCCTTCATTTACAGTGCTTTGATGGGGAATGGATATGTCTGAAAGTTGTAACATTTTTCTGTCACTAGCAGGTCATATTGTAGTGATATATGGAGTAAAAATCAACAGCAACTAAAACACTTGACAAGTTGTGTTCTTTTTGTAGTGTGTAGGTGTACTTGATGTTAGATAATAATCTTTCTTTGAAGACTCGTGTGAACAACGTATGCAGATCTGCCACATTTGTGTTGCATTAAATCAGTAGCATCCATCAATTCTTATAAAAGAAAAAAAGACCACCCAGAGACTCGTTCAGATGCTGGTCATGTCTCGCATTGACTTTTGCAATAGTCTTCTGTATGGTCAATTCAATTCAATTCTTTATTCCATTTCCATTCAAAACATAATACAAAGTAATATAAAGTAATACAAATCAAATACAATTTTACAGACGAGCATTCTTACTTCGTAAAAAAAAAAAAAAAGTATAATATTGAGCATAAATAGTTATGAGGGGGGGTCCACTAAAAAGCAAAGCTTTTAAAGTGTGGATCCCCCTTGGAAATGGAGAAAATATAACCGACTTATTCATATAAATTATGCGTTTTTATATACAGGAAAGAAAAAAGAGAAGGAACAAAAAGGTCAAAATCATATTGATGTATGGTCTTGATGCACAAACTGCAGAGAGTACAAAATTTATGAATGAATGAATGAATTTATTTATTATCCAATGCAATAATAATACCAATTTACAAGTTTACAGACAATCAGTTATGAATACATTGAAAAGCAAGGATAATAGGAACCAGAAAATAGCATGAATGCCTGTCAAGTCTGGCCCCTTCTAGTCTAGATAGACAGAATTTAGCTGCAAGGATTACCGGTATTGCATAGAGTAAGGCTCACCTCTATTCAAATTCATCTTCCAGCTAAGTGAACTTGCATTAATGATGAATCCGCATGCTAGAATTTAGGTATGCAAAAGGATTAAAATCTCCATCAAATGATAATGATGGCAATGGTGCTGATAATGATGATAGACTCATAATAATACGAATGAAATAATCATCACCATCGTCATAGTGATAATAGCAATAACAGCAATATCAATAATAACCACTGATGATGATGATGATGATGATGATGGTGATGATGATAATGGTGATGATGATGATGATGATGATGTTGATAAGGAGACGATGATGGTAGTAGTGGTGGTGATGATAAATATTCCATCAATTTTCCTTGGAGATAAGGCATTTTGGGTTACTTTTTTATTTTTAAGTGTTACTGTGAGTAATGAGGCAAGAATTTTGAGGGGTTGCATTTTGGATAGGGTGTAGATTTCTGGAAATCAAGCAAGACCCCCTCCAAAAAATAAAACAAAATGGAATTAAATAAAAATAAATAAAAATGTAAAAAATATGAAACTAAAAAAATGTAAAAAATATGAAACTAAAAAATATAAAAGTGAGCGATTTGTGCAGAATCTCTCGCAGATCTGGGGGGGGGGGGGGGGAAAGAAGAATTATTATGCCAGATATCGATGAAAATTCCATGAGAATCTTGACATTAGCAATAAAATTTGATAAAATATTTTGATACTATTTAAGCTCCAGCCCTTCCCTAAAATCTCACCATATTCCCTTGTGTTTGTATAATATATGCCAAAGCTAAGAAAGAGTACATTCCTCATCAGTAGAGTGTTCAACTTCAATAGTCATCATTCTGATGAATAATTTGCTATCGGGTCTTATATAGCCTATGCATAAAATATAATTGCTTTGTGTATTTTGGCTTGCTCGCTTTACAGTCTCATATTTTCCCACAAATATCCAAAGTTATGTAATGTCAAAATTCCTATTTCTGCTACTTGTCTTTGTTCCTTGCTCCCCTTTCCCTATTTATTCTCTCTCTCTCTGTAGAGCTTGTAGTGGGAACCACTCAAAACTGATGTGCACACTGTACAACATTGTTTTACTAATTCAATATCATGCGAATCCATCTGGGTAAAATGATACCCTTGACACAAAGACTTAGACCTCTCTTTTTAAAGGAGAATGAAACCCTTGAAACCAGCTGAATCCATATAAAAGAGAAAAATCAAAGAAACATATTGTTGAAAGTTTGAGGAAGATTGAATGAATAATAAGAAAGTTATGAGCATTTGAATATTGAGATCACTAATGCCATGTAGATCCTCCCATTGGCAATGCGACCAAGATCTGTGATGTCACACACGTACAACTCCCTCATTACTTTAGTACTTATTTCCCTTATATTCTCACTTTTATAGAGTCTATCACAAGGTGAGGTGTTCTCTTTATGAGAGGACAAGTACAGAGGTTTCACAACATTATATCATTGATGAATCGTTTGTCATATGATTAGAATGAGCAAAAAGAGATGTTTTGGGGTATATTTTCAGTGTCCAAAACTGGACAACTCTCCCCTTTTGGACACTGAAAATGTACCCCAAAACATCTCTTTTTGCTCATTCTAATCATATGACAAACGATTCATCATTGATATAATGTTGTGAAACCTCTGTACTTGTCCTCTCATAAAGAGAACACCTCACCTTATAGAGTCTATCACAAGGTGAGGTGTTCTCTTTATGAGAGGACAAGTACAGAGGTTTCACAACATTATATCATTGATGAATCGTTTGTCATATGATTAGAATGAGCAAAAAGAGATGTTTTGGGGTATATTTTCAGTGTCCAAAACTGGACAACTCTCCCCTTTTGGACACTGAAAATGTACCCCAAAACATCTCTTTTTGCTCATTCTAATCATATGACAAACGATTCATCATTGATATAATGTTGTGAAACCTCTGTACTTGTCCTCTCATAAAGAGAACACCTCACCTTGTGATAGACTCTATAAAAGTGAGAATATAAGTGAAATAAGTACTAAAGTAATGAGGGAGTTGTACGTGTGTGACATCACAGATCTTGGTTGCATTGCCAATGGGAGGATCTACATGGCATTAGTGATCTCAATTTTCAAATGCTCATAACTTTCTTATTATTCATTCAATCTTCCTCAAACTTTCAACAATATGTTTCTTTGATTTTTCTCTTTGATATGGATTCAGCTGCATTTTTTCAAGGGTTTCATTCTCCTTTAATAACATTGATTCCCTTTTCTCATTTCTCTGTTTGCTTTTTCTTTCACTGGTTAGATAAATCAAAGGAGATACCCCTTTTTTATTAGGTCAACAAGATAACAAAATATAACAAAACTTACATATGACAAATAATTACAATACTCATCTTATCAGATCATAAACACTATCTGTCTACTCGTTTCTTCTTAGCAAATTGCTAGAAAACTCAACCCATCCCTTCCCATCCCCTGGATTTCACGGCTGACTGATTTATATTTATTATAAACAGCAGTTTTCATATTAAACTAAACTCCTCAAAAAAAGTTTGGAAATCTGACTTTGATCGATAATTTCTCCTTGGTTGTAATGAATATCGATGTGTAATTAATATTAATGAATAGATCATTTAATTTTCTTTAAAATGATACCCTACATGATATGATTACGGTTCACATGGAGGTGCAGTGCCTTGAAATGTGGGGCAAGGTCAAAATTCAAAAGTTGCAAAATGACACAATATTGAGAGTCACTGTTCTTTTTTCCGTGCATGGTGATGAGTGAGTTTCTCAGCGGTTTTTTTTTTTTTACTTTGATCGATAATCCTTCCTTGGTTTTATCGAATATCAATGTGTTATTAATATCAATGAATAGATCATTTAATTTTCTTTAAAATGATACCCTATGATTATGGTTCACATGGAGGTGCAGTGCCTTGAAATGTGGGGCAAGGTCAAAATTAAAAAGTTGCAAAATGACACAATATTGAGAGTCACTGTTCTTTTTTCCGTGCATGGTGATGAGTGAGTTTCTCAGCGGTTTTTTTTTTTTTACTTTGATCGATAATCCTTCCTTGGTTTTATCGAATATCAATGTGTTATTAATATCAATGAATAGATCATTTAATTTTCTTTAAAATGATACCCTATGATTATGGTTCACATGGAGGTGCAGTGCCTTGAAATGTGGGGCAAGGTCAAAATTAAAAAGTTGCAAAATGACACAATATTGAAAGTCACTGTTCTCTTTTCCGTGGTGATGAGTGAGTTTCTCAGCGGTTTCTTTTAATTGTTTTCATGCACCTTAACATCAACATTAACATGCAATCAAACACATCATTGCACAAGCAAACACAAGAAATAAACAAATATGCATGGGTATTTCGAACCATCTTACATGTATCTCACAGAACCATCACTACATAAACCACAACAAAACATAAAGAAATCAAGAAGCAGGGGTTTTATTTGAATGGATTTCATCTCTATTGACACAGACAAAAGAATCATGTTCTGTATTGACCTTTCATGACTATTTCTGCTCGTTTTGCAGCTTTTAAATTCAGACCTCATCCAACACTTTTGAATCCTGGGGAGCGTTTCATGAAAGGACTTGTCGGACGTTTTATCCGACAAGTCCCATTTTATCCGACAGTTACCATAGTAACAGTACCTCACAGCCAATCAGAGTCAGAGAAAGATGTCAGATCTGACAACTTGTCGGACAAAAATGTTGATGAAACGCTCCCCAGCTCTTTTCGTGTGGCATGACCATAACAAGCATGGTATCATTTTAAAGAGAATTAACTGATCTTTTGAATGATGTAAATTATGAATTGTGTAAAGTTGGGAGTTGGGAGAAATTAATGGCCAAAATCAGATTTCCAAACTTTTTTTGAGGGGTTTATATAGGTTTAGTTTCATTTTCTTTCTTATATTTTTTTCCTCGCGACTGTTTTTTTCTCTCTTTTGATTTATCATTTGACAATACCTTTCAACTCGCAAGCTACGAACCTAACTAGCGGGCTGTGCGATCTACCTGCGCCAGCGGCTTCGGGTAGCAGCACATGCCATTTCCGTTATATCACTCGATTGATTCTTCCTCGCCGCGCGCTTCTGTTTTCAATTTCGTGCTGTTCTAACTTACTTCTTCAGTTTCTAGCTCTCAGATCAGGGATCGGACCATTTCTACACAGAATTTTCGAACATTCAAACCTGTAAGTTGATGGGATGGAGGGCTGACAGATGGAGCACTGACGTTTGATTGTCAAAAAAGTTAGTTAGTTAGCTTGTGTCTTGTGACTGTCTAACCCAGAGAGCTCCAGCCCGCGTAGCGGGCTGGAGCCCAGACGCTCAGTGTGCAAACGGGCATTCAGGTGAGAGTACCGTGAAGTTTGGTCAAAATAATTTTGATAATACATAATTAAAACAGAAATTAAGCACTTACCACGATTGTATGGATGATAGTCTAACGAGTGGCAGTTTCCTGACATCGAGGCACAGACTGGAACCTCAAAATACGATCAGTTCTGTCGCGGTAGCTCTCCTCTTTCAGAATTCAACACAAAATGGCCGATCGAGACCGAGGCTAGTATAGCACTAGCGCATATAGACTTTGTCAAATTCGCGCATGCGCCCTACACCCTCTCGAACGGCCATTTTGCTATGAATTTTGAAAGAAGGAGAGCCACCGCGACAGAACTGATCGTTTTTTGAGGTTCCAGTCTGTGCCTCGATGTCAGGAAACTGCCACTCGTTAGACTATCATCCATACAATCGTGGTAAGTGCTTAATTTCTGTTTTAATTATGTATTATCAAAATTATTTTGACCAAACTTCACGGTACTCTCACCTGAATGCCCGTTTGCACACTGAGCGTCTGGGCTCCAGCCCGCTACGCGGGCTGGAGCTCTCTGGGTTAGTGACTGTCATGACTGTGAAAACCAGTCACCAGAAGAAAAAAAAATTAAACATAAAAAATCATTCACAAAGACACAATCATCATTATTATGACATGGGAGTTTGAGAAAAAAAGTAAACAAATACAAATAGAATAAGAAAGTCATGAGAAAGTAACAAATATTTAGAAAGGTAATCGTTTGTGTTGCCAGTCAGCAGTAGACAGCTGGCAGCTAGCCGTCTGTTTTGAGGATTTTTAAAACATATTTAAATTGTTTTTATTTCTCCTCGCACACAGACGGCTCGCTAGTATCGTGCTCCCACCATTATATATTAGGGGATTAACATTGCAAAATCCCCCCGATTTGGCTCATCGATTTTTGTCATTTCATAAAAATGTATAAAAAGAACTGGACCAAAAGAGATTATTAAATTCCATTTTGATATCCTTGTTCTCTGGGACAATCCCAATTTTTGGACCAGCGCCTCTACTGGTCAGAAGTGACACACGACCAGTTTTATTGGAGACTCTTGGCCAAAATTGTAATTGGGCACTATGCATGCTGCAGTTTTGCACCAGCCGACTTCAAGCAAATTTCCCCTCCACGAAATGTCATAGCAAGTCTCTCAAAACTAGTGGTGTTACTGTTAGACCAAAAGCTTCAGTCTCTGTACATTGCCTTGGTTGTTCCGCTGAAATACGTTGGCTCCACTCACCAATACAGGTGAATAGGGACAGTAAAATTGTAAGAAATTGTTAGATAAATCCCCAGACCCCAGAAACGACGGTTATTCCTGTCTAGTCTCTCAAGCACATAGGTCAATTTCCCTGCTGCTTATAGTTATATTGCGATTGTAAACGGCTGTATTTCGGCTTTGGTCTCTAAGTCATCGTTCAAATTCTCAGACATCACTGCGCTTGGCTTTATATGAGGAGGAAATTTGCTGGAGACTTGCCAAGGATTAATACTATAATAGAAACCATACCAACGGCCAAAAAGAATATTTTCCACCCCAAATTTTGTCTCACTGAGGTCAGAAGCCTATTTGTTTTGTGTGAAGATGACAAAAATCCTTATGAAACAAAAGGAGTAAATTTGAAAGTAGACTGAAAAGGGGTAATTTTTCATGAGGAATCTGATTGCCACATTGATTAAAATAAAATTTTTAATGTAAATACATGTATGCCATTTTTGCCCAAGTGTGGGCCCCCTTTTGAAAGTCACAAGATATATTTTTAATGGTTATATATGTCGTTCAAAGACAAGTGAGGACTTTTTGGGGGGAGCTTTTCAAATTTTATGTGGACAAAATGAACTTGAGTTTTGATTGAAAACCTTTTTTTTTTTTTTTGCCTCCCTTTTGGAAAATCCTGGATTCACCCCTGTGTCAAATGATACAAACTTCATTGAACTAAATTCTGTGTCATGTGTGAGCTATGTACAACTTTTTTTTTTTAAACAGATGTAAGTAGTCTGATGCAAAGACCCTGATGGAAGA
The DNA here is from genome assembly GCF_037042905.1 of Lytechinus pictus. NCBI lineage: Eukaryota > Metazoa > Echinodermata > Echinoidea > Temnopleuroida > Toxopneustidae > Lytechinus > Lytechinus pictus. Next base: position 46,323,928 of record NC_087246.1, on the reverse strand, counting down.
AGAGAGGTCAAATTGGTCCTTTCACACTCTTGGTACCTACATCAATCATGATGGGTGGCATAAAACACAAGAGGGTAGAGAATACTTTACAAGTATCCTCAGACATGGAAAAAGGAGAATGTTTGGTGAGTACCCGGGTATTGAATATTATGATTGGCTACTCGAAGGCTAATCGACTTTAGTCAGGGAAGCGTTTCATGAAAGGACTTGTCAGATGATAGGCTATATCCGACAAGTCCTGGGCGCCGTCTTACAAAGAGTTACGATTGATCCAATCAATCGTAACTATGGAAAGCCAGCAAACAACAAAATCTAAAATACATGCTTGTCCAAAATATTTTTTAGAAATGATGTACATGTATATTCATACATTCACTGTTTTTTTTACAATTCAGTATGCTTCTCTTTGTTTTCAAAGGACATTAAGCAAATTTCCTAAAGAAAAAAATTATGACATTGATGGATTTCCATATACTTAAGATTGATTGGATCAATCGTAACTCTTTTTAAGACGGAGGCCCTGTTTTATCTGACAGACCGTAGGAACTGTGCTTCTCGGCCAATGAGAATAAGGGAAAGTTGTCAGAACTTGTAGGGACAGTGATTTTCCGTTTCAAAAAATTGCCTTTTCCGTTTCAGAAAATCTCAAATTCCGTTTCAGCATGTCAGAAAACGGAAATTCCGTTTCCCCATAGACTTTGTACACACGGAAAAGTGACAATTCCGTTTACACATGAATAGCAAAATCACAACACGTACACTCGCACTGGTCAAAATTTGTATCTGCTACTGTACCAACAACACAATAGAATCCGTTCTAATCGGATCTATGCGGGTGCATAAAATATTTTTACAAACCTATTTAGCATGCATACATCCTCACCTTTCACATTATTAGCATTATTTCACGGTGAAATGATATTTCATCGATAATTTTGGGGTTTTTTGGACATCGTTAGCATCAGTAAACGGCTTTTGCCAATCCGCCATCTTGGATTTTAAGACCACGATATCGTGCAGTTACATCTTAAAACGTAGAGGGCAGCAACACACGACCGTGTAGTTGAACGATATGTGTGCATGTGAAGCCCCACCCGGCCGGCTGCGCGGGTACCGGTACGAGTGCGGGGTACAATCGAGTGTGGTGATGTCGAGTGCAGTCACGATGTGTGAATTGTCATGATAGTAGCGAAGTGAGATCGTGTTTTCTGGGGTTTTGTGGCCATTTAATATTCTCATTTTGTTGTGATTTTGGAGTAATTTCTGTTGCTATTCTGTGTATTTTGAGGGAAAATACGTTTTCCGTGATTTTCCGTTTGAAATGCCACTTTCCGTTTCAAAAGGCCCTTTCCGTGAATTCCGTCCGTTTTCCGCGATCGCGGAAAATCACTGTCACTAAACTTGTTATATGAAAAATGTTGATGAAATGCTCTCCTGATCAAGAGGCCTTGATTTTCATAGAAATAGCCTATTCTTCAAGATATCGTGGGAAGCACCCAGTAAATAGAGAATTTTCAAATTGCATGATATTTGTGCATATATTGGGTATGAACTTGTAGGGTAATGTGGTTACAGGTCAAAGGTCACCAAGTTTGGTGCATCACTTCAAATGTAGCTTAGTATATGCATAGATTATTAAATTGAGAGTGAATGATTCTATTGTACTTGTGGAAAATGCTTTTCTTCAAATCAAATGAGATATGTAGCCCTATTAATTGTGTATTTGAAATTTTATAAAATCAGAAGATAATATTGATGTTTGGAAATATAACAGTCTTTGATTTTTGGAAAGTGGGTCAAAATTTCCCAAATATATAGGATTCTAATTCCTTGTTCAACTTGCATTTTTATTTTCATCAGGCTGTCTGGACAGTCCTTCATTACCGTCCCATCTAGAGCAGCCCAAGATATTAAAGTATAAACTGTGCTTGGTTGGGAAAGCTGGTGTAGGAAAGAGCAGTACTGTAGCTAGGTTATGTGGGCAGCAAGTAGCTACCAACCATGTGGAAACCCCAGGTAAGTTTAAAGGTCAAGTCCACCCCAGAAAAATGTTGATTTGAATCAAAAGAGAAAAATCAAACAAGTATAACTTTGAAGATTGCATCAAAATTGGATGTAAAATGAGAAAGTTATGCTTTTTCAGAAAACAGTTGTTTGCACAACTCAGAGATATGCAAATGAGAATGTCAATGATGTCCCTCACTATTTTTTTTTTATTGTTTGAATTATACAATATTTCAATTTTTACAGATTTGACTATATGGGCAAACTTGAATGAACCATAAGGGCAATTCCATAAAATGATCAACCTTTTTGTACGTCTGACCCCCATTTTTCTTTAGTTTTACTTCACATCATAAACTGACCAACTCATGGTCATTTGAGAACATTACAGACTGTCAAAATAACAATAAATCAGAGACAAAAAATTCCATGAAGGTCCCCTCATTTGCATACCAACCAGGATGTGCATATAACTGTTTTCGTGAAATTGAGCAAAACTTAAAAATTTCCTAACTTTCTCATTTTATATTTGATTTTGATGAAATTTTTAGTGTTATGCTTGTTCGATTTTTATCTTTTTATTCAAATAAACCTTTTGTTGAAGTGGACTTGTCCTTTAACCATGCATTTCTCTTTAATATGTCATGGTATTAAAATCTATTTGTATATTTTGTTTTTAACCCTGCTTTTAACCTATTGGGATACAAGGCTTACACCCTAGTCACCAAATATATAGAACATCATTGTTGTGTGCTTTGTAATATTCATGTATGAACAAACAATTGTCCTGGTTTTGATTGAATTAGATGATGAATGTGAGAGTTAAAGAAATGCTCATTAGAGGATCTTATCTGGAGGAATTTTCCTTCTAGGGGAGTTGACCTGTGACGATTTTACTATGATATCATTAATTGAAAAAAAAAAAATTACAATACATGTATCAAATATGATGTACTTCATGTGTTGAAAGGTGGGAGATTAGCATTAAAAAAATTCAAAAAAAAATTAAATATTTAGTATAGTTTTCTTTTAGTTATGATTGTTGTCCTTAAAATTAAGAATATGTTGGTGTTAATTACTTGACTGATGTTTTTTTTTTTCTTGAATTTTGAAGGCATTGAATTTAAATAATAGATAATAATCAGATGATAGAGACGTGTAATACCACTTAAATATTCTCTATGCATGTGGGTTTATTTTAATATTTTTAGTACTTAGGCTAATACAAGTGCTCCTTAAAAATGTATGCTTTTAACACAGATTTTAATCTGTCATTGTCTGTTATTGATCTCATAAAATAAGGTAGGTTGATCCACAATTCTGGTGCCATTTTCCCAAAAGCTCTTTTACCAAAAGTCTTGGATTTTACATGTATGTGTTTATATCATGTGTTTCGTTAGGTATTGTTAAAGCTGTGACATACTGGCCTGCAAAGCTGAAGCATTCTGGGAAACCTGTCATGTTCTGTCTTGAGTTCTGGGATGCTGGGCATGCTGTCCAGAGGAAGTTTGATCACATTCATCCAGTAAGTATTACTGAAGTACAACCACTGATTCACATTCAATTAATCTAAAAATAGATGGTCAACTTCTCATATTATTTCACTTTCATTCATGCTCATGAATGGAAAATGTGAAAAGTTTCTCGACCACTTGATTTCGCTATTTACTGGAAAATTCTGTGACATTTTTCCTGTAATTCTACTCAAAAACCAACAAAACCAATAACATGGATGGCCAAAGAAACTATTCTTCTTTTATAAAACATATTCATAAATGTCACTCAGCTTCCTCATGGTCATTTGCAAAATTTATGTCAGTTCTACTCGTGACTCTTTCTCACTGGTTTCAAGTAAAATATTGTTTACTTGGGGGAGATTTCGAGGTCATCACAAAATGAAAACTTGCCAATAATTGCACTGCTTCAGATTGCCAGAGAGAACCACACATTGAAGTCATTGTTAATGTAATCATTAAAAGAGGTATACTAGTATTATACCAATGATATGAGATATAGATGTATATTTTCCCTGTTGATGAGGTTCCTTTGATTGTTGGTGCCTGCTCCCAACTTTTAAACTGGATATTTCAACTCGATAATGCGATTATAAACTGCTCCCAACCAGGGATGTCTTAAAAAGGATACAAATGTACCCGCATAGTACCAGCTTTGACCCCATGTGATGAGCTGACGACAAGATGATGTGTTTTAAACAGGTGTTACAACAATGCGTTTCAGGTGTTTCAACAATAGAAACATTTTATTTTGGCGACAGTTTCTCAGATCAACAAGATAAAGTCAGATTCATATTTGGCTTGTCCAGTTCTTAATGATTCATTAGTATGTTTGTGGGCATGACGGGTATCAGCGAACAGAAATAACCATAATTCAAATAATATCGAAAGTTAATTATCTTAGATTCATGCAAGAACATGCATGAATTATACACAATATGTTCATAATAATACGTCTTCCATAATGAGTGAGCTCTAAAATATCTCATATTGGATAATGCTGAAATTAGTCAATTTGTAAGTAGTTCATATTATATTGGCATGCAAATATCACAAGGGCTTCCCTTCTGCTGTCCATGACTTATTTGAAATTTGCAAAAGAAATGCTTCTAGAGACAAAAATAGTAAATACTGATATTTCGCTTCTGCAGAAGCCAGACGGCTCCGAAGGGTTAACATCAGGATGCCACATGGAAAATCAACCCCCCGTGGAATATGCTTTGTCAATGATCAGGATGCTTTATTTTCCTGTATTGTGCTTGAGTTTTCTACCCTTCCTATCACGGCCATGCCCCAGCTATACAATTACTATGAGAAATAGATAGCAGCATGTATCCCACTGGCAAAAACGATTCCAGTTATTTGGAATGAATATTCAAGGTGTGTGGTATATTTATAATATATGGTGCACAGTCAAGAATCCAGCTAAAGTTTTCATATATATGTTTTCAATCTCTGTTCTCTTTACATTTTAGGCTTGCCGAGAAAAGGCTCAAGCAGTGCTCTACTTCTTCTCCTTCATTGATCGTTCCAGCTTCGAGGATTTGAGAACCCAGTTGTCCAAGACTCTCTCTAACGAAGACACACCTCTTCTGTTTGTGATTGGTACCAAGTATGACCAGTACAACCGCAGTGAAATCACTTCCAGGGAACTTCTGGACTTCCAGAAGCAGTGGCAAGTGCCAATTCTTAAGTTGAAGAACGTCTTGAAGCCCACGGAATCGAACGCTCTGTTGGCAGGCGACTCCTGTGCCGAGGTTGACGATGTTGCTCCTGCCATGAACACGTTGGTGGAATACCTGTGGATTCATGATCAAGTTCTTACAGGGAATATTGAAAGGACTCCAAAGCTTAATACTTCATCAGGAGTAGAGACACATACAGCTAGTGATGATGATGAAGCCACTTACGTCTGACACATATTGATATTGCAGAGTTACTGTGATCTCTGGCAGGAATGCTTTGTAGCGTTATCTCTTGAATAATGGTATTGATGGCTGGATTCATCATCATATAACACTTATTGCCAGAGAATACAAAGCATAATTATTATAACACTGGCTTTAGCTTATGCTACTACATTGGGTGATTCAAGTTCAGTCTTGACCTGTTGGTGTTGGTGTCAATTTTTACACGAGTATAACACCAAACATAAACTGAAGATGGTCCTGAAAAGTCACTCACTAGTTTTTGAGATGTCAATAACGTTATCTGGATCAGTTTTACAAAGTCAGAATAGATTTTTGAGCTAGGGGAAGCAATCCAAATTCCAACACTAACACCAACACCAATTCAAACACCGGACTTGAAATCACCCATTATCTGTAGTGCTCAGTGCATTCAGGAATCAATCCTACCTGGAAGGCTGGTATACATTTATTTCACCCGGGTAGAGAGCAGCACAATGTGGATAAATTTCTTGCTAAAGAAAAACATTCCATGGCTGGGATTCGAACCCATGATCCTCCGTATGGGTGATGACAGTCAGAACCACTAGACCATGATGATCTGTCAATCTGTAGATTAAGCCAAAATTATTTCAATGTGTGTACTTTGAATACTTTCCCAAACTTAAATTTCAAAAGTTTGATCATGTAATTGTCTTCTATAAGCATCTTATCTTGCCAAAAATATGACATGGCTGAATGAGACTATGAGAAACCCTCTTTAATCAACGAAATGAGTAGTATTGCAGATATGCTGTTAGGGTCAGTGGTTTTTATTTGAGAAAATTCATTGTCTTGTATTTTTGTTTTTTAATTGTTACATACCAATTTAATTCATTATATAATTTCTATTCATTGTGTAGAACAACCAATTGGTTCATCTTACCATTTCATATTGGATATTGGCTCATCACCCATCAGTGATTACATTCAAGGTCCCGACTACAGTTTTATCAAAATTTAATTTCAAGCCTGAATAATTCCCCAACTTACAGAACTTAATCACATCTTGAATTATGAACTTCCCTGCCGAGACCAAATTTGCAAAGAGGGTGGTATCACTCACTAGCATTTAGAAATCGTTAATTTATTTTTAAAAATGTTTCTTTACAAATTGAATACTATAATTACCACTCTTATTCTTATTTGACCACATCTGGGATGCCATTATTTCGACAACTTAAAGGAACATCATGGCATGGTAGTCTAAGTATACATAGGATTGACGATGATATGCTTGGTTTTAGGGGTACATGTGTTATTAAGGTGTACATTTCATTATTATATATGTATTATATATATTATTATATCAAGTAAAGTATCAAATGATGTATGCAAACTGGAGTCAAAGTATTGTAGTTTTTTTATTGCAAACAGGTTGAAATTTCAAATGAATACCTTGTTACTACATATGTACTTGGTTCCCAGAAATGGTAGGGTTGGCAATTTTCCAGGAAATTTAGTTATTTCCTGCCAGGGTGTAAATACTGGGAAAACCTTGTAAAATTATCAAGGCTGTATTTACCGGTATTTTGCCACCAGTGTTTCCAACTCCATCCAACCCTCCGGGAAAGAAATATCTGTAAATTTAAATCAATTGACTTAAAGGGAATTTCACCCTGACAAAAACTTTGATGTAAAAAATAGCAGAAAACAAAATATTGGTGAAGGTTTGAGGAAAGTTATTAGACTTTCAAGTTTTTGATTTGTGACGTTATAAACGAACAGCTGCCCCATATGTTATGTAATATAAAATCCATAAATTTCATTTCTAATGGTTCGTGATGACTTATTATGTATTTCCTTTTTAGGAGCGGGTGTGAAATCATTTGTGTATTGGTTTTCCAAAAAAAAGGTACAATAAAAACCATTTTCAATTTTCTGAAAAAATTACATTTCATTGAATTGTTTGCCATACGATATGTAGGTTGTGTGACGTCACAAATCAAATAATTGAAGTTCTAATAACTTTTTTATTCTTTGATAGATTTCCTCAAACCTTTGTTAATATTTTTTAATTATTTTTCTGCTATTTTTACAGTTAAATTTTTGTCAGGGTGAACTTCCCATTTAAGCAAACAGGCATGTTGCTTGTGGCTGTTGGTATTGTGACTTGTATGTTCTGAAATATTTGAGGTATGGTCGTTGTTGTAATTGGTGGGTGTTAGCTTTGAAATGATTGAGGTATGATTATTGTTGTGAGTGCTTGTTTTTTTTTTGACACTTGTTATTTTATTTTTTTTATGTTGTGTGACACTTGCTAGTTTGTGAATTTTTCATGTATGGCCATTGGTGCGATTGGTTGTTGTTGCATGTTAGAGGTGCATTCAATGTTTATGTTGGTTGGTGCTTTGACACTTGTTTATTTTGAAATGTTTTTCAGTTTTGAAATATTTGAGATATGGTCATTTTTGTGATTATTTGTTGTAGTGACACGTCATAGCTTTAAAATATTTGAGGTATGATTATTCTTGAAACTGGTTGTTTTTCTTGTGTCACTTGTTAGTTTGTAAATGTTTGAGGTATGGTAATTTTTGTGATTTCTTGTGACACTTCAAAGATTTGAAATATTTGAGCCTTGTTTGAGGTATGACTAATGGTGCAATTGATTGTTATGAGACTTGTTCTGAAATGTTTGAGGTATGGTCATTGTTGGGATTGTCATGTTAATTAGAAATAAATATGTAAAGTGGTGGCATCTACGTAGGGGCAGATTACCCCCCCCCCCAAAAAAAAAAAAAAAGTTTTTTTTTATATATAAAACCAACCGTCATCGTTTGTGTAGTTAAAACTTTAACCAGATGTTATTTTTTTCTTTTCTTTTTTCTACTTTGTCTTAATTCTGTTCTGTTCTCTTCTCATTTCTTTTTCATTTATCAAAATAAAATCAATGGGGGGGGGGAGAAGAAAGAAAATAGGGGGAAATAGAAAGAAGAGGAAAAGTAGAGAGAAAGAATGGAAAGTGAGAGGGGAAAAGAAAAGGAAAACAAAGAGGGACAGAAAAGGAAGGGGAAAGAGAGAGATTGGGAAGCTAATTAAACGGAGAGAAGAAAGAAAAAGGAAGGAGAAATCGAGATGGAGAGGAAAAAGATAAAAAATGAAAGAGAATGAAAATTGAGAGGGAACAGTAAAGGGAAAACTAAGAGAAAACAAGAAGGGGAGGGGAGAGAAAAGCCAAAGAGAAACAAAAAAAATGGAAAGCGATTAGGGAATGAAAGAGAGAGAGAGAGTAAGTAAATAAAAAGGAAACAGTTTAAAAATATAACAGAGGAAAGAAAAGTTTTGAGGAAAAGGACAAAGGGTTACATATACATGTAGACGAAATATTTCTTTTAGCTCTCTCATTTAATATTCAGGTCCTTTTCTTTTACAATTTGTATTATCGAAGATATCTTAATCCGGATGCGATGGTGATTTGGCGTGATGGAGACAAACTTTTGGAGCGATAAACACTTGAAATAATCATGCTACACAAAAGAGGTAAACAGACATATTTCATGGAACAGTGGACGGGAAGACTTCTAGGTTTAAGTCCAAAATTTCAGATTCATGTTACTCGAAAAATAAACTTGCGTTTTACATTATTGTTAATTTTTGTCACCGATATTTCTCGTTCATAAACCGGCTGCAGGCGCAGGCCTCCCCGCGGAACGTAACGCGTCAAGGAGCTCTGCCGGGCCGCTAAAGCTGCCGGACCTCTCGCCGCGCCCTAGCTCAAACTGGTGGACCCAGTGGCAGTGGCAGTGCAGCATAGCCATAGGCATACTAGACCAAAAGCTTCAGTCTCTGTATTTTGGTTGTTCCGCTGAACTGCGTTGGCTCACTCACCATTAATGGGGATTACAGTAAAATGTCAGAAATTGTTGAATAAATCCCCAGAAACGACGGTTATTCCTGTCTATAGGCATACATGCATAGCCAGGACTCCAGGAGATCTGAAAAGTGATGCAAATGCGAAACGATCTCAATGTATAGTCATAATCATGAATTGAGCTGCGATTTTGCACTTGCGCAGTTTGCATTTGCGATGTTTTGGCAGTGAATTAATAATACGTGTGAGGAAAATAATACTTTATACTGCCTGGCTCTAAATCAAAAATTTTGAGACTGATATTTAGAACTCTTCTAAGAAGCATGGAAAAGAAGTGAAACTTTGTGTAAAGTTAAAAGTAATTATTAGTTTTAATTGTTTTTAAAGATCGTGATGTTGCATGAATTTTATATTCCCCCCCCATAAAATCCCACCTTTGTCACTCGGAGTATCAGAGCGAGTTCTGGGTCTCGATGTTCGGGTAGGTGGAGCGTAGCGTAGCGCCGCGGTAGTGAAGTGGAGTGGAGCCTGCATGAACATCGCGAGGTAAGCTCGCAGGAGGCTCCTAGTCCTAGAGAGTAAAAATCATTTACTAATGTGTGCTTACTCTCCACGGAGCCAAGGATTAATTGTGTCCCATTCATGTGCGTGTACCGCGAAAAAATCTGAAATTTTCACCAAAAAGATTAATTTCCTTCGAAAAGATTTAGCCCTAATGTAAATCAGGGTCTACAACTTCATTTCCGACATTTATACATTGATTTCATTTTTAAACAAGAATTCATTAAAAAAACAAGAAAAATATGAAAAACGGGCAAAACCTGCCACGATGTTTACGCCATCTTGTTTCTTTTTGTTCTTCGCCAAGATGCAGTATACCGTCAAATCCATGAATGATAAATACCTCAATTGCAATAGATTAAAAGTTTATTAGTAGAACACTAACCATATTCAACCAAACCACAACAAATAAGATGCATGTACCGTTACCGTACACATTTCTTGCAGCTGCTCATCACCTGATGGAATAATTGTTTGCACAATATTTTTGCTCTTTACATTGATATTTATGCCGACAGACAGCAATTTCTTGATAAACTAAGTTTATCACTTTGACAAACCCTGTTTATCGAGGTGATACCCAACAGGGTTTTTCGCAAAACTGTTTATCAAATGATAAACATAGTTTTTCACTCAAGAAACCAAACCATAAACAAGGTGTTTTGGTGATAAACTATATCTTATGATAAATGAGGTTTTTCTTGATAAACATAATTTTTCAGTGATAGGCCTAAACTAAATTTTGCAAAGAGAAAAACTAAGTTTTGCAATTGATATGCAGAGTTTTTTTAAATACAGTTGAAAAACTTTATCGCTTGAAAAACTTAGTTTATCATTGATTTATTAAGGTATTTTAAAAAAATGTGTATTCCTGTTTTGAAGCAATTACTTTTCAATTTATTGTGTGTAAACTTACAACAGCTACCCACCCGGAGAGGCTGAAGGCATCCTCACTGAGCAGTATGTACGCAGCTACTCTGCCGGAGACGACCCTCCCAAAGATTCAACTCTGTAATAGAATGACTCGCAGTGCTGTTGAGCTTGGACAAGTGGTGAGATGGAGTCTTTTTTTTTTTCTCTGCGGGCAATCATGGTATCTTCTGATATCCCATAATATAACATTCACCCCACTTTTTCTGACACCCCCTGGCCCCACTATTCTGTCACCCCTTTTCCCAATTCACTTTGATACGTGCAGCATTTTCTTTTTTGTGATTGGCCTTTTTAAAGTTTCGTCGCTGTGATAGTGTATATGCCTCATCGGGGACCCGTTGCATAAAAGTTACCATTACGGTAACTTTGCCATGCAATGGTAACTTGTCTGGGATCCTTGATTTTGATTGGTTGGTGATCAGCGTTACCTTGGTAGTTACCGTTGGATGGCAAAGTAACCATAAAAGTAACTTTAATGCAATGGGGCCTAGATCTGGCTGCTAGCTAGCTGAGCTGGGTACAGTACAGCTGTAGGCAATCACTTTTCTACACATCTCTCCCCAAAAGAATGTTCCTACCTATAAAGAACAAATGTACATCATTTCCATAACATTTCATTATCCTTGAATCAAAATACTCGCCTCAAAAGATCACAAATTTTTCTCATTTTAGAATTGTCCCTCTAAGAGATATTTTGATAACTTTAAAAATTCACATATAATATTTAATTTGCGCGATGAAAGGCTGCCAGGAGCGAAGAAAGCATTGGATTTTTGGTGAATATTCAATAGCATAACCGCCAATCACACAATGAAATCTGAATACTCTTCTTCCATGATAAATACATGTATACAGTAATGAAAAAAAAAACCAATTACAGAATGAGAATGCTCCTGTACCAAAGTAAATTGGGAATCTGAAAAGGGTTTTTAAAAAGTGAGGTCTAAATTACTGACTATTAAAGTGGTTTCATGATGAGCGTGATCGGTTCATCACGGATGGACATTTGATAGATTTTTAAATTTTTAAGGCTTGTAACAAATTAGGAATAAGATGAACAAGGTTCCTTTGTGTTTTATGGTGAAGGGAAGGGTAGGACAAATGATAAAAAAGTTTTTGCCATGATAACCTACAAACACAAATATCCACTAAACGTGCCATATCTTGGACAGACAAAATAAAAATGTGGTTTTCAACATTTTTGTACATTTTTATTGTTTCTCTCTAAACAACTAAACATTGATCATTAATTGTTAATGCAAATAACACTCAGGTATGTTACATGTAGCTTCTATGTTCAGCATATTAAATTCTAAACCAATATCTAACTTCTGAGAGAATCGCATCATAGACAGACATCACGGACGGATACAATTTGAAGATATCAGGAGTACCTTGTAAGAAGTTCTTATTACTTTTGGGGGGAGCAAATGCTAATATATTGATGATTTGTACATTTCTGAATATGATTGCACATTCAAGTTGCTGCAACAAATTTCAATCAAGTTATAGCAACTTGATTGAAGTTGTAGCAACTTGATAAATTTCTATGCTAGACCTATAATCTAGACATGATTGCTTTAAACACAGTTCTTGTCAAAATCATAAGGTTTAGAAGTATTTTAGCTGCCAGGCATAGGGATGACTTGCTGTCCTATCATGTTTTGAACCATTTATTGTCAATTTTTTTTTTTTAAATAATACAACAGTCATTCAAGTTCTTGCCAGAATGACTGGAAAGTTACTGTAACCATTTTGTTTTTGTCAACATGTAGTGGAAATGTAACATTATATGAATGAAGGTATACACAACAAAAAAAGTAAGTCCCCCCCTGAACAAACATCCATAATTTCCGAACCACTGGGAGATTGTAATATTTTTTTACATGAGCGTGAAGGTAATTTTATAAGCTACCCTCTTAGTGAATGTTACGGACGTGTCTTATGTCATGCTTCAGTGCGCACCGCCAGAAGGCAAAATTGTCACTTTTTAAAAGTCACAAGCAAAATATCATGACTTTGATTCCAGTTTATTGGAACAAATTCCACATTCTCACCATGAAAAATAGTCGGACGGCTTGTAAAAGGTACTTTCTAAAAGACGATACAACTTTTTTGGCTAAATTTCACGGATGAATAAACACAGTCAAAATTTGCTATCATTTCAATTTTTACACATTTCTATCGATGAAAATGATCGAATATGATGACAATTATTTTTGGGAATAGTATCTTCAACAATATTCATCATTTCACGGCTCAATGAACATTCAATGAAAACAAAAAATAAGATTTTTATATCATTGGCAAGTAATGCTTCAATTTGGTAACTTAAGTAATCTTTTCTCAACCTGTTTTGTGATGTTCATTACCAATTAACATGTTTCAATGATCCAAAGGCGTTTAATTCAACATTCACGCTTGAATGAACATATGGAATGTGATTAGCTCCTTTTTACGCTATTGGAAAAAATGCAATTGCTAACTATGGATATCTGTCACAAACCTTCTTGCATAGTTAATTTGATTTTTATGAAAATTCCGATGTTTAATGCTTCAGTGAGCACAAAATATTCAAAAATTATGCAAATGAGAAGAAAATTCAAGGCCTTGGCCCCACTCTATGCCGTATCGAGTGGTTATTTTTGTGTGTGCACCTTTTGGATGGTATTACTCTGAAGCCATGTGCGAAGTTTCATGAGAAAACTATTGGCAGAAACTAACAAAAACCGTCCATGAAACAAACCCTCATTTCACTCTTGTTAAAATTTTGACTTCCTCTCTCAGACATTGCAGAGATGCCAACCCTCCCGATTTCATCGGGAGGCTCCCGAAAATTCATCCCAACTCCCGCCCTTACGATTACCATCTTTATCCTCCCGAAATTACGATTTTTTTGCATTGATCAAATTGGATTGGAAACTCATGTATCGTCTGCTAATTGTAGCATGTAGTAACTCAATTACGTTCGCTGCTTCTAAGTTATGTGTGAAAGGTAAACAAATAAGGAGCAGCGAAAAGCTGGTGCATGTGATATGCCCAACGGGAATCCACTGTGCACCAGGCCGGTAGGCCCGGCTAGCTTCGCGAGGCGTGTGCGCTCGCGGCCACTGTAATTGTCGAGTCGTGCGGTGGAATATCGGTGTGTGATTTCGGCGTATTGATGGGTTGATATTGACACGAAATGGCGGAAAATCAACAAAAGAAGACCAAGAAATGGTCTCAGAAGTATAAGACTGAATACAGTCTCCAGTACCCGTGTATTCGGAAGTCGGAAAGAGGAATTTACCATGCATTTTGCACAATTTGCAGCGTGGACATTTCAGTTGAGCACGGAGGTCGTGATGATATTCGGAAGCACGTAGGGAGCAAACAGCATCCAGACGAAAACGAGATCTTCGAGCTCCACTAAGGCACTAGTACCCTGTTGACTTATTTCACCAAGCAAGGGACCAGCGAGGAGGAAGACGTTACCCGCGCTGAGCTTTTCTTTATAATAATAAAGAGGATAATTCCTCATTATTATTATTGTTTAACAGGTACTTTTCTTCTATTGTCCCCTCATTTTTTTTACATATAAAAGCATATTTGATATTTTTCTTTGATTTTTATGTTAAAAAAGTGGGAACAATGTTTCTTTAAAAACATGTGAAATGCTCCAAAATAAGGGTCAGATTGCACCAGAGAGCATCTAGAAACCCAGAGCTTCCAGGGCCCTAAGGCGGGCCCTGGACCCCGGCCGCAAGGCCAAGGGTCGAGCGCTCCGCGCTCGAGATGTGCGCTACGCGCACATAATTTGGAGTCGGTTGCAAATCCTCCCTAATTCTGATTTCCAAAAGTTGGCATCTCTGACATTGTGTACACTATGGGTGCATATGTATGAGAATAAGTAACTCCTTATTCAATATGGTGGAACTTTTTTTTCAAAGCTGTCCTTAGCAGTATCATTTGGCAGTAATGTTTATTGAACTATGGGAAGAATTCTATGCAAAAATGAAATTGATTTGTTTAATTATGGATAAGTGAGCACGCTTCAAAGGGGGAAAAGGGGCATTTTCAATGTCACTGACTCAATTTGATGGGTTATAAAGTGAATAATGGGGGCGAATTTGATTTTAAATGTAACTTATTTGGTGTTGTTTTTATCATCCATCATTTTTATTACCACACACTTTCTGAACTTTTTACACTTTCATGGTTGAGCGAGCACACTCAAAAACTTAGGAATTAATACTCTTTTTACTGCATAAATCTAGATTCTTTTCCTAACAATTTTTCAGGATCAGTTGAATTTATGGACAAATCAGTGGTGGATCCAGAATTTGAAAGTGGGGAGGTGCCGAGAAATTGGGGTAGGGGAGCCACTAACTTTCAAATTTTAACATGTTTTAACAAGTTACAGAGGATACTACCATAAACCCTTATGATGATACGTCACAAAAAAGAATGTGTTCACTCAACCATAAACATACGTTATCAAAATTTTGTGTGGAGTATCTAAATAATGGATAGTAAAACAGCGTTAACACCATAAAATTCACAAAAAAATAACCTGTGCCCAACTTTGTCATGTTTGTATTTACACAATCTGAAAAACAACTCTTGTGACTTTAAAAAATTGTCATTTTTAATTCAATCTTTGATTACTCATGCATGACCCAACTGATCAATCTCATTTTCCCCCAGGAGTTGCTTAATGAGTGTACAAAACCACCTACGAAATAATATATCTCAAAATTATTCCGTTCAAAAGTTACAGCATTTTGATTTAGGGGGGACTTACCTTTTTTGTTGTGTATAGTTTGCAGGGTTGACAATTTCCCAGGAAATTTCACGTACTGTATGTATTTGTTATACATGTACATAGAAACACTCGGCTGATCATTTTCTATTGGATTCTGAGATCGTTACCACAACTAGCATTTATCTTTATAAAGGGTAATATTACCTATGAACAGTAATGAATTTTTCTTGCTTCTTTGAAATATTAATTCCTTATGTTTTTTTTCAAATAGTTCATATTTCATACTATTGGATGTTATGAGTGTATGACAGCTGTCAATTAATCAGTTCATGCT
Organism: Lytechinus pictus; assembly: GCF_037042905.1. Taxonomy (NCBI): domain Eukaryota; kingdom Metazoa; phylum Echinodermata; class Echinoidea; order Temnopleuroida; family Toxopneustidae; genus Lytechinus; species Lytechinus pictus. Next base: position 46,308,081 of record NC_087246.1, on the reverse strand, counting down.
TTTTGATCAACTTATTCATTTTTGTCTCGCCTGCAAAGCAGAGCGAGACTATACATGTAGGCGCCGCTTTTCCGACGGCGGCGACGTGTTTGTTGTGTTTTTTTCCTTTCTAGTGCTCTCTTGAGCATTTCCTGTGTGATATTGCCCCAAGCCCCAGTGCAATTTCTTCCCTGTCATGATTCTATGAATTTCATTCAGGACAGAATTTTCTAAAGTTTGCCCCATCTACTGATTTTAATTTGTGAAAATTTCTTCACAGCAGATAAAGGTTAACACTGTCTGTTTGTATGTCTGAAAGGGTGTATATTGTGCCCCCCCAAAAAAAAGGTAAAATAGGGGTTCTCAAAATTGTCTTTACAACTTAAAATAGAGGTACCTCAGTTACTTTTGTCCCTTGTTTTGATGTAGAATTGTTAAAATGTCCTTGAAATTGAGTGCAGTATATATTGTCATTTTGTGTTTACGGCTATATCACCGATACGCATCTCTCCAGGGGAGTGTCCTCAATGGGCATGTCTTGGACATGAAGAGGTCTGGAGTCGAGAGATAATCTTGCAAACAACAACATCCACTTGGAGATATCTCTTTTGGGGAGGGATCTTCCTTGTAGATGAAAGAAAGACTAGTTACATATGAGTACATAATATGTTTATGGAGTCAACATAAAGTGTTCCTCTTCCAGTGTGTTTACACTCTTCAGACTTTAGTCTCCACTATTGATGATATGGGACTTCAATATTTGCTATTCAGAATGGAGAGTGTTACAAGTAGGAACATAAAGAGACCCAGACTAGGTTACTATGGTTCGGGGCTTTAAGCCATCCATTGTGTTCTTGCTTGCTTTTGTGGCGTTTCTTTGGACTGTTTGGCCCCACTGACTGCACAGGAATAATGCAGTGTTTGGTGTAACTGGCAGATGAGCTGTGTTTCGTAGGCAAGTGTTAGGATGGATTGATGAGATTATCTTTTGGACGAAGGGAGCCTCACACATGGTGGTGATACATGGAATCGTGGATTTATTTAATAGAACATCAATATTGATTTCAGATTGGAGTGACCTTAATCTGTTTGTGGTGGTGATTTTGATACACACTCAAATAATAAGAGCTACATCTTTGTGGTTTGCAAAAGACCTTCAAACAATGCAGCTCCGTCTTTGTGGTCTGGAGAGACAGTCAAATAATAGAGCTACGTGTACATGAACGAGTTTTAATCTTTGATTTAATAGAGACCTTGACCAAGTAATTACTGTATGAAATAAAACTTTTATTATCAGCTTCAAAGATTTAACATTGGTGCATTTTCTGCCAGTTTGAGTTTTTTGAGAGAAAAATACCAAGAACTTTTATATCCATGAGGATTTGAAAAAAAATTATGCATTACTATAACTTCAAGCCTTATTGGAGTTTTTGTGTGTGGATTCAAGTATTAATTTGATTGAATTTTCTCTTAATGATGGAATATTCTTTCTAAGATGGCAGTGTGGTCCGGACACTATACTTTCAGCTCAACCTGATCATAATTCCTCAAACTTGAAATGGTCAAAGTTCACTTTGCTTAAAAACATGCAATTGGTGAGAACATGCAGACTTAATATTTCTAGGAGTCACTCATAAGGAGCATATATTCCTTAGTCGTAAAGACTCGTAATCAGCAATGAAACTGAAAAAATAGACTTTAAATCAAGACTTGACTTTCATCATCATGTCTGAGAGAGGAGAAGATAGTTCACTTCCTATAATGGGCCAAGGTAGAAGAGCCAAATCAGCAGATCTTTGTCGTTCCCGACAAAGGGTCCAGTCTGCTAAAAGCACCCGTAGTGCCATTGAGACGGTATTACCAACATCTCAAAATGCAGTGTCCAGGGCAGTGTACCTTCGGAGATTGAACATTCTTATGGTAAATAGGTCTTCCTTCTGGAGCTTTATGTCATGATTGGAAAGCATGCAAATGAATTCATATTATGATTGATTAGTTAGGGCTAAGTCTGACCAATCCACAGGTGCCTGACTGATGCTGCCTGTCACTGGTGCAATTTCCTGTATGCTGTTGGACCAAAAAAATGAAAACTTCACAGAATCAAAGACTATGACAGTTTAAAGGAGAATGAAACTCTTGGAGCAAGTTAGCTTTTGTGAAAGCAGAAAAATCAAAGAATAAGATCAACAAAACTTTGAGTAAAATAGGACTAGCAATAAAAGAGTTATGAGCATTTGAATGTCGAGATCACTAATGCTATGGAGATCCTCCCATTGGCAATGCGACCAAGATCTGTGATGTCACACACGTACAACTCTCCCATTTGGACACTGAAAATATACCCCAAAACATCTCTTTTTGCTCATTCTAATCATATGACAAACGATTCATCAATGATATAATGTTGTGAAACCTCTGTACTTGTCATCTCATAAAGAGAACACCTCACCTTGTGATAGACTCTATAAAAGTGAGAATATAAGTGAAATAAGTACTAAAGTAATGAGGGAGTTGTACGTGTGTGATATCACAGATCTTGGTCGCATTGCCGTTTGGAGGATCTACATGGCACTAGTGATCTCAATATTCGAATGCTCATAACTTTCTTATTATTCATTCAATCTTCCTCAAACTTTCAACAATATGTTTCTTTGATTTTTCTCTTTGATATGGATTCAGCTGGTTTCAAGGGTTTCATTCTCCTTTAAGAACTATATGTCTTCAAAGTTTCATATGATATTATCAAGCAAGTTATGTAGAGTATAGAAATGAGATTACCTTGCCGGACAATACATCTCATGTTTTTACCTTTTTTTTTAGCTTGAATTTATTGGCCTGTAATTTTATGATAAGTGATATTGTTGCATTCAGGGGCGGATCCAGGATTTAAAAAAAAAGGTTTTAACCAAAAATTAAGGATATTTCGTACCAAAAAAATTTGACAAGCAAAAAAAAAAAAAGAGGTCTTCACTTTCAAAAGAGGGGGCACACCTCAGTTTTCATGACATTTTTACATTGCAAATTTAATTCTGCTTCTCAAAAGGGGGGGGGGGCACGGGCCGGCTGTGCCACCTGGATCCGCTAGTGGTTGCATTTGCACTGCCATATTTGTTTATATCACTAGGATTATTTGCTTCTTGACCAGAGATGGTGTAACTCCAGGGGGGTGTTTCATGAAAGGACTTGTCGGACGTTTTATCCGACAAATCTCATTTTATCCGACAGTTTCCATAGGAACAATGCCTCTCAGCCAATCAAAATCAGGGAAAGTTGTCAGATCTGACAACTTGTCGGATGAAAATGTTGATGAAACGCTCCCCAGGAGTCCATCAGAGTAATTACGACTTGCAAACAAAATATTGCGATATCATGAAATTACGGGCCGATAAACTTGAGCTAGAATATTGGGAATTCCTGCTCAGTAATCTTATTCTATACATTCAGTTTTGCTCTATACAATTAGTTATTAAACAGACTGGTATTTTTTCACAGTCTTTTTTGTAACACTGGATTTTACTGATCCACCAGTCTAGCTATTTCCCGTAACAGTGCCATTTCCAGTTTAGGTTGAAATGCTCAAGGCGCTTTAAGAAGACATAGAGGGAAGAAAAGAAAGAGAGAGACAAAAAAAAAATATCGTTCACACTCCTTCCGGGCAACCAGTGTAGACTTTTTAGGACGGGTGAAGTAAATAGGTTTTTTTCCTGGCTTAATTAACTTTATACTTTTTTAATCAATGCAAAATATTGTCTGTTCTATTATGTCAATCTCTTTGCTATTAATTGTATTTTTCTCTTCTATTTTCTCCCTCAGTCACAGAAAGAAGATAATTCAAACATTCAAAGATCAGCAACTCCTAATTCATATGGGTAAGTTCGTGCTAATCTGCAATTTTCCTGACCTTTGATACAGGATCTACGTGTAATTGGATAATAATAGAAAGATGACATCTTGATAAGGGGTACTATTAACTTTACTGTGTTTTATTGATTAGTGCTCTTTTTGTATTACTTGCATCATAGAGAAGATTAAACACAATTATGATCATGGCATGTGGTAAATAGCTGTTGTACCTTGAACCACAGAAAGCTAATCACTAGATGCTTTCAGGCAGACTCAAACTCTTAGAATACTAGGTATTCTCTGATCTGAAAACTGCTCTGACTTACCCCAAATCTTAAAATACCAGGTGTTTTGAGTAGTGTGGAAGCAAATTACATGTACCTGTGAGAAATACCTGTTATGAAAATACACGTAATGAAACGGCCCCCAGACGGTCCCCAGGGGGCTGTTTCATAAAGCTGTTCGTACAATGTAAGCAAAGAGCGACTTTAAGAACGACAGGTGATCCTTTCTTACGCGCTAAACCTTCGCCAATGAATATACCATTTACCACAAGAAAGGATCACCAGTCGTTCTTAAAGTCCCTCTTAACTTATGAACAGCTTTATGAAACACCCACCCGCTACAGTAGCAGGCATGATATTTTCCCGTCTAAAATCGGAATTCCAATTTTTAAAATATTTTTTTTTCACATTTTGTTTTAAATGTGAAATCCTTTGCCCAAGAACATTCTCATGCTGTTTTTTTTACTGCTTTTTAAAGTCAAATGATAAAACTGTCATGCAGACTCACCTTGAAAAATCACTTTCGATTTCTTTACTATGCGAGAGCTTGTACGACTTCGCCGGTGACTTAGCAATCCTTGGCTATTTTTCAGATTTTTTTTTCAGAGGGGAATATCCTGCCTGGTCGTAGGTACAAGTTTGTCAATATTTTATTATGAAAACTTTCACAGGGAATCATTTTTCCAAGGTCACTGTCACAGGTACCCTGAGGCCCGGGGGGCCACTTACATTGACGAGTGGATACCATATGCGACCAAAAAACATGTAAAAAGGATGTCTTTTTCAAGATAGGGCACGTTACGTACGTAACGTAATAAGGGTGTCAAAAACACTAAAATAATGAAAAAAGGGTATCTATTTTCGCTAGGAAAGCTACGTGTTTAGGGTCAAATTTGCGAGGGCATAAAAAATTAAGACTAAAATGTTTAATAAAGGATGTAATTTTTGCCCCAAGAGTCAACAAAACGTGTTTAGAGTACGATTTGCGCGAGGTGTGGGAGGTTGGACTGTACTAAACCCAATGATGTAGGTATAGGTAGAACCGACCCGGGAGAACCGACAACCGATCGACGTCTGGAACAATTGAAATATCGCTGTACTTGTTTAGGAGTTCAATTCAAGGAATACTTGCCAAGAGTATCGCTTTGTTTCCAATACTTGTTAAGGGTAGGGTTTTACACGCCAATACTTGTTAAGGGGTGCATTTTCAGTATATGGAAAATACGTGTTTAGGGTGCTTTTCGAGACCCCATGGTTGTGCATGGTATCCACTCGTGAATGGAAGTGGCCCCCCGGGCCCTGAGGCTGACATTGTTGGAAGCAATCTCAAACCATGTGCCTCATCTGATACTGGAACCATATTGTGCATGCTCGTGATTTTGAGAACTTCTACGTTCCTCAATCATGGGTTTATATATAAATGCAGAAAATAATTATTTGGTATTTTGAGGCCTTAACGATTTTTTGTAAGTTCATGGGTATTTTTTGTGATCGAGGTGGCTTTAAGTTTAAAGCAGCATTTCTTTCAAGCCAAACTGACATGGAGGAAAGGGGGGGGGGGTAGTAAAATAGTTGTAACAGTATACATGTATTTACAGAATGGTATCTAAGACTAAGAACACCCAAACTTTATGAGTTCACATTCCATTGCTTTATTTTTGCTGTTATTATTGAACCTAAATCATGAATCAAAGTTAACAAAAATATGATTTTTGTTGTAATTCTAGCTGTTCATTGTCAGTTCCATGGACGTTTCAGTAAGTTTAAATAGATTTCAGTTTGCATATGTCCTTGTGTACTGGTGACAGGTTTTTTTTATTACACTTTGTTCAGTTTGTTCTCACTCTCTCTCTTGCAATGTGAATCAAATCCACAGTGCACACTTCTCTGTTTGTAAGTTACCCTGTTACACATTATGCAATATGAATCTGATCTTGATCACCTTCTCCTGTTGTACATCTTGACCTCCTTTTTATATCACTGGCCTGTATTCTGAAGTCAGGTTTAACTTAAACTTGTAGTTTAAGTATGGATAGCCAATTGTTTCATAAATCACTAACAGTAGAGATATCTTATTTCAGCTCATTTGGCTCTCAAATCATTCATTAATTATCTCTAGGAAGTATAAATAGATGATTGTCTTCACCATCGATGAATCAGGAAAGAGCACAGTGAGCATAAGAAACATTCAACTTAATACAAATTTTGACACTTTTGGCTTGATGGCTTCCCATGATTTTAGCACAGAGTTAGACCATGGTCTAAGTTAAACCTGACTTCAGAATATGGGCCACTATCTTGTATATCCACAAATCTTGATGTTACATTTTTTATTGCCAAAATAAGGAAATCACTTTTTCTTGTGAATCACAGCCTTTTTTATATGCAATATTATGTCACTTTTCTTGTTTTATCTTATCATTGTCGTGTTGTAATGAATCGCTCTCCAGGGTACCGTAAAACAAAGGTTAGCGATTGATCGTATGCTATCGTGATTGATTGTACATTGTAATCAATGCAATCAATTGTAGAAAAATGTTCTACGATCATTGCTAAGCTTTGTGTTACGGGCCCCAGGATAACACACACACCAAAAAAAAATCTGGGGGGGGGGGGGCGGAGTCAGTGGTGCCTGCATGTGATAAAGTGGAATTTGAATTGATAATTTGTTTTTCACTGCCTGATTGATATTTTGACATTAAATCTTCAGGGCTGTGTGACATCACTTTTTCTTGTGAATCACAGCCTTTTTTATATGCAATATTATGTCACTTTTCTTGTTTTATCTTATCATTGTCGTGTTGTAATGAATCGCTCTCCAGGGTACCGTAAAACAAAGGTTAGCGATTGATCGTATGCTATCGTGATTGATTGTACATTGTAATCAATGCAATCAATTGTAGAAAAATGTTCTACGATCATTGCTAAGCTTTGTGTTACGGGCCCCAGGATAACACACACACCAAAAAAAAATCTGGGGGGGGGGCGGAGTCAGTGGTGCCAGTGGTGCACTGATTGTTGGAATAGGCTTATTTTTATCCAATATGTCATGACTACTCAGTGAAAGCGTTGTTTTGATTGTTGTTTGCTATATGAACTTTTAATTGGTTGTTTACTACTGATAAATATATATTTTGTTCTTTAAGATTTCATACACTAATACAGTTAATACTGTGAGGCTATTGTGGTGGACAGCGTTGTGCATACATAGTGAGGAACGTTTCCACTGTTTAACAACTGATTTTTAAACTTGTTTCATCTAACATCTGCTGAATTGTTATCGTTTTCATAAGGTATAATCAACGATTTTATATTTCCTGAGGGGAGAAATGCAAAGTATTCTTATTTCCCCCTTATCACGTGCCTTGTCTGTAGCGTTCTCAATTACATCCCTTTTTTAGATTTCTTTTTTTTTTTCTTCATTTTTTCTCTTGTATGTTTCATTTGTTTCTCGTCTCCCTCTCTTCTATCCTACAACATTCACATAGTCGTAATGATCGTTTTTGTATCTGGTCTGGTTCGGGTTTCTTATCTCTTCTCTTCCCATTTTACTCTTCTTCCTTTAAACTTGTATTGTCTTTTTCTCTTGCACAGCATACTTTCATTCCTTCCGTTTCCCTCTTCTTGCACAGCAACACAGGAGCAGGAGCATGGCGGCGTGCATGTCTATTCTTAGCGTATCTAGTGTAATTCTTCCCGGCTCCGACGGCTGATATGTCTGACTTTCCATTCAGCTCGTTATGCAACGATGACCTGTTGTCTCTTTCATCACAACACGGCGCTACGTTAGAAAACCCCTATTATGATGCTTATATAAAAAACTACCTGAATAATCATACTGCTGATCTTAACTCAAACTTTGACCCAAATGACCCATGCGGGCAGCTTAATACTTCACAGTATTTTACAGAACAAAACTTTAAATCTTTCATTAATTCTAGCAGTCTTGAAGAAGATATTTTTCTTCTCCATCTTAATATTCGTAGTGCCAAGAAAAATTTCGACAAATTAAAATTATTTCTTGATAATAATCAGTTTCCCAAACACTCAATCATTGGATTAACTGAAACGTGGTTTTCGGAAAATCCTTGTTCTCTTTTTGAACTCTCTGATTTTAATCTAGTTGTTAATAACAGAACTCTTAGACCCGGTGGTGGTGTTGCACTTTATATACCCCAACAATACGAATATAATCTTATAAATAATATGACTTTATCCAGTGAATCTTTAGAATCACTCTTTGTAGAAATCATCAACCCAAAAGGAAAAAATCTGATACTGGGAGTTTTATACCGACCTCCAAATTCAAATACTCAACATTTTCTGGAAACCCTCAATGAGTTTTTAATCAATCCATTTCTTAAAAATAAAGAATGTTTTTTTATGGGGGACTTCAACATCAATTTAATAAATTGTAACACTAACAATACCTCACAAGAGTTCCTCGAAATGTTCTTGACTAATTCTTTCTTACCACTAATTACTAAACCAACGAGAGTAACTAGCACTTCTGCAACTATTATAGATAATATTTTTAGTAATGTAACTTACCCTACCCCCACAGCTGGTATAGTCCTTAGTGATATTTCTGATCACTTTTCAATTTTTGCGAAGTTGTCTAAAAATAAACTTTTTAAGAATGAATCATATAATACTTCCTATCGTAAAATAACCGATGATAGCATTTCCCTTTTAATTAATGATTTAGACAATACAGACTGGTCGACCATTTTTGACTCCACAGACGTTGATATAGCTTACGATTCTTTTATAACCAAATTAACGTCTTCTTTAGAAACCCATGTTCCTCTTATTACCAACCGAAAATCAAATTATAAAAAGATCCCAATACATCCCTGGATTACTAAATCTCTCTTACGATCTATTAACCGTAAAAATAACCTTTATTACAAATATATCTCTAAACCAAGCGAAAACTCTCGCTCTAAGTACACTTGTTATAAAAACACCCTTACCACATTATTACGTATTGCCAAAAGGGAATACTACACTTCTAAATTAAACATCTACAAAAATGATATGAAAAATACATGGAAGATTATCAATAATGTACTGAACAAAAAGAAAAAAAGCTCTACAATCACAAAAATAAAATCAAACAATACTATCACAGACGACACTGATATAATCACAAGAGAGTTTAATTCGTATTTTTCAAATGTTGGCAACAACTTGGCTAAAAATATTCCTCGAACTAACAAATCTTTTTCCGATTTCCTCGACGACCCTAACCCCAATTCCATGTTTTTTAATCCTACTGATTCGATGGAAATATTAAATATAGTTAGCAATCTACAGAATAAGAAAAGCCCGGGGTACGATGGTATACCTAACTTTCTACTAAAAAAAATTATTGCAGCCATCGTTGACCCATTAGTACATATCTTTAACACATCTCTTAGCACTGGACGGGTCCCCAATAACATGAAAATCTCCAAAGTCATCCCACTGTTCAAAAAGGGTGATAGCCAACTCGTTTCCAACTATCGTCCGATATCCTTACTAACCTCACTTTCTAAAATTCTAGAAAAACTTGTCCATACCAGAACAAGTGCTTTTTTCAAATTACACAAAATTTTTTCAAACTTCCAATTTGGATTCCGTGAAAACCATAGTACTTCCCATGCAATTTTATCATTTATTAATAAAGTCACCACTTCCATCGATAATAGTTGTCATACTGTCGGTATCTTCCTGGACTTCTCCAAGGCCCTCGACACTATAAACCATGAAATTCTTCTTCATAAACTACGTCATTATGGAGTTAGAGGGAAGGCCTTGGAGTGGTTCAGGAGCTACCTCACTGATAGGACCCAATTTGTATCAGTAAATAATAACATTTCATCTACTCTTCCAATTACTTGCGGTGTCCCCCAGGGTAGCCTACTAGGCCCACTTCTTTTTATTACTTATATCAATGATATAAAAAATACATCAGATTTACTTTCATTTATACTTTTTGCTGACGACTCCAATATTTTCTTTTCCCATGATGATATTAACCAACTCGTTAGAATCATAAATTCTGAACTAACAAATGTTACAGATTGGATCAAGGCCAACAAACTTTCGCTTAATCACCAGAAAACAAACTACATGCTTTTTAGTAATAAAATCAATACTCTACCAGACAGTATTTTCTTTGATAATTTCGTTCTTAATAATGTTTCCACTACCAGATTCTTGGGTGTCCTTATCGACAACAAATTATCCTGGAAGCCTCATATCGATAGTACATGTAAAACAATTTCTAGAAATATTGGAATTATTAATAAACTCAAACATTTTCTCCCTTCTCGAACTTTGTTAACACTATACTACACACTTATTCTACCATATATTAATTACGGAATAATTGCCTGGGGATGTGCAATACAAACACAACTAAATAGAATATTACTTCTCCAGAAAAAAGCTCTAAGAATAATTTTTCAAACACACTTTAGATCACATACTGATATCTTATTTTTTGAAAATAACATCCTCAAAGTAAGTGACATATATCTCTTCGAACTAAGTCAATTTATGTTCAAATTAAGCAAGGACGATCTCCCCACTATTTTCTCAAATATGTTCCATAAAAATGCATCCGTACACTGTTACCCAACAAGGCAACGACAATATTATCATCTCCCATTAACAAGAACTCTATTTGCAAAGAATTCATTTGTCTTTTCCGGGCCTGCCTACTGGAACTCTCTGCCTCAAGATTTTAAAGAATCCCCTAATATAAATATTTTTAAACGCAAACTGAAAAAAATGTTAATATTGCAATACTCGTTGCAAGCAGATCATGCTGAATAACTGAATATTATTTGTTATTACTGTTTTCTTCTTAAAATTGCAACTAGCCAAAGTACCTGCTCCTGCTGCCCGCTTTCTTTCTATGTTATGTACCCTGCACTTCTCTGTCCCTCCCCTCTTCTCCCCCTCACATTCCCCCTCTCTCCCTAATGCTATTTTTTGTAATGTAACTAAGTTTATTTAGGGGCTTGCCTTTTGTACAAGCTTTGCTTTTTTCGGCAAGACCCTCCGTTTTACTTTAAAATACAATTGTCATACAAGGTAATTTTATTTATTGAATTGTGTTCCTTAAATCTAAGATTATGTGTTATGTATATTTTATTACGTCTTGCATTATTTTCGACCTTGTTTTGTTATACTTATCATGCTTATGTTGTGAAACGGAAATCAATAAATCAAATAAATCAAATAAAGACACAATCAATTGTATGATTAAAGATGTCTGTTTAAGCCAACAGGGCCAAGGGGGAGCTGTTCATGAAGAGTTCTGTCAGTGCCTTTCACTGATTAATTTGCTCTTAGCCAATCAGATACAAGGATTATCAGTAGCTTATAACATTTGCCGCTGACAAAAGTCTTCATGAAAGGCTTCCATGACTGATGAAGTTTATACATTTTGCTATATTGAGATCAGTAGTTGTATATTTTCATTCATTGTTAAATTTGTTTACCTGAAATATATTCTTTTACTTGTTTTATTGTTTGTATTCTATTTTCTTATTGTTAATTTGCCTCGAAGCATCTTGAGTAATTGAGATTTATAAGTGCGCTATGGTATATAAATCCTGTGTATGACATAGTCAATGTTTTAAAGATAAGTGAATGTTTTAGTAAAGTATACTGATTTCATGAGAAAGTCTATAAGTATAAGTTGTCACTATCATCCCTGATTTAGATCTGTTAGAGTTACATCATAAACTGAACTTTCTGAAATCCGGAAAACTAAGCAGAAAAACAATCAAAATGAAGATCGCAAACACAGATAAGCAAATGTTGGACAGTGTATTATTATTATTGACCCAACATCTGGTTAGAAGGCCCTGCACATTTTGCTAATTTCTCACCAATTGTAGAATAGAGTTTCTTCCAGAATCCTTTTGCTTACATGTATACAGACTTTTGATTGGTCATTATATTGGATTCTGTACAAAGTCATATATGGAAATCGGTAACAGAGCTGGTATTTATTTTGAAACCTTTTTACTCAGTTCAAGCACCAGGATGAAGCAAGTTCCCCTTCCACAAGTGAGGAATAGCTCACGTACAGGGACCAGCGCACCAAGGAATGTGAAGAATATTTCCATCAGTAGTGATCGATATCTAGGCTCATCAAAGACTGGACGCCAAAGCTCTCAAAGGTGAGACCAGCATTGTCAGGTGTACGATAATCATTATATTGGTACGATCCTCTGTACAATCGATGTACAATCAATAGTATGAGAAAAGTACAATTGTTCAAGAATTTCATCATTTCTACAATGATTATATGTTTCTTGATAGGACATTTATTTCTTAACTTTCATAATCTTGATTCTGGTTAAAGAAAATTTTCCTTGCACTCTTCAGCCGCTCGCAATTTTGAAAGACCTTTTTGTTCCATCATGAAACTGAAAATTGAGAAAACAATTAGAATAATGATTGACCTGATTTCAGAATGGGATACAGGATTGCAAAGGCCCACTTTGTTCTTACATGTATTTTTCCTTTGAATCATTGAACTTTAACATTGTACGATAATTTTCTTTTTAAAAATGATAATTTTGACTCTCTGAGTATAATAATTCAAAACTTTGGACCTGGAATCGCCAGGTGAGACATTTTTATTTTGTAATTTCTTATTGCAGGAAAATAAATAATTTGAAAATACTGTACTGGTAGTGTATATAGGCTTATGTACATGATCTGCAACAGTATTGTCAATTCCATTATCAAGTAGAGTTTTCTGCTTGCTCATTTTGATACCACAGATAACCGTGATCACAAATATTTTTATCTTCATACCTATCAGCTCTCTACACAAGTCCTATCCACAGTATGATGCGCCCTCGTTGCCCAAAAAGGAGCAGGTTCATAGATTCGAAGAGGAGCAGACCAACCTATATATCACACGGACGATGAAACGAAAGTCAGAGGTATCTTGACACATCTAACGTTTCTCTTAGCCCCAATACACACTTTCTCTCTCTGCCAAGTCTCTCATCACATTTTAAGGGGAAGTTTTCTCTGGTGTAGAGTTGGATTTAATAAAAAGAGAAAATAAGAAAAATATATCGAAGGTTTGACCAAAATAAAAAGCAAGCAAAAACATTGAAGCATACTTTAGTTTGATTAAGCGGTAGAAACAAATTATTAGAAAAGAAGCATCTGGAAAAAAAAAGAATAAAATGGTAAACTTTGAGTTGCATAATCTTGATGATGTGCCCTTTGTACTATTTCTAATCAAATATTTTTATTGATTGGTTACAATATGATCTTTTGCTAAACAGATCAGTCAGTACTATAAAAATATTGATGTGATTACATGAATATTAAATCATTCACATATTTGTCTTTGTATTTGAATTATTCGTTCGTGTATTTAAGTAATTGCAGTAATGATCATTTTGCCTTTCATGTTCTTTGTTGATCTTTGAAGGTTTGTATGTTGATGTAGAAGCCATTTCTTTGTTATTCTTCATTGTTTGCGTTCATATATTTGTAATACATCTTTCTACCATTTATACTACCTCACATATATCTTTTTTCTATTTCTCATGCTTTGAAACTGATATATAAATCATGTTGGAAATATCATGCACAATTATTAATTTCTTTCATTTTCAATGTTTTCTTTTGTGCGTGTAACTCTTTAGATCCTATCTCACCGAGTTGATAGATTGTACTATCTCTGTGGATCAGGGTTCCCGGTGCAGGGCAGGTATGATGTCAGCGATGTTGAATTACAAAAACTACAAGACTTCTCTAGGGTTCGAAACAATAGCAGAGCTACAAGGTAAAACAACCAGATTATTTTATTTATTGTGTCTCACTCCACTATTTGTTCTATTTCACTTTTCTCCTTTATTTCTCTCTCCTAGGTATTTTTTCCTCCTTTCATTGTCTCTCGTATCTCTCCTCTTCTCTCCCTCACTCCCCGCCCCTCCTCTACCCATTCACTCTATCTTTCTATCTCTCTATTTCTCTCTCTAACCACCCCCTATATGTTGATTATATAGAGGTATCAATTGTAAAAGTTTTGTTTTTGCATCATGTCATACATTTTTATTTTTTAAGTTGAAAAGTTCAAATATGCATATCAAACTAAATATTGTGACCGGTAAATAACGTTCTACGGTCTACTGATATTTTATTTCCAAAACAACCACTTGCCCGATCGGGCAATTGACTTTGAGAAATGCTTGCCTGCACGTCATTTTTACTTGCCCCGGGCAAGCGGGTTTGTCGCGCCCTGAATGCACTATTATTGTTATTCTAAATCAAGTGATTCATGTTGGTATGCTTCTGTTTGGATTTAAAAAAGGCTTTATACCCCTTTACTACCCCTACAAAGCTGACTATTTCTCATTCCCTTTTGTTTTATTCAGTGGTTTTTCAAGCGGAAGGAGTGTGCATAGTTTGACTGAATCTAGTCTGTTAACAGAAAGCAGGGTAAGTCTGTCATTCACACATTACATGATTGAATGAACAAACAAACAAGTTAATGAATGAATGAAATCAAATTTAATTGAACATCATCAAATATTTTGTTTACCTAAAATCACAGGAAAATTACCGGACTTTCTTGAATGAATGAATGAATGAATGAATGAATTAATTAATCAATGAACTCAAATGTAATTGAACGTCATCAAATATTTTGTTTACCTAAAGTCACAGGAAAATTACCTGACTTTCTTGAATGAATGAATGAATGAATGAATGAAAGAAAGAAAGAAATCAAATTTAATTGAACTTAATCAAATATTTTGTTGACCTAAAATCACAGGAAAATTACCCGACTTTCCTTTAGATATCAGTTGAAACAAAATTCAGGAAAATTGTCTCTCTCTGTCCCTATTTCACTGGATGGTCTTTAGTCATGTTACCATACAAAACTGTGTAGAAGAAGTCTATTTTGATTTTTAACAGAGTAAGAGATCACCTCTTGGGTCACCGTTAGGATCACCTCGCTGCACACCCGTTCCTCCTAACATTGATCTTACCGTAGAAGGAAGTGGGGTCACTCACTCTGGTGACAAGGTCAAAGGTCATGCAGTGTCAAACCAAAATCAGAATGAAGGGACTCCACAAGGTCAGATGTCTTCCAGAATCCAAGGTAATGTAACTCCTCTGTCTTGGAAGACAAGTGAGCGGTTTCACAATGATGTAACAGTAGCTTAAAATCGGTTTAAGTGTTCTGGAGAGGGGTGTTTCACAAAGATACGAGTGTGACTAAATTTAGTCACACTTAGATTCCAAGCTGTGAGTCTGGTAGAAACCCCTCTATGGCACTGATTAGGGCCACGTCTTACAAAGAATTACGATTGATCCGATCAACCACAACACTATGGATGGCCAAGAATGTCAACATTTAAAATGCAAATTTTGTTCGAAATATTTTCTTGATACGATGTTTATTCATGCATTCATCATTCTCTAGAAGATTCAGTGTGATTCTCTCTGTTTACTAAGGAGATTGTGCAAATTTCCTGCAGAAAAAAATCATGGTATGAATGGATTTCCATACAGTTGGGAATGATTGGATCAATCATAACTCTTTCTAAGACGGGGCCCAGACCATGCTTAGCAGATGCATGCTATCTCCTATTAAGTAAATGAGATTGCCTGTTAAATATCTTAAGCATGCACTTAATCATAATTGTAAGTCACTTTGACTCTCGTGGACATCACCCCCATTGTAACCTGTATATGGATAGGCATGTTAGAACATCCTATACATCCTATACACATCACCTAATTGGTCAGATTAGGTCTGAGTCATGTCAGAGTTTTTTGCTCCGGAATCCGCTGGTGTTGCGCCAGTCGGAATCGGGTATTCCGATAAATGAATTCACGAACAGGGAAGTACAAAGAAGCCACAGATTATACAATAATTGATTTTATTATTATTTAAAGAAACATTCATAAAAAAAAATATATATATATATATTATTAGAAGACGGGAAAAAACTGTTTACGTGGCCATCTTGTTCTCTTTGTTACAAGCTAAGCTAGGAGATGCATATAGAGTCTGCCGCCCTCTATATGCGTCTTGTAGCTTAGCTACTAACAAAGAGAACAAGATGGCCACGTTAACATCGGAAAGCTTTTCTTATCTTCTCATCATATTTTTCTCGGTGGTCACCTGAAATGTAAGGAAGAAAATTGGGTTATGATTGGTTAGACTGAATGATACGTGCTCGATAATTATGTTAAGATATTCAGAATAAGAAAATGTTAAACTATTTGTTGTGTATTACATTGTTTTATTGGAATACTGGAACGAAAAAAAAACCGGAACCTGCACACATCGTACGGATTCTGGTATTCGGTCCGTTCCGACCCAGGCCTAGGTCAGATCATACTTTCATCTTGCAAGCAACTGCCTAGTTTTCAATGAGGTTGCATATTACATATGAAATATTAAAGCATTCACATTTTAGGAATGATGTCAGCTCACATCTCAGTAGTCATCTACTGTTATTAATGTTCTGGATGTTAAATAAAAGAAAAACATATTCCTTGAATTATCTTTAATTCTTTTTCCTGCATTCTAGATGGAAATACAATGAAGGAAGATGGGAAGAAGAGTTCTGTGGACAGTGACTCCCATAACAGGAAAGCAGGAGACTCGTCTGAGAACCAGATTGCAGGTGCCAGTAGGACGGAGGACTCATCAGAAGAACAACATGCTATCCCTCATAGAACCGGAGAGACAGAACATGATGAGAAAGATAGGACTGAGTGCGAGAAAGATAGTGGACATGAAGTTAGGCAGAATGGAAAGTCGGATGGAAGAACTGATGAAGGAGGAGCATTGGAAGAAGATGGACAAGGAGCAGCCTTGAGGCAGCTTTCAACTGGTGGTGATGGAGACGGTGATGCGAACAAGGAATGCAGAAATGGTGGAGGAACACTTGTAGGAGGAGGCGGGGATGCTGCTGGTGTCTCAGGAGGACTGGCATCTGGTGATGCGATCAAGGATGCAGATGATTGCCATGGAGATGGTGATAATGCAGATGGTTGCCAAGGAGAGGGTGATGGTGCAAATGGTCGCCATGGAGACGGTCAAGATCGTGATGATGCAGATGGTTGCCATGGAGAGGGAGAAGATGACGTTGAAGAGATAGGAGGTGGAGAAGGCGGAGATGATGCCTTGAACAGACTCTCTTCTAGTGATGCCATACAGGAATCGGATGGTCAGCTTGGTGATGAGGATAAAGGAGAATGTCAAGATAAAGTTCACAATGATGGAGAAGAAAGTGTCACATCAAAGGTATTTTAAAAATTCTTACATTATTTACTTTATTCATCCATATTTGTGCTAATAATCTGATGAAGAAACAAGCTAATGATTACATTTAAATGATTGTGTGTTACATATCAGAATTTTAAAAGGCCAATAAGAAGTAAAGCTGAAAATTTGATAGTAATTTTATCCAGCTTATTTTGATCACAGGCATATTTGCTCCAACAATTGTCATCTCAAAATAAATATTTAGCAAAGTTCAGTATAAATTTTGTGTTGATTTTGGCACGTTTTTATTTTAGTTCAATTCATGTAAAAAGAATATTTTTAGAAATCTAATTTCCCTCTTTCTTCTGGAAGATATACTTTTATAGAGAACAAATTTTTATAGGGAACTCTGATTTATATTTGAATTTAATTGTAACATAATGTGTCTGTCAACCTGCAACTTTGATTCTCATGGGATTGTTGTTGTTTTTGTCTCAGATATGAGTTTAATATGTTTTCTCTGTTTTTTCCTTTGTTTCTTTTAAATTTTCTGCCCCTAGGAATAGCAATAAATCCTTGCTTGTTCTTTTGGCCAATTTTAATGTTTAACTGTACATGTAGTTTGATAAAAACAAATAACCTTGCATAGCAATCTTGTAGATATTGTGTGATTTTGTGCCTTTTCCTCTTAGCGCCATTGCCATTTTATATTTGGTTTGCCATTAAAAGTCTAATGCCATGCTCTTTCTATTATACCTTTAATATTTTTAGTTTGCCCTTTCAGTCTTGCCAATTTCTCCTCTTCTCATTAATTTTGTCTTTAATTCCCCTCCCATTGTTACCATACCTGCATTTCAAATACTGCTAGTTTGTAGTCTGTTAGCATCTATAGTTTGTTTTGGTTTTATTTTGTCTGCCCCCCCCCTCTTCTCTGCTTCCTTATTGTGTGACCTTTGACATATCAATAGCATCCAGTTCTTGGAGAAAGACAGGTAGAAAGGTGAGTACTTTTTCTGAATGTATGATTGAATTTTTTGTTTGGAATGAAACATTTAATTGTTCTGTTATTTGTCAGCATGCATTTAATTTTATCACCTTGTAAGGATTGTTTTAATAAATGCCCTGAAAACAATTCCATATTAAATGTGTGTGTGTATTTTCAAATATTTTTTCAGCATCAAACTTCACATTCTACATAACAAAAACAATCCACAACATTCCAGAAAAACCCACAATATTTTACCCAAAAAGAGAAGCTACGTATTTTAGGTGCCCAAAATGTTGCATCCAAAGGACATCGTGCAAATTTCCTGTAGAAAAATTATGACCCTGGTGGATTTCCATAGAGTTACGATTGATTGGATCAGTCGTAACTCTTTGTAAGACAGGGCCCTGGCATGCATGCTGTGATATACAGAATTGTATTGTTAATCCCACTGAAAATTTTTTGCTTATATTAACCTGTGAAATATTGAATGCTAAGATATGCATGAAATCATTAATATGCCATTATAATATAATTAACCTAAGAATGATCATTTTTGTGGGGGGGGGGTGATACTGATTAAATGTAATTTTTCTGAAGAATATAGGTTTTTTTTTCCTACAGTATGTATTTAATTGTTTTCTTAATTTCTTATATATTTCGTGGTTTTTTTTTAACGAGATTTGTCTGTGACACTTGATCATAACAAGCATGAAATTTATGCTTGTAAGAAAGGTTGAGGGATGGACACTGCTCCCCCTGGCATCACTCTGGTTAATCGGGGCCTACATGCAATTCAATGAATATTTGATATAATGCGCTAAATCAAAAAGCGTAATTCTATTAAAAAAAAGAAACATATCATTTAAGAAACATTTCCAGCTATTACAAACTTTGAATGACAGAAAAGTACAACATATTTAAGTAAGGTTATAGTCCAGTGGCAAGTGTCCAGTGGTCATTTTTTCATAAACTTCTTAATTGTTTCAGCTCAGACCAAAAAAAATATAATTTTCAAGGGTTACTATTCACTGACTACCTAAATATCCAACATTGGATAAGCTTTAAGTAAGCAGTGAATGGAGATGTTCCTGGCTCTTTTGAGCATTTCGGGGGCGAAATCTGACCAAACCCTCTTGTCATTCTTCCGTTACAGTTAATAGTTTGGGATTTAATATTTGGTTTTTTTTTTCTCTCTGTTTTTATTTGATTCATACAGTATTGCTCCAGGATTAAAACTTGATAAGACACCATGCACCATGAAGAAATCAGAGTAAGTTGACAAAAGATCTTCTAGCACAATACATTGTTTACATTTTCTCCTTTATTATTTTCGTTCATACCATGTGTTCATCTTTTGTCTCCCCCCATTTCTCTAGTCTATATGTTGTATCTTTATATTGTAATTTTCTATCTATGCCTGCATTATTGCCATTTAGATATTGGCACTGATGTATTTGAAAATTATTTGACTCTTCTTAGGACCTCTTTCTCCCTGTAAATGAGAAACCATTTGCGAATAGTGGAAGTAAAAAAAAAAAAAAGCTTGGCAAACGCAAGCTATACAATGTAAAAAACTTTGATTGCCAAGTTTTTTCACGTTTTGTTTTGGATTTTGCTCGAATTTTTATGACTTTTATTTTGTTATTTCCTGTTTAGCTTAAAAATTTTCTTTTCCATGAAAAATTCTGTGAAGTCTATTCTTCATGAATTCTGTGAGTTTCGTCTGTTTTCCATGGCACAGAGAACCAGGGAATTTAGGTAAGAAATGTGTGTTCTTATTCAATCTTGACAGTGTATACCTGACCGACTTTGGTGATCCCAAGGCACCAACATCGAGCGATAGAGACGGGAAGCCAATCCACAGCTACGGCCGGGAGATCGCTCAGCTGGAAAGTAAACTAGACAAGGTGGATACCTTGACCCAGGAAGTAGATGACATAGGTCAGGTGACAAGGGTGAATTCTGATGCATCTGATTGGGGGAATGTCAGCAACCAGGATGGGAACTATGAGAGCGGTGTGTTCGCCAGAGCTAGGAGTGACGAGGAGAGGAGGAAGGCTCTGCAGCGGAGGGAGGAAAGGAAAGAAGCAAAGAATGCGGTTAAGGTGGAAGAGAGTGACGCCCAACGAGTCCGGGATAAAGCAGAAAAGGAAAGAGCTCTCAAACAGGCTAGGAAAATCAAGTTCAAGGTATTTTTGTTAGTGAACACTTTAAATGGTGTTAAAATGTATTTTGTGTAGAGATATTAGTAGGTATTGAGGTTTTCAGAGACTTAACTTAGTCATTTTCTTTTGTTTTCACTATGATAAGGAAACTACAAACCAATACGATCCAACAGCTCTGTGTAGCACCTTCTTCTTCCTGCTTTCTCCCTCCGCTGCTTTCGGAGATCAGCCCTATGAAGGCAATAGTATCCAATGTTAATACTCATCCAGGGGTTAAGACAGGACAAGTTGATTATCATTGTTAGACAAGGTTTATGTAGTTTAATCGTGGCTATATGCAGGTTCTGAGCATGTATCAATAGGTTTCAATCGACACATATGAAGTTTAAGTCATCTCATCTCAAGTCCTGAGCAATTCTGGTTTCTAACCCAAAATGCAACATTTTGTGCAGTTTAGTTTTAAACTAGCAGTATAGCAGTGTAGTGTAGTCTTATAGGCACTCTTGCATGACAACACATTTATTCGCTACTCAACACATTTATATCCTAAAATCAGGTCAGCAAGTAGCATAACAAGTAATTTTTTCCCCTTAATGAATAAAATTAGAGGCAAATTTACACTGAAATATACACTATACTATCTATAGTAATATCAAATGTATTTGTGAGACAGGTCTTTATATTACACTGTCAATGACAGCCCATACTCACTGTGGGTCAGTTTGAATTAATTTTGGCTAAAAATGATCATCTGATTAACCATTTCCAGCAGAAAAGCAAATTCTTGAAGGCAAAACTTAAATTTAATTTTCAACGCATATACAAGAGCAATATGTAAGTTTTAATTTGCTAGTTCAGAATTAATGATAAATAAAGTCAAAGAATGAGACTATTTGGAGGAAGAGAAAAAGCATGATTTCTTTTATAAATCAACTGAATGTTTCAGATTACTTGTGAATTATCAATACGTAACTGTATTTTTGTATATTGTTTTCCCCAAATATTAGATGGAGGATGTGTACAATTTTATCAGTAGCAGACAACGGGAAATCTTCAGCCAGAAGTTTAGGGAGCTGGACTCTGACGGAAATGGGAAGATTACTCTGAAAGAACTCACTAAAAAGATGCATTCCACTACTTCTAAGGATGATATTCGCCATCTACTTAAGGCAAGTAACTCAAAGATTGCTCCTGACAAGTGCCTTCGTTTTGATTTCTGTGAAGACATGCACTTAGGTTTAGATAGTAAGATGTTAAACAAGGATAAAATGAGACTGACAGAAATTACATGAAACGAGTGAGTAAGCAGGTGCAGGCCATTCCTCAATTCCTGTGCTTAAACGAAAATGAAAATCCCAAAATCTAATACAACATAATATCATTGATAAATAAAGGATAATAAAAATGCATCCACTTATCCCCCAATCTGATTTCCCAGTATGGAGAACCACCTCTTCAAAGTTGGGATTCTTCAGGTTTGAAGTGTCTGGATGGAGATCGCCAGATTAATGTGTTGGCTCAGTTGGTAGAGCATCCGTCTCACAACCGGAGGTCGGGAGTTCAAACCCCTGCCGCGTCAGACCAAAAGACGTTAAAGGGTGGGAGTTGCTGCTACCCTGTTTGGCGTTAACAATTAAAGGGATAGAGCCTCGTCGATCTGGCACTGCACAGCAGCTGCCGGGCCCACGATCAATTGGGCTAAACAAATTTTTAGAGTATTTCATTTCTGATGTCTATTTCGAACAATAAAATATGGATTTTTTAATCTTTGATATTTGATCCTTTTCCAAATACCCCTACTCTTGAATCTCACCAACATTAATTTTATCCTCATTACAGGTGTTTGATTTGAACAAGGATAAAACTGTTGACCAGCGTGAGTTTGTGACGGTTGCTGCCCTCAATGACAAACTGACCGGGAAGGAGGTGACATCAGAGGCCGCACCGTTAGAACTGAACTTGAACCGGCTCTCTGTTCATATAACAGCTTACAAGGTAAACATAGTCTTGATATTATTCAGTTCACGGTGGGAACTTGGTGGTCCCACTTTCTAAACCATCACACACACTGATATCCATAGGTGGCTATACAGAATTGCAATTGATATGGGGGGGGGGGACAAGTCCAATTCGCCCCTTCATCCCTCCCCTTCTTCCTGGGATCATCGCCAATGCCGATATCTGTATGAGAGTGTTCTCTGTCGGACATCCATTGTAAAAAGTATTAAACCATTCATGTATTTTTTGTGGTTTTGTCGTTGTCAAGTTGTTTTGAAGCACTTGGGAGATCTAATTAGGATGGAAAGTGCATTACATAAATTTTATAAAGGCAACTCAGTTTCCAACATATATAATGCATTTTCAACCCAAATGAAAGCTGGTTTGTCGAGTTGTTTAAAAGTATTTAACATGAATATTTCATTTAACCTTTTTGTGATGAACTTTGTAAAACTCATATTTTTAAAAACACCTTGATGGGCTTTTCTGTAGTTTGTAACATAATTGGGCTTAAAGAAGAGATATTGGTATATGTCAAGGGGGGGGGGGGCAGGAGTAATATTTTCCCAAAGAAAAATATTATATGCTTTTATTAGGTTTGATTTAGAAAAATAGAATTTGCAAAGAAAAATGTTACATTCTTATCAAGGAAACCAACCATAGATTTGTGTTTTCAAAGATGATTTTTCTGTCTAGCCCAGAAGATGTTGTTTTGCTCATCCAAGTTTTACAAGAGATATCATACATTTGGGGGCAAAACACCCTCAGCTAGCCCAAATGTAATATATTGGCTGATTCTATGTGTTCGTAAAAGACTTCTTTTATTCCTTTGATTTATTTCAGGAAATGTTTGATGCTGTCGATCAGAACGGAGACGGACGTCTGGCGATGGACGAGATCATGTTCATCATCACGGTTTCAACCGGCATCGACATCGCGGTCGACAAGGAGGCCGTCCGTTACATCCACAACACCATAGACAAGGATGGGAATGGCAGCATTGATTTTGTGGAATATCTTGCCTTCATTCCTTTCTTCCAGAAGATCCATCAGCAAATTATCGGAAAGCCTGTCACGTTTGATGAGATTGAAGAGGCAAGGAGAGCTGTGAAAAAGGCTATGAATAGATAGTTTGAAAGAGATTGTAAAAGACAAAGAAGAGTCCCAAAAGTGTGATATCATCAAGTATCTAATTTCTTGTGCATTTCAGCATTTTCATGAGCATGTTTCAGTAGAGCATGATGAAACACATTCAAAACAACCATTTGGACATGAAGTGGTTCATGGTGGCCCAAGGGACGGAAAAATGAATACACAATGAGCCCCAATAAAAAATCAGATTAAATTGGCCTGATTCACAACTATTTAGAACCAGGAAAAAAAAGAAAAAAAAAGGATGAAGGGAAAGAAGCTTTTCATCCTCTCAAAAAAGGCTCCAAATCAAAGCAGTGGCAAAAATAGTCATTTTTTGACTGGTTGCCAACACACCACAAGACAGAAGAAGAAGGAGAATTTACATTGATTTTTGTGTCATCACATCGGGTTGTGGCGTCAGGGTCGGGCAGTCGCCAAACCCGACCATTGGAGAAAAAGGCCCAGTAAATTCCCGAAACGTGGGGTCCAGTTTACCAGACCATTTGAGAAAAGAACACCCTAAATCCTGGAAAGGTCGGGTCCAGTTTATCCGATGTTTTGTGAAAATCGCAGCAAAATTCAAATGGTCGGACAAACTGAATCTGATTTTTCGAGATATTTAAGGTGGCCATTTTCTCGTATGGTCAGATATACCTAATTGCCCGACCACGAGCCTTCATACGGGCACACCTTGGGGCCTTCATGGACTGAATCCCACCAAATTTGGGGTATGGATAATTTTCATCCTGCTTTGCCGAGATGTATGGAAAACCCTGAAATGCAAACAAAATATGTTTTGTGACGTCATGGCTTCGGTTCTCTATAGACCTTGTATAAGATGTACACAGAATAGACAACTCTAGGAATGACCAAATAGATGGAAGAGACTATGTTTTAAAGCCTGTCTTTAAGTTTGATTATATGAATACTGGACAACCATTCTTACATTCCAATCTTATAAAGGTGTAGTGATCATTATATATACCCGGTAAGAAGAAGCATATTATTGGTAGAAAGTCACATTTACCAACCTCTTGTGGTAATATTTACTATCTGATTAAACATCCTTTTAATACCCGTCTAAAAAAGTTAGCTATTGTCATTCAAAAACTTTATGCAAAAATTTCATTCTGAACCTTTCATTCCAAATTTGAAAATCGTTCTTCTATAGGACCCTTAAAAACATTTTGATGGTAAATTTGTCCATAAATGCAGTTGACCGACTTTTGTGGAATTATCTTCCACAGGGTTTCAAAAACCCAAACATCAGCAACCACCTTCAGGGAAAACCTGAAGACGTACCTGTATAATCAGGGTTCCCAAAGAAATTTGAAAACAGACATCCATGACTAAATTGCTGCTTTCCATGACGTCCATGGAGTTAGGATGTCACAAAACTGGGAAAAATGGAAATCATGAACACCAATTATAATAGCAGAGTATGAGAGTTGCGAGACATGACAAACTGGAAAGCTGCCATAGCCAAGAGGTAAATGCTATTCCATGACTTTTCGCAAATTTTCCAAATTCCCTGACTTTCCATGACCACAAATTTTTCAAGGATTTTCCAAAACTGGGAACCCTGATAATGGTGCTTTTTGACAGACAACCATCTCTATATTGAGGGCTATCCTTGTGTAGTTTGAACTTCCTATGTATTTTTTCTCCCTTTTTGTAATTTACTGTGAAGCGCCTTGAGCATCTAATTAAGATGGGAAGTGTGCTATACAAATTCTATGTATTAAAACAGGATTTAGATCGCAGAAAATAATTCAGAAGAAAGAGTTTATCACACGTAATTTGTCAGTGTTTATTACAACAGTATATTTCATACAATTTTAATAATATTAAGTGGAAATGAATGACTAAAATCCTGAAATTGTTAAATGGATTGAAAACATCAAAATTGTTTATTCTACACCAATGAGCAAGTAATTAGATATAGACATTCTTTGTATATCTCTATTTTGATACATAAACGGGGGAATGTTTCATCAACATTTTTGTCTCGTAAGTTGTCAAATGTGAAAACTTTCCTTGATTTTTGAGTGGCTGAGAAGCACTGTTACCATGGTAATTCCTGGTAAATAAACAAGACTTATCGGATAAAACATCCGACAAGTCCTTTCATGGGAATGCTCCCATGAAATTATGAAATTCAAGGGATTAAACATTTTGGTACTGTATTGCAAAATAAGACTTCCATTATTTAAAGGACCATTGTTGATTGCTTTTTCGGGTCCATGTGAGCATGAGTCTCCTAAAAGAAGCTTCCTCATGTTGAAGTTTCAGACACATTTGTGGCGATATGTATCATGTACAAAACATGAATATTTCTGTAAAATATTTTCAAATCACTTTGAAAATTTCAAATCGTAGCAAAAACAAAATGGTCGGTATTCAGCTGGGACTAGGTGCAGACTTTACAAAATTGTTATTTCTTTCTTTTATTCTATGGTATGCATTTTCTCTGTTTCCCACTTCCATTCGGTGATGGCAATTTTGCGAAAATATTGTGAAAAACTTTGTAAATGCTGGGAAGTACAGGGAAATACTAGAATATGCTTGAGAAACATCTTGGTAACACCTGAAAATATTCAAGAATACATTTTCATAGTATTTTCTTGCATTTCTAACTATTTTTCCATCTTCCTCAAAAGTTATCAAGGCAGTATTTCCAACTCCGTCCAACCCTGCTTCTATGGGGTGCGGTTTCACATTCCTCTGTCAGTATTCCTGACAAATTTTATTTTTACCAAAGATTTGCAAAATTGTATTCATGTATATAATGTGTGAATTTAAGTGAGAGTGGAACAAAGTGCCTTGATGGATCTATAATTATTTTATCGCATGATAACTTCTGACCAATCATACAAGAATAATACTTCTTGTATGTTGAATCATGATAATGAAAAATGCATACATGTATATTAATTTTGGGAAATTTTGTTTTCAGACTGTCATAATAAGGCTGGTTGTGTGCGGGGTTATGCTGAATATATATCTAATATGCTTGAATGTTTGCAATATTTTATGGTTAGTCACTTTGTAATTGTGTGTATATACTAATCTACAATCTGCTTATGTAAGATTATGAATTTGAAAGAAGAAAGCTTTATTTTATATTCATATTAAAAATATTAAAAATTACAAAACTTTTGTTGTCTTCTTCCTGTGATGTATCCCGTCAGTGATCGGTTAGAGAGACCCACAACATGACCTCACGCCCGGGGGGGGCCAGTCAAATATATTGCTGTACACACGCGTGACCCAAAAAATGCGTTGAAAGGGGTATTTTTACGGTTTTGGGCGCGGGCCGCGCGTGCACTTGTAAAGGGTATCAAAAACACAAATTTTCAGAAAAAAGGGTGGTTTTGAAAGACTGGTCAAATTGTCAATCGCGGGGTCAAACGTATTTAGGGTATCTTTTTTTCCAAAGCTTTTTTATAAGACTAGCCAAATGTGTTAGGGTATTTTTTCCCCCAAGCTTTTTCCCCTTGTTTTTTTTTTCTCCTCGTTTCTGAAAAGTGGTGTTTTAACCTTAACTGCCAGGGGGGGGCATGCACCCATGAATATAGTTTTATCTCTTTAAGCTTATTGTTAGCAAGTAGAAAAACTGACTTGTTTAGGGGTCATATTCTGGCAACAACTTGTTTAGGGGCCAAAATGTGTAAATAAAGCCCGCAAAAAACTTGTTTAGGGGGTTATTTTGCACACAGAGAAAAACTCGTTTAGGGGGTGTTTGGAAATTACTTGATCACGCGTGTGTACAGCAACATATTTGACTGGCCCCCCTGGGACCTCACGCAGAGACTCATATTCGGGGGGGGGGGGTGGTATTTCTCAAAGATTTAAGTGTGATTTAAGTCGGGCTTAGTTCCTTCGCGTACATGATATTTAACACGCAATCTCATGGATTAATATGTAGTGGCACGTGTCCTTTGAGCATGATTTGACCGATGCATAATTTGTTATTAAAATTTAAGTGCAAATTTTAGGTACAGTCATTTTTAAACACCCCCAAGATACACAGGGACCGTTCGCACTCCCCATGTGACAATCTCTTCAAATTAAATGTGTAGGCTTTTTCTTTTCAAAATCCTATTCAGGCAATCATAATTCTGGATTTCATTTCATGCTACTGGAAATGCATGAAATCTAGTCTTGTACCTTGGAAAAATTGTGATCCTGATCTGATTAAGAATGTCTCATAATAATAAAGAATGGCATATACTTTCAGCTTTGTAATTATATAAATACTATATAGGTTCAATAAATAGCAAGATAAAACAGAAGTAGAAAAATCTGTTATGCATTTTTTTATACCCGAAATTCACTTATTAGTTATCATGAAGAGAATAGTTTATTCAAGATAAATGCACTAATATGAAAGTGCAACATTTACATTTTGCTACGAATTGGCAACAAGCAAAGTTTAGATGAATCGTGCTAATTAGCATAGGGACCCGTTTGTTGACTATCAGCTGTAAGGTTTTATGGATGAGCTCGTGGAAAGTTTGGGCATGGGAGGAACTGTTGTGGAAGTGGTAAACAGAAATGGTTTGATATATAAATATAGTGCCTTTAATTAAAAACAAGAGCGTTGCTAAGGCGAGCTCATAATACGCCCGCCTGTAAAGCAGGAAATTGAGTTATTGGTCAAGCAAGAACATCCCGTCTAGGATGGGCATATAAAAATCACTATTTTTATGTGATTCCACCAATAATAAATGACCAGTTGTCCAATAAAATAACTTAAATATTTATACAAATTTACTGGTATCACCTGATCATAAATAATTCAAAATGTCAGATTGATGAAAATAGGGGAAGTTCCAAATAGTGACTCGGGGACCATATTTTTTTTCTTCACTGATGAAATGCAATTGAACTGTGATCAAACTCATGAAAACATCCCAATGACAGCAAAATCAGAGTTTATTTTTTATTTTTGCCTTTTATAAGGATACAAAAATAAGTAGATAAAAAAATTGTAATTTTGAAAAGCTAGGGGCACCAAATTCAGAATGATGCCCAGCTCTTAGCCCCTACCACATTCCTTAGGTTTGCCAAATATCAGTAAACTTAAAGGGATGCACCAGGCTGAACGGATAAAGAAAAATCAGACAAACAAAACACTGATAATTTGATCAAAATCGGACAAGGAATAACAAAGTTATGGTATTTGTTTTATGCTGTGGCATGGGGGGGGGGTCCCTTGCCCCTGGATCCACAGCCAGTGTCCCTTTTTTCAATTAGTCCTTGTCTTCTTTATATATTTTTTCTTTTCCCTAAGTTTGTGAAAAATAATGAGAAAATGGCTACAAATTAACATTTTTTAAGAGTTTTTTTAAAGCTCATCGAGCCTACCTTCACATAACCCAGCTAGTAGCTGTCTGATCTCTTCTCTCTCTCCCCCTCTGCAATTCTTTCATTTTCCCTTCAAATTTTATTTCCTCTTTTTTTCATTATTTTGCTTATCTGTCTCTCTTTTGCCCCATTCTCTTCCTTTCTTTCTATTCCCCTTCTCTATTTTCCCTAGTAATATCTTCCTCCATGTTTTATCAATCTCCTTCTTTTGTTTATTTCATCTTGCCTTTCCCTTCATCCCCCATCTCTCCATTCTCTTAGTCCTAATTTTCTGTATCCCCTATCTATCTATCTATCTATCTATCTCTCTGTCTGTCTGTCTATCTATCTATATAGTTACTTATTTCTAAATTCCATCTCCACCACCACCATCCCCACCCCACCACCATCCCCACCACCATCCCCACCATCCCCACCACCTCCTCCACCACCACCACCACCACCACCACCAACGCCGCAGCTCCACTCTGTCACTGCGCAATCCGGTACCCTTTTTCAATTTATACGGAAGCCGTCCCGAGACGGCGACTTGTGCCCGTTCTGCTGGCGCCGCGCAGGAGTTCGCGGCGCGACGCCGGGTTGCGTTTAAAGCTTGAGCTTGAATTGACTTTGCTTGAACATTACGGCTATGCATATGCTACAGTACAGTGCATGCAGATGCAGTGGTTGGACCGGGCGGCCAGGCTTGCGGAGCTGATTGAGGATTGCTTTCGAAATGGAGGACGACACAGCGAAAGGAAAGTTGAACTTAGAGCAAGAAATAATATCGTTACAAGATATCTTGGAATCATTCAGTGCACCTTTGAACGAAGAGCAAGCTTGGGCTATTTGTTATCAATGTGGAAAGTTTTTAGATGAAAGTTTAAACGGGAATGTGACAGTCCAAAGTGCGAACGGCGTTCTGCTTAGTAAAGATGGAACCATTCGACTACCGGTCGCAGAAGAGCAGGAGCAGCTGACTGACAATAAAGAAAGAGAAGGTACACACTGTACTGTATGTATTCATTACATTGGCAACTGTCTCTCCGTTGATGCCCATATTCAAAATTGATTATTGTAATGTATTGCCCTTGATTGTCCAAGTATAACGAGACATAACATCTGAAAATATACTAATAATATGTAACTTATTGTAAGTTGTAACCGTAATTGTGAAGACATCAAGTTGATGATACTAAGGTAAACTTTGCTTACCTTGGTTGTTGAGAGACAGAGAGACATCACCGAAGATGATGCATGATCCGACGACGAAGTTCACTGTAGTATCTCACAATCTCTGGTATCAAGGACAAGGTCTCTTGTAATGGTCTCTGGAAATGGTCTCTGCCGTGGCCCGGCGTGGCAGCTCTTTATATACGGGGCTGCCGGGCCTACGGTTGACTGGGCAGCAAGGGCTATTGATCGGGGGAAACAGGGGAATCAGGGGCAGGGTCTCCTGCCCTACAATGTAATCTTACCGATTACTATATTCCCCCCAACCAACAAAAACCAGGCCCATCTTAAAATCCGTTTAAAAACTCGACACAGTCTGTTTAGTAAAAACTGCAAATCTTGCCATATATTAAAAATTGTAAATGGCATAGGCCTATTTTCATCATGTACATGTATCATGTCCGTCCCAATAAAATATAATCTGAATACTGAATAGTCATTGATAGACTATTCTATTTTTACATCAGTATATGCCCTAGCACAAGTATATTTGATTTGAACATTACAATACACAAGTCGAGGGCGTATGCAGTGAGAAATATTGGAGAATGGACAGCATACATGCACATCTGGGATTACCCAATGAGATTCAACTCTCAAGAATGGCCACAATAAAGGGTCACAATATAATGATTGTTATTCTGAAAGTCACTATATATTTACTATTCATAATTCATAATTTCAAAATGATTGCAGGAATTATCAGTGTCTCATTAATGCATCTTCAATGTATAATGATGTGTCTTGTTTTCATTCAAACAGGTAAAGACCTAGTGAACCTCTTGGGTAAACCCACAAATTAAAAAAGTAACTATAGTTAAAATAGAGGAAGGACCTTATACACATTTAGCAAATCAAATTATGTTTCCTTTGTTTACTTCAAGAGCAATGCTGTTCTTAAAAGGTAAGTGTAATTGCCAACCACAAAACTAGCATTTGGATAGCTGGCATATAAAGCCACTTAAATGTTTCTTGAAAGTAAACATGTTGCCACACTGAATTTCATGATTCACTAAAATTTGCTAAAATGATTAAATTGTCCGCCAACTCCTCGATCAATTTTGTCCTAATAATATTAAAGAGGTGGGACAATTCGTAGTTCTGGTTAATGCACACCAAATACAACATTAAAATCTTTTCTGACTTGTTGAGGTATAAGTTTTGACATTATGTGCATAATTCTAGAAACACATAAAATTTGAAGAATAAAGTCCTATCCCCATATATAAAATATATTTATAAAAATAGTTGCCACAGCAAAAGGCAATTGGTTTACAAAATCAGCAAAGTATGAATATTTCATTTATCTTGATAAAGTGTTAGGGATATCATTGCAAAATGTGTAATGTTCTCTGTCATAGTTGTTATTTGATTATAATCAACTTCCCAATAAACTTACACTTGGGCCTAAATGACCTAAGGGGGAAGTCCTTTAATTGCATGCAGGTATGTGCCAGAATTTGAGGGATTTGATTGAATGCAAACTAATGCAATTTTAATGTAATTTTAGTAATATGGAGCACTGAAAAAGACATCTTGTTTGGTGTGCCCAGAACTAAATCCTAAAATCTGGCTGTCATGAAATATTGCAATGAAAATCCCTTCTACTTTATCTTCACTTCTTCCTCTCCCTTTCATCTTTTTCTAGGTGGTGGCCATGGAGGTAGCAGCCAAGGGGTGCAAGAGAAGAATGGAGTATCTCCAAGGGAGAACAAGATGTAGGCATACAAGAGAGTCCCGTCTCCATCATGAGATGTGGAGGGTCTACCTTGCATCCCAAGTGCATCCCTAATCGTCTGCTGGCCATACATGTACATGTTCAACTGTTTCAATTGATCACAATCTTCTGCCGGAAACATTGAAAAACCTCTACCCAGACAGGAAGAGTTATTATTTATGATAGTTGTGATCTTTGAAACAGGGGGAGAGGGTTGGTCCTTACATATTGGGATCAAGGTCGGACCCACTCCTCTGATCCCAGATCGTTTCCCTGATTTAGTTCAGATGTGTTGGATACCGATTCATTAAGCAGGGTCTTGGGCTCAAAAGGACCAGGCTTCTCATTTCCATGGCAACAGACACTCTGATCTGGTGTTGATTGCACTAACATCGAATGTTTCTTTAAGTCCATGGAAGAGGTCTGATTCTTAGCAGCCTCAGGAAGACCCTTAGGGTTACCCTTGCTAGGTTCTTGTATTGTACTCCTTTCTGAAGTTAGTTGCTCTATTTTGGCTGTCAGGTATTCGACAGATGTTTCTAGTGCATCAAGTGCTTTTAGGCGATGAAGCACGAAGTCCATCTTGTATTCCAAAAGAGTAACTCGATTTTCAATTAACCTATGATTGATAGAATGAGCACTAACTTTTTCAAGTACTTCTGACTGTTTAGAATGAGTTCCTGAGGGAGGGGGAAGTTGTTCGTTTTCCCCGCTCGGTCCCTTATCATGCTCATACTCTAATGAACCAGACTGTTTATTTAGAGCTTCAGAGGGAGGGGGAAATTGTTTGTTTTCCCCACTCGGTCCCTTATATCCTAATGAACCTGGTGTTGCCCTGATCTGCTTGAGTGAGGAGGTGTGTGTAACAGAGGGCAAAGATTTTGCTCTTTGACATGTTTGCTTTGGTTTTGAGGTTGCCACTGAGCTGACACCACTACTCACATCACTCTGGTATCCATTACCAATACACTGAAGATGGGCAGATGAAGGGGAACGAGTATCCCTCAAACGCTCATGAGATGATTGCGGGGTTAACCGTTTACAGTCTTCGACTGCCCATTCTTCAGAAGATGAAGAAGCCCTTGAGTACCCATTGCGGTTTGAAGGACGAGAAGATGAAGGTGACCGAGTCTCACGCCTTTGATCATATTGAATATCATAAAAGGATCGAGGGGGTGAACTGTGGTGTCCTTCATCTTTCCGTACTCGGGAATGAGATGTGCTGGGGTACTCAGGGCTTGCTCGAGAATGGACCGGTAAAGGAGAGGGAGTGTTCCGCCGGTGAGGATCAGAAAATGATCTTCGAGGGGAAGACTGCCTTTGGCCTTTACCCTTCCTTTCTGAGTAGCGGATGGATGAAGGGGAGGAAGTATCCTGCCTGGAAGAATCAGAAAATGATTCGCCAAGAGGATACCATCTATGCCCGTCATCCTTCCGTTCTTCATATCGTGATTGAGAACGACGAATAGGTGAAGAGGAACGAGTATCCCATCCTCGCATCCTTGAATCATAAAATGACTCTCTCTGGGGAACCCGCCTATGTTCTTCACCCCTCCGTCTTTCTTCAGAAGGTGATGGAGATCTATATTTGTTTCGATACCTATGCGAATGTGATTCACAATCATCGCCCCAACGCCGGATTGGAGATTCGTTACGATCATAATCATCCCGATAAGAGTTGGGTGGGGATTCGTAACGTCTCCCACGACGTGGAGGAGAATGATCGTTATCACTTGGGTAATCATAATAATGGTAATCATCCCTGTCTCGCGGTGGAGAATTGTAATGACTATAATAATCATCATCCCTGTATCTTGGTGGGGATTCGTAATGCGGTCTATTACTGTGACGAGGGGAAGACTCATGACAACGATCACCCTCTGAATCATATTGATGACGATCGCATTCGCCTCGCAATGGAGTCTCGCTCGAATAATAATCATCTCCCCTATAATCATGTCGTGGGGAAATGGAGCGATCTCTCCGATTGCGGCGTGAATGGGATCTGTCAAGGTAATCCCTAGTTCTGTTTTGTTTTTCCCCTTGGCCGTTGTCATGACTTACTGCATGAGCGTTGCGGTAATGCCGTGAACATCGAGGGGAAGTATCGCGATCTTCCATCGACCTCCTACTTCTTACATATCTAGAATTCCTCCTTTCAGGGGAATCTGAATAACTACTGGAGACCTCACGTTCATTCAACCAGCGATGATGATACCTATCAGACTTATGGGAGGAATCATCACTGGAGGAACTCGAATGGTAATGGTCATAGTCCCTTGACCTATGCATGTTATTTAAATATTTAAACTTGTATTCCAAAAAAGTTTAACAGGAGGTGGGACAATGAAATATTACCGAAGTCTCTTGGAGATAACCTGTACAAAATATATCTTACAATTACAAATTAAACTACGAATTAATACTAAGTATTACAAAAGATTCAATGAATAACCTGTAAATTGTAAATATCAAACCTACAAGTCGCAAAGTATGTTGCGAATTGTTAAGAAACAAGTCGCAACTTGATTTGCGAACTGTATTAGGAAAATACAAGTCGCGATTCTATATGTTAAGACCTGTACCCAACTTGAAAATTTGAGAACACAAAACAATCAAAATGCTTAATTTTACGCAATTCGCGTAGCTAAAGCCAGTTACTGACCTGGTAACGATCAGCAAACTTTGGACAAGTAATTAATAAAAGCACGCAATTTAAATAAACGCTAAGTGTGCTCAGCGCTGTCCAGTTGCATACACAAGTCTTAACTACGATATGAAAATATTTACAATAACAGTTGAATAGTAATATAGATCTGCACTCAGAATACTGAGTAAATTCAGGATTCCGTTTGCACGAAATGCAAAAGAAAATATCAATGTGTATGCTTTATTTACAAATTGATATGTTCATGCACCCATAATAATTTATTTATTTATGCATGCATAAGATTTTGCACTAACAATACCTTGAACGCCGTTTTGTTCTTGGAATTAAGTGCACAAACTTTGATATATTTAGTTACAAGTTATACAAGTATGAAATGACAATGATCTCTTGCTTGTCGAAAACGATAATTCATTGAAATGAACAATTATAATTACATGTAGCCCACTTGGCTTGTTTCAGGCGTCTTTTCACCATATAAACTGTAAGTAAAAAAGAACACTCAGTCTTCCTGACTGTATAACAAATGTTGGACAATATTCTTTACTACTGCAAAATTCTTTAAGTGCAGCAATAACAAATTTCAAATTCTTGAGTTTCAGAATTTATTTACAATGATGATCCTGAAATCAAAGAAACAAGCAAGGCATTCACTGCAGTTAATCCATAAGAATTTCGATAAGATAATTACTACAATAACTTCAATATAAATATTACTTGAAGTGAGGGAGTGAGATTTAGAGAAGCCAGTAATATATTAATGTTATTTAAACACTAAATCCCTTACGTTGACTTATTAAACACCGAATTATCATGTGACAATTGCCAACGAAGTGGAAAATAAGTATAAGGATTATCTAGCTTCAACACTAAAAATAGAATCTTCTAATATACTGTAAGATGGTGCTCTTTGCCACCACAGGAATTGACAATAAAAAATTAAGCTAAGTCCAACCTGAAAATATGCTTTAAAATGTTTAATATGTTTTAATAATCCAGTGGACAAAACCTTAAATTCCAAATGTAAATTCCACCTGAAGCTAATTAATTGCTAACCAGTTTAATAAACTTGCTAATGAGAGGAGCCCACGACTATCTTCATGTAGGGAGGCAACTACAAAATTTAAAGTATTAATTTACTAACAAGTTCAATCAGTGAAGCAATAATTAATATCAAACAAACCCCAAACTTAATAATTATATTTTAATTAGGGGAAAGCTTAATAAATTCGGTAAGAGCCTACTTATTATTAAAGTCACTTTCAATTCTAGCTAGTGTGAGATGCCCAACCTTGAATTTACAGGGGCAAATCCACAATCTAAAATCAGAACAAGTCAATTGAAGGCCAATTTAATCAAAAGACCTATCGAAATAAAGATAATTCTAACTCACTCCACTCCCTTCCTTTATCCTTTTTTTTTTTTTTTTTTTAAGAGAGCTTAAAATTGTGGGGAAGGTTATCCGAAACAAATTACTAGCCCCTCCTTGTCTTGGGAATTTGCTCCCTCCGTTGATTAAAAAGAGAGAAAATTCCAAGAAAGGAGGAGAAAATTCAGCTTGGAAAATAAATTGGAATTGATAATTGAAAACTCCGATGTAACAAATACGTTCAGGAATTTCAAAAACAAAAGCAAACTCGCGCCACAAACGCTGTTGGAATTTATGAATTGGTAGGAGCGGGCGCGAGCACAATAGAAAATATTTGGTCAATGACCTACACGGCGATCCCTCTCGCCAAAAAATGCCACACCCAAAATCAAAATGAAGTCCAAATAATCTTCCAACTTATTGTTTTCCACGGAAAAATACTAAAAAATTATCCCCAAAACAATTGCTTTGCTTGATATGAAAGCTAAAATTAAACTCGCACGATACGGCGTAGTGCAGCTCTATGCAGTTCTGCACATGTAAATATGTATTATTGAAAATGGCAGTGCAGCACAGCGCGAAAACAACTACAGCCTACGCTACAAATATAAGATTTTACCGGCAAATTAGCCCTTATTTTATAAGAAAATACATTAGACAGTAATTTTAATACGATGAAAATACATTATTATCGATCAAATTTATCAAAATGCAGCTCAAATGTCTGCGGGTTTTCAAAATGAAAGCCGCGCGGTTACGTGTCCGATAACTGTACACACGGAAGCGCAAGCGCATTGACGTGTCCGATAATTGGACACACGGCAGCGCTATACATACGGTACACGGCCAAGTAAAGTCACAACTTCATAAAATCACAAAATATGATAACCGAGCTCAAAAATATTAATAATTAGCGCAGTTTCGATGTAGACGCAGCGCCAATAAGGTAAACTTTGCTTACCTTGGTTGTTGAGAGACAGAGAGACATCACCGAAGATGATGCATGATCCGACGACGAAGTTCACTGTAGTATCTCACAATCTCTGGTATCAAGGACAAGGTCTCTTGTAATGGTCTCTGGAAATGGTCTCTGCCGTGGCCCGGCGTGGCAGCTCTTTATATACGGGGCTGCCGGGCCTACGGTTGACTGGGCAGCAAGGGCTATTGATCGGGGGAAACAGGGGAATCAGGGGCAGGGTCTCCTGCCCTACAATGTAATCTTACCGATTACTATAATACTACTAGATTTTAGACCAAAAGCTTCGGTCTCTGTTATCTTGGTTGTTCCACTGAACTCTGTTGTTGGCTCCAATTACAAAGACCAAAGTTCTGTACAGATCAGTACAGGGACTCAATGGCCATATTTTTATGTAACTAAAGTCTAAAGTTAGCTTAGTTATAAGTTCGGATAAACCAGGGAAGTGGGAGTTGCGCGACAGCCGAAGTAAGTCACTGTTTAAAAAAATCTTTTCTTTTAAGTTTATTTTTTTCTGTTTTGGTGCATTTCAGGCCAAAACGGAATAATAATCCTGATATTTTCTATATCAGATATAGGTGCGGTACTTTTTATCTTAATGTTTTTTATTAGCTAAAAATGTATTGCAAACCCCCTAATGGCGGCTGCACCTTTGCAAGCAGTCTGTGTACGAGGAGAAATAAAAAAATGTTTAAAAACTCCTCGGAACAGCGGAACAACCAATATAACAGAGACCAAAGCTTTTGGTCTAACCCTAATATAATGTTTTTTTTTTCACTTTGGGTGGCTGTCGCAAAAGGAACTTCCCTTGAAGTTTGTTGGCATTATTTATACTTGGCAGTCCCCTTCACAGACGCCCGGGCCCCACATCGGACGATTCGCTTAATACGCGTTCTGGATAGCGGCACAGTACACATTGTACAAGACCATGGCACATCAACTAAACTACAGGTTGATCAAATATCATTAATCCCTGTTTAAACTATCAACACCAAAAACACATGCGAGAATTGATTGATTTCTTCCAACTGTTTATTTTTGTACACAGATCACACAAGAGAGACACAGCTTATGGTAAGTGTTTATTTTTATTTTTTTTGAAATATGTTTTGTAGTCTAGCACTGTTCTATCTTCCTGTCTTCTTCCTCCCCTTTCTATTACATCAATGTATCTTTGTATGTTCATGTCCAGATCAAATTGTTGTTAATGAATTGTAAGTCCTCGGTTTAGAGATTGGATGAGATTAGGCCTATTAATAACAGAAGGGGAAAAGGAGAGAGGGAAGAAAAAGGGAGATCGAGGAAAATGATGAGGTTATTTTTCCATAAGAAGTTAGCATTCCAATGTCTGATACCTGTCCTTTAGTCCTAAATGCTGGCAGTTATGACAGTCATATTACTGATGTTGCAGTCTGTAAATAATTCAAGTTTAGTGTTTGGTTAAAATGACAATTCAGATTTTCTTCGTTAAGAACAGAGGAGTGTTTCATCAACATTTTCATCCGACAAGTTGTCAGATCTGACATCTTTCTCTGATGTTGATTGGCTGAGAGGTACTGTTACTATGGTAACTGTCGGATAAAATGGGACTTGTCGGATAAAACGTCCGACAAGTCCTTTCATGAAACGCCCCCCAGATAACTTGTATGATCCATATTTCTGATAAATTGAAGAGGAGGGAAATCAATTTTTTTTTAAATTTTATTATTGAATGTGCATTTTATGCATCTGAGAAACTAAAAAAGAGAGCAAATACATGTATTGTAATCCACGCAGTCAATATAGGCCTACCTGTCAAATTATTAAATGTTGTGTACATGTACTGTACTTAGATATTTGTTTCAATTAAAGCTTTGCAATGTATATTTTTCTTTCTGACCATATGCCCTATAATGTAACAATCATAGAGAAGGGGGCTGGGGAGTAATCACTACATTGAGCATAATAAAACAGGGCATTAAATGCATTTACTGTATATGGTGGCAAGTAAAAATTCATTTGCTGTCAGCCATCCAATTCAAAGAGAGCATTGTTTTGATTAAATGCACAATTTCATTTGTTCTGTATTTTTGTATATGTGTGTTAGGAGAGCAGTATGGAATGGAGTTTTCCTGCCTTTTAATACTGTGCACAGTGAAATAAATGCTGCCAGATGCAATTTTTAATACAAAAATGTAATATCCCAGAAAGGGAGGAGGTTTGGGTGGGTACTGGGTAGACTGAGTGTCATTTCAGTCTTGCATTCATTCAGCGTTGGATTATAAATCCTAATTCATGGTAATCTTACATGGCTACTTTTTAATCCTTGGTGCCATGTGTATAATTTTCTTCACTGTATTTGCCACGGATAATGATGATGATAAAGATTGAGTTAAAGGGCATAATGAAAAAAGGTTTCTCTATGCACTTTACAGTGTAAGGCATATATTAACTACAGGGTGTTACATAACTTGTTAGAAGCACTTGCCCGGTCGGGCAAGTAAACTTTTAAATAGTTGGAATATACTTGCCCAAAAATCTATTTCACTTGCCTGAAAAAATCCTTGAAAAAAAACCTTTACCTCTTCAAAAGAAAGTTTTGCGGTTTTATAAACCATTGACCTTTTTCTCTCTTTTGACATGAACTGATCTACCTTGTTATTGCATTTCTTTTTCCAGAGTGATTTTATCTTGCCTGCCATGACCAAAATTAGAGTCAATATTATATCATCGACCCTAATTTTGGTCATTCTTCTGTGAGAATTTTGCTTGCCCGATTCGGGCAAGTAGTTTTGGTCTTTACTTCAAAATACTTGCCCAACTCTAACTTTTACTTGCTTCAGGCAATCGCGCAAGTGCAATATGTAGCACCCTGATTAACATAGTATTATAAAACAAAGTAATTGTAAGAATGCAAACAAGCTAAATGATAGAAATTTCTAGGTGGTTTCAGACCGCCTCGAAGTTCGTCAGTTCCAGGTATTCTCTGATCGGGAAATTTACCCCGATCAGAAAATACCAGGTATTTTGGTAATGTGAAAGCAAACTACGCGTAATTTCCCCGAAAGTAAATACCCGCTAAATAGTAGGTACTTGGCGAAATTACGAGAACTTTCGCGGGGATTTTTCCAAGGTCGCAGGTATTTTGGCGATGTTAAAACAAATTACGGGAACTTTTAGCCCAGCGTGTCGTTGGGTGCGGCGCCGTGGGTGGCTGCTGGGCTAGTGGTTTTGAATCTCGCGCCTTGCCTGCTTATTAGACCATTCTGCGCATGCTCCTAACTTCGGGAATTTATCCCGAAGTGTACGTTTCGGGGCGGTGTGAATGCAGGAATAATTAATGGGTATTTTTAAGCCTAAAAATGTTCTCGTAATTTAACGGGGATTCTTGTGATCGAGGCGGTTTGAAACCACCTACTGATACAGCATAAAGATAGAACCAAGCATGATTAAATCAGATAAATCAGATATATGACATTTATCTTCTTTTTTTTTTCAGGTTATCAATACTCTTGGGAGGATCATCTACCATGCACTGGATTATGGCCTTTCAGAAGAAGAAGAGAGAGAACTTTCTCGGCCCTTGGAGGAATTGATTGAGCTCATGACAAGTGCTGACATTCATGACACTGCTGAAAACTCTAATGATAATAACAATATTCGCCAAGAGGCTGATAATTTCAATGTGGATGAAGGAATAGAGGATGAGGGACTTTGTGAAGAAGAAGAAGAAGAGACGGAAGATGGAGGAAGGTTGAATGATGAGAGTGATCGTGATGACCACTTGCACAACGAAAACGATTCCTGCATAGTTACGCAACTTTTAAAGGTAAGCAACAGAAGTATGTTTTTACAATTACACTGCTTGCAATGCTACATGTATACATGTTTCAAGCTGACTTTGTTTCGTGTGCATTCGAATTCATGCGAATTTTCAATTTTTGTGTGTGCCTGATTTGTGAATTAGAAGTCATTCTGTATATTTTGCAGTTACACGGACCAGGGAGCCGTTTCATAAAGCTGTTCGTAAGTTAACAGCGACTTTAAGAACACCTGTGATCCTTTCTTGTGGTAAATAATATTCACCATTAAAAGTTCATCGGTGATTATTTAGCATGTGAGAAAGGTTCACCAGTCGTTATTTAAGTCGCTGTTAACTTTGACTTTATTGAGTGGTCTTTAAATAGTTCTTTTCCTATTGAATTTTTCAAAAACTACTATCAATGAAATTATGTGCAAGCTCATCTTGTACATGTACATCACATGATCAAAGAATAAGCCATGACAACTGGTGCAATACTAGAAGGCATTAAAGCAAGCCAAGAAGATCTCAATGTAATCTACTTGTAAACATTTGTAATGAATACTTCAAAGGCAAGAATAATCTAATTATTCAGATAACCTATATCTTCAGGGTGACGTTTCCTATTTTCCCTCAGATCATGTTATAATGACCTTCCTTTACCCTTGCTCTACTCCTACTGCTAATCTTGTCCGGGAAACCCTACCCAGAACAATAATCTCCATCTAAAATTTACCCCTCCTTCTTTAAAACAAACCCCTTATAGATTGACAATTGCCTCAATTAAACTGTAATCAAATGAGAAGAAGGCAATACTTCGATATCGGTTTACTGATCCATTACATTCTACTTAAAAAAAACCATGAGCTTCCTGTACTCTATAGCTCTATACAATCAAGAAGTTGTTAGGAAGGAGCTGTAACTCTTGTAATACATACAGAATGCGTTCATGGGTTTTACAGCGTAATAATGGGATTCCTAACATTCCAATAACAGAGCTGCCAAGTAGTACGATTTTTCCGTATTTAGTACGTTTTTGCAACCAAAATATGGCAGTACGTTTTTTCTTTAAAAAATATGTTTTATTTTTTTTTTACAAAATCGAAATTTATTGAGAAAAATCATCTCTATATGTCTCTTTTTCATAAAAAGTACACAAATATGGTTATTAGATCAATGTAATTTCAGGTAACTTGTTTTTTTTTTCAATCATTTTGGAAAAACCAGGGTGAGATATACACAAGTTTCAATGTTTTTTTTTTTTTTTCATCTGCAAGAGCAGTGCACATTTTAGCTTGCATGCAGCTTGAGCGCCGTGATGGACGAGTGCGCCAAGCATTTTATTATTAAATACACGTTTTTGGGGAAAAATACAAAATATTTATCTCACAAGGTAAAAATAATTTTTTTTTTGTCAAAATACTTATTTTGGGAGATAAGAATACTGAAAATGCAAAATACAACTTGCCAGCTCTGCAATAATCTTTAAAGTTCCATGCAACATGCTGCTCTTCTGCTGCAGTGATTTTCAGAATCCAAGTATCACTATCAATTTCAAATTCAAATATCAGTTAAATTGGCGGGATAAATGGTAATGAATGGCTGTACTTTGTTAGAAACAGTTACGTACATCTGATAGATTGTGAACTAGAGTCGATCAAAGGAAAATTAGAACCTTACAAAAATTAGATATTTGAGCACATTCTAATTTCCCTTTATTTCATCTACATGTATGACTAACAATATCGCATATAACTTAAACTACCATAATATAAATTTTGAGATTTACTATTACTGTGGACTCCTATGGTAAGTCGCGAGCTTTATGCAATAGTGCCCTGGATATATGATTGCTATTATTTCTCTTTTAAAAAAATTATACATGTATAAGACTGTAATTAAATCATCCTCCCCATATGTTGCTGTTCATTTTTTAAAATACTTTTCCCCCTATAAAGCCCTGTTAATATTTGGATAAAAGTCTGATTTATCATCATTTGTATATGTTTTAGATGTGTTCTGATCATCTGCCACAACCTAAAGCAGCTTCTACCCACTACCAAGCTGTGTGCAGAGCAGTGTATACCGAGTATCTAGACCTTGCTACATTCCTAAACAAGATCACTGGCAGTAATGAGGTAAAGTGTCATTTATTTGTTATAGAAATTTTGCTTTTGTTATTATAACAAGTATTAATGAAATGGGATCCAGATTGGGAAATTCTATTTTGTGACTTTTCTGTACCAAACAGTAAAAAGAAACTGTCATATTAAGTACATGTATGAAAATATTTGCCAATAATCATTTCAGCAAGAAATTGGTATCCCACTATGGGTAACTTTGATATAAAATGATGTATTGAAATTCTAGACTTGAGATTTTTTTTGCCAATGATATGTCCATGTCCAGTTGGTAAACAATTTGAACAGAACTTCAACAATTCATTCATGAAAAAGATTCCAAATTCATACTGTGATAGGAGATCTTCCTCACTTCTGAATTGATCTTCATTTTGAAAGGAAACAGTTGATCCTTACATTACATGGACATTTTGTACTTTCTGATTTCAATATGGTAGAATGGCTCACTCGGGAAACAGGCAATGGAGGGGTGAGGCTAGTTGAAAAAAAAGACTAAAAAATAAAACAAAAATAAAAACATACTCAGCATTAAAATGAACAACTACAGTATCTGACCGATTAGAGCAAAAACAAAAATAAAATTGAAAAAAAATTGGATCATATCATCTCCTGTGGTCCAAAGTCAATGAGCTTTGATCATTTGCTTGACCTCGCTTAATACCAAATAAGGATTTCATTACAAACAAGAAGTCGGGGTAATTTAATGAGACTGGC
This sequence comes from Lytechinus pictus, assembly GCF_037042905.1. Classification (NCBI taxonomy): domain Eukaryota; kingdom Metazoa; phylum Echinodermata; class Echinoidea; order Temnopleuroida; family Toxopneustidae; genus Lytechinus; species Lytechinus pictus. Next base: position 46,264,481 of record NC_087246.1, on the reverse strand, counting down.
CTCAGTAATCTCAGCAGGAGTGTAGGCTGAGAGTGAGAGACTTATTGGGGAAAGTGACCTCCTGATGTTATCGTTTGCAATGTACAATGCAATCAGCTGCTCAGTCCCATGTACTGCACTTTGTAAGTACAATTTGTGATTGAAAAAAGCCACCTGTTAATAATCCACATGTAGATGGAAAGCTGATAAAAAATCGCAAATTCATTAAACAAAATTATAGGAGAAAATGATACATATCATACCTATCTTTGATGAGTTCAAATGCATACATTTTTTTTTTATTGATATGACTCGTATGAGTCAAACTCCTAATAGCTGCCGAGAGGTCATAGGCCTACGTGTAAAAGACTACCTCTCTTGTACATCTAAGGTGATGATATGATAAGCCTTGTTCAGTTAGTACTGACTCTACATGAAGATGATGTCACGGAATAGCTATAACTAGTTTTTAGATTAGGAGCTTTCCAGTTCAAAATCTTTGGATATTAAGTTACAGAGAGTTGTTAATCCTGCTGCAAGAATACCACATATCTCTTTATTATTAACTACACATGTATATTTATCACTTCTGCTAGGGACTTGATTATTTTGTCATTTGATCTGCATGTCCTGCTGAATTAGTCTTATGAGCAATATAAAGATTTTGATTAGAAAAAAAAAACTTTTGAGTGCAACTCACTGTTGCAACATTTTGCAAATTATCAGTTGGCTTCTTCGTGCCGATGGCAAACCTGTTGAAGAGGCCCTTCAGAGATTGTGCAGACCCTATGTGCACTGGACTATGGACTATATGGCAAAAGATGGCTTGGAATCTTTGAAACAATGAGTTGTACTCTCAGTTTTTCTTTAATGAAAGTCTTCATATTGAACACGACTGGATGAATGAGAAGAATTGACATCAGTTTGTAGTTTTGTGTGATTTTCAATAGTGGCATTCTTTATCCTGCATATTGTTTCATCATGTCTTCACAGATTTTAAGAAGTTTATCGGAGGGTAATGATATGAGTGATGGTAGTGTGGAAGATTTGCATCCAAGACAATGGGTAAGTTCATCACAAGGTTCATTGTGTTTAATATCGGTTTTCAAGTTCAAACAGCAAAATGAATCAGTATTGAAAACGCTTCTACAAAACGCAGATATAATGAGAAACAAAGAGTGTGTTCAATGTTCCCCATTCCAGGTCATAAAAGTAAACGTCTTTCAGATAGTGATTCTGAGGAAAATTTATACGCCGAAAAAGATGCGTTAGGAAACGTGATCAGCTCAGATTCTACAACCTTCAGCATCACGAATGTGACATCGAACACATTGAAATTTGAATCGTCCTTAAATTTGCTCCTGTAGAAAAAGCCTGCACAAGCACATGTCAGAATTGAACTTTCTGGTGATGGATCAAACTGCGCAGTAAGCTGCGCTATAAATGAAAGCAGGAAATTTAAAGATGATCGACATATAATCAACTTTATATTTTCAACACAGAACGGTGCACCCCTGATCGTGTTTGTGTTCTGTGTTTTGTAATTTCATTTTCAATCATGATTCATGTTACTGTTTAAATTTGAAAATCAACATTGAACACACCCTTAGTTTAAAAGCAGTTGGTCTACTTCTATCAGATACTATTATACCACATGGGCTAAACCCATTTGGTCTACTTTCAATTTGGTCTAATGTCCATTTGGTCTACACCTCACTGCACTTTCTCTATTCAGCTAGATTAATAAATCTCAAACTATACCAACAAGCATAAACTTAGCAGCTTATGTCAAAGGTACACATGTGCCACGTTTTCATGTTAAACTGTGGTTTCAAAACTTCCTTTGTGAATTCATTAACTGTGATATGATGAAATTTACTGGGATTGTCGGTTCAAAGCAGCAAATGAGTTGCCAATTTGATATATATTGATCTAAATTTCATTTTGAAAATCACAACATTTATTTCTTACCTATTCCTTTCATTTTCTGCTTCTACTCACAACTTTTTAATAAGGTTTAGCAGAGACAAATAAAATAAACACAATAGACAATTTAAGGAGTTTACAGTATGAATTAGGATTTTTGTTATAGCATTTATTAGGAAAATAATTTTTACTCAGCAAAACATATTATGAAATGTAATCATGCAAGTAATATTTCTGTAAGCTCATTAAATGCATATTATGTGTGATTAAGTACAATTAATACTGAATAATATTTTTCAAGCCAACATCATAAATTGAATGTAAACAGAATAGCAAATAATTTCTTCAATCCAAAATCGTAAAGTTGATATAAAGTACAAAATCATGATATAGCAAATAATAAATATCTCAAAGCGAAGATCATACATTTTGTATTTAAAGCACGTTTATTTAGCAAATTATGTCAAGCCAATATGCCTAATAAAATATAAAGGGAAATAATTTTTTATTTTGATAATAATGAATAATAAAATTAATGCAACTATACTTGTACCATTGGTCAAAGAGGAGACATAATTGATAAAATACAATCTTGGGCTCTTAATCTTGATATAGTTATCTTGATAAAGGTGCATATTTCAAATAATCTTTTAATACAGTTTTAATGAGATGGTATGATTCATCAAGTTTGCAAATTAATATTTATAATCATACTTTGACACCTTTTTATGCAGTTAGATAATTATAAAGAAGCATTTAACAAGTTCAAATGCTGTACTACGTGTACAGAGTGAGGTAATGTGTCTGTAGCATTCTTTACTACACTGAATTTCATGCAGCCTTTCAACGGCCTGTTATCACAAGAGGTTTAAAACAGCAGGGGGTACAATACTATGGACTTCGTTGATTTGATGTATAATTGTGATTTAATTCAGTGCGTATGTAGCCCCCTGATGAAAAAAGGTGTATACTAGTATTTAGTATTGGACCTTTCTCTTAAATTTGCACTGTCTGCCATTTTGTATCCCTCCTGGTTTTCAACACTTTGTGAATTCAGGCCAATATTTTATAATATTGACTTTGAGGTATCTGCTCAAGAAAGTTGTAATAGAGAGAGACATATGTGGCAAAGTTTAGATTAATATGGTTCTTTTATTTTCTTCCTGAGATGTGATAACTTATATTCCATGAGAGCCTGGTAGTTAGTAGGTTTGGGTTGAGAATTTCACACCTCATTGCTAGTGGAATAAAGCACTTTTTGTATCAAGTAAAGCCATTTGTAGAATTACAAATAACTTCATGAATTATTGATTCAATATAGAAAGCCAGAATGGAATTTTCTTGATAATCTTTAACCTCTTTATTTTTGACATACACGGAAACAGGGGTTACAAACGTACAATTTACCCACATTTTACTTAGGGTAAATTGCATTTGACAAATATTATATTGATTGAAATAATTTCATATTTATAATAAAATTTGTTGGTATTTTCATAATTAAGCCTAGGTTTAACCCTAGACTACATGTAAGCTAGATTTTTAACCACACTTCTACGGAATGCTGGCTTCATGATATTTCTTCCATATTTGTGGCAATTATAATGTACCAATTATTTCGCTAAAATTCATTTTATTTTATATATTTCTGTTTTTATATATCATCGTATATTCCCATTTCAAGGCTTAATTAATTAATGGTGAATAAGTTGACAACTGTGTGTCCTTTACTTTCCAGGCTAAAATATGGCTGAATGTGGTGAGAGACCTAAGAAACGGAGTGAAACTGAAGAAGCTTGCGGATCATGAGAAGGGTAGAGCACCTATTGAGTATGCACTGACGCCGTATGAAATGCTAATGGATGATATACGATCACATCGGTTTACTCTCAACAAAGTCATGGTAAGTACATCCAAGAAGACTTCATTCAGTTTTCAGCATTGTGGCTCAGTGGATTAGTCTCTGGATTTCGATACAAAGGGTAGTGGGTTTGAATCTCAGCCATGGTATATTTTCCTTCAGCGAGATATTGATCCACATTGTGCTGCACTGAACCCAGGTGAATTAAATGGGTATTTATTCCTTTAAAAGCAGTACGCGTAACAGCTGCTCTGCTACAGCGAGGGTAATTATTACTGTAGGGTGCTTAGAGACTTCAGATAAAGTAAGTGTTAAGCACCATACAAGCAGGTATTATTATTATTATTATTGTTATTACTAGTATTATGTTATAATATCTTTACATCTCTCTCCCTTTCTCTCTCTATGTACCTTTACAGGTGAATGGTAGTATTCCAACGAGGGTGAAGAAAGAAGCACATGACATCATCCTTGATTTCATTCGATCAAGACCTCCTCTTAAACCGGTAAGCGATCGGCTAGTTTAGCCCTTCCAACTTATTAATTCAATCTACCAGTAAACTTGGATATTAACCCTAAAAGGACTGGGCTATTTGAGATCTATTGAGGACTTCGCGCGATCGTGCCAAAATTTGGCACGCACATTCCTTACCACATAAACTACAAGATAGTATTAAATTTTTTATTTATTATGAATAAAATATGCAAATTTATTCATGAAAAACATTATTTGCATATTTAACACCCAATTTCACTTCAAATTTTCTTCTTTTTTTGCAGATCTCATCTTTGTAATCTAATTTAAAGGTTTCCACAAAGAAAAATTGCGAAAGCCAATTTTTTTCCTTATATATTTCTTTGTTTTTAGAATTTCTTATGTATTTCTTTGTTTTTCATCTTTTGTTTTTCATTGTTTTTTTTTCAATGGAAATTATTACAGACCATCTAACAACTAAATTAAACTCTAAATTAATTAAGCAGACCGATTAGAACGAAAAATAATCACCCTTTTATGAATTTCATCTCCCACAGACTCTGTACACAAAGTATAAAAATTAGCCATTTTCGGCATGACATTGTCTCGTAAAAAGTCATGTGACGTCGCGATGCTATACCCGTATGTCGCGAATTTGGTCTCAAAAGTTGCGCGAGACTTCAAAGAAAAAAGTCATAAAATTTTGCGGCGCCCCCCCCCCCCCAGTCCTTTTTGGGTTAAGTCAACCTTCCAGGTTGAATATTCACCTAAGTTGAAGCAATTATTTGGACTATTATGCTTTAATATGCTTGTGTTGTATACGTATTCTAAGATGAACTTCTTCTAGGTCCAGTCTTATAGCTGCGATAGATGACAGTGGCCTGGCCCGAAAGACACAGAAAATTTCTGACGTTTACTCATAATAAGCACTGCTCCTGACTGCCACTAATAATGAAAAGTGTTTTTAACAAATTGCAGCTTTTATTTTAACAAGGATACAGTGACAAATCTTTTCAGGGTGGTCCCACATTGAGTAGGTTAAACATACTTGTACATACTTTATAGAATTGACTTTGAGTAATTACAGATGAATATTGCAAATCTAGAAGTCACTTAAAACTAATGCAAGGAAACGTAATTTATGGCAGATCATATATAAAATGTGTATATCACCTTACAGAGACTGACTTAAATCCAAGGTATTTAAGGTTAACAACATGCATCTTTATTCTTATCTGGGCTGTGTCCATTGTTGCTTGAGTGATTTAGAGATCTCACATATACTGTATGTTTTCATAATCCCATTATTTAAAAAGGTAAGATTTGAGAGTAAAGTACTTTGGGTTGGATTATTGGCTTGGGACACAATCAAAGGACTGGGAATACAGAAAGAGTGCCATAGTAAGATATTAAAGGGGAGGTGTAATGTGATGTTACTATTAATAATGGCAGAAAAAGCAAAATAAACAAAGAATTATGAACATTTGAAAAAAATCCGTCAAAGATGAAGAGAGTTAAGGATTTTTCCCTAAAAATCCCAGTTTCTCAGAAACTTAAAAATGATGTTACTTGTGCACTTGTTATATGATTCATCAGACATAGCATTTTGTACTGGCTTTTTTATTACATGTATATTTCCTCATCATGAACCACTGAATATGGGATTTTAAGAATTGATATTCATGGTTCCTGCTTGCATATTAAGTCAAAAATTGAAAACTTAAAAATTCATAACTTTTCTTATGATGGATTTCGTCAAACCTTCACGATGACTTTTATCTCAAAATTTTCGTTATGACATTTTAAAGTTTTGCTTAATTTAACAAAACAGTTATATGCACGTCCTGGTCGGTATGCAAATGAAGCGATTGATGACATCACTCAATCACTATTTCTTTTGTATTTTATTATATGAAATATTCCAATTTTCTCCCAATTATCCTGTGAAAAAAGTTTTATTCCTCCCTGAGCAATTGTTGTTACCATCGTTTTAACATTTTATGGTTCAGTCAAGTTGGTACTTATTGTCAAGTCTGTATAAATTGAAATATTGTGTAATTCAAACAATAAACAAAAGAAATAGTGAGTGAGGGACATCATCGACTCTTTAATATTTGCATATAATCTTTAAATCTTTAAATTGTCATAACTTTCTTATTTTACATCCGATTTTGATAAAATTTTCAGTGTTATGCTTGTTTGATTTTTCTGTATTGATTAAAATCAACATTTTATCTTGGGTGGACTTGACCTTTAAAAGTCAATCAGAAATTCTGTGAAATGATTATTGCTGCTTTGTTTGCTATGCTTAGGTACCTCTGGATAAATTAAACCAGCAACCTCTAAGAAGAGAAAGCGTTCACGAGAAGATTATGAAAGAGATACGCTCCCAGCCTCAGCTTAGACCAACTGTACTCGTTGAAAAGTCAAGTAAGATCATTGTTTGAATACCAGGAGAAATAGTTGAAATGTATGAGATCATTTGCGATCTTGAAAGGTGGTGAATTTTCCTCCAGATTTTTAAATGGTGGAGAACAGACTATGAAATTCAAATATATTCTTTCTTTTTTTTCATTCCATCATTGAAATCTTGTCTTTAAACATAAATTGAAGTTACAACTCAAAATTCTTACCAAAAGGTCAATCTTTCATACTCTTAAAAAGATTTTCACTGCCTTTCTGTTTTGTTTTAACAAAGTAATCTGTTTTGGGATATGTACTTAATTGCATTTTGATACTACGGGGTAGTACAGAATGTAACTTAGGTCTTTCTTTTTTATTATTTTGTTTCTAAGTTTCTATTTTGACATGTTTTCACTTATGGTTATAATCATGTTCACATTGTTTAAATATTTGTTAAAAATTTATATGTTCATTGTTAATATCATTTAAACCTGATCCTTCAGTTACAATAAAGACTCTAATAAAGATTCCTAATATATGTATGGATATATTTGAAAATAATTTTTTTATATACTCAAGAAATAATAAACAGAAACCTGATTTCCCCTATCCGACAGTTTATTAAAAAAAAGAGAAATATGGAGTCGATTGTCACATTATAATTTTAATTTTTAGTATTTTTTAGCAGAATAATGCTGGTGGACTTGGTCTATGGTTCATCTGCTTGTACTCTTGTATATTTTTATTTCCTTTTCAGACCGCAGAAGTCAGGGCTTTATCTTCTCTGATGAGGAGTTGTCACCGCCCCTGCCTAAGAAGGTCATAAAAGCCGAGTTCACCTTGGACTGGTCTGAAACGGTAGATTAGACATTTCTTACATTCCAAATTATTAACATTTCCTGTTCGTTCAATGCTTGGCAAATTTATGCAGATGATGCCCAAGGTTCTGCTGATGGCGCGTAACTTTTACCTGCGCGACTTGCGATTTATGTTTGTTCTGCAAGCCAGAAGTGACATCATAATAAGAAAAAAATGAGTTATTAATCAGAGTAGTCGTGTGACATATGTGACGATGCAATGGTACAGTTTGGATGGTGTGTGTCTGATGGTACAGATTTTGCATGTTTCAACTTGCACAGGCCCTTCATGCTCATGTATAGCAAGCTGAGTTTAAAGCGTAGTACAAAATGAACTTTTGTTTTTGCATTGAGATATTGATTGGATATTTCATTTCTGGTATTAATAGAAATGTCATATTGCCAAATTTTATGACAGATTATTATTTTTCTTTAATCTACTGTAGGAAGCCAACAATGCCAAAATGTCCCGCTCAGGCAGAAAATGTATTATGCATATATGTATCTTTTATTGACTTTAGTTATGCCAAAAGTACTTTATTTTGCCAATCGATTTTATTTCAGGAAAATAGAAAATGCTCAAATTTTTTATGTCCTATGTGTTCTTTAAGAGTTCTTTGGGTCTTGGTCAATTTTCAATTTTCTTGGTCAATTTTTAATTTCAATTTTTAATTTCTATCTGATCTCATAAACTGTTACATCAGAAAATTCATGTATTGAAAAAAGTATACTAGTCATAGTATCAAACTTTTCTATCATTTCAAGCTGTAATCCTGGAACCATTCAATAATTCCTAATTAATACTACCCCCACGCCCTCATATATCGACACACACACACACTTATACAATACACACACAATTTTAAATTTTAAATATACATTTGCACACACGCACACGTTTGCACATGCACAAACACATGCACACACGTCAACTGTGCACATAATATCAGGCATACAAGGTCCTTGCATGTAAATATCGTATTAATAATATCTGTTTATAATATATGTAAGTCAATGCCCGATTTGTAATTGACTTCGTTTTCTTTTTTTGTTTATTTCGCTATTACGTTTGAGGCCGCTACCCTAGTCAAGCACTGCTTATGGTAGCGGTCTCCAGCATTTTTTTTTTGTCTACTCAACAAAGTACAACTTATAATATTGCAAACTAATACTATCTATATACATTTTATGCCAACGAATTACTATTTGTATTTATTTTTGTAAAAAGAAATGTATCACTATTTTTTTTTTATGTTGTACACTGTTTGTTAATAATTTCTGTTGGAAAAATGCTGAAATAAAATCAAATCAAATCAAAAAATCAAAAGGAGTAAATTTTCAATGATCATTCTGATTTACCTCCTGAAGAAGACGTATTGTAGGACATTGAAAATTGAAGTATTTTACTACAATAAATACTTGATTGTGTTTCATGATCAGGTTCCATTGCTGTTATCTTCTGTTCTCCTAGGTTAACACTTGTAAGTTTTAGCACTAGTACTCAAGAAACACACCAGCTTCCATTGTATTTAGATGTACTGAACATGATTTACTTTACAACGCTTCGTCGTCCATTGTGATTGTACTCTGGGAACCACTAGTCTGTCCTTCAGACTTACATTATATATATTGCATACCCGTCACAAATCGCCAAAAAAAGCATTAACATTCTTAATTATTTTATATTTGATTTTTATCTTTTAATGAAGGAGTCAGAGAGCGATAGTAGCATGCACGAGCCGAACTCCTACTCACGACAAAGAAGATTAAGAAAAGGGATCAACGTTTGCCAGGAAACTCAATATGATGATGATGATGAGATGGATGGAGATGCTGGGGATGTTCTGGAGCAAGCAATACAGAGAATACTTGACGATGGCCAGCATCTCCCTGATGAGAGCATGTTTCTAAATATCAGTATGCCCCCAGGTATGAAGTATGACGAACAAATAATAAAACAAATGATGCACAGGCGAGTGAGTTTGTGGCAATGCAGTGCACTCATGGTTATTTACAAAGTTTGCTGAGCACTCTCACACAATGTAAATACATGCACCTGAGAAGCATGCGTCATAGTCATTTACATCACAAATTTGAAAGGTCAAGTCCACCCCAGAAAAATGTTGACTTGAATCGTATTAGGAGCAAATTTTCTCTATTCTGACGTGAATTGTCAGAGAAGGTTTTATGATTTTGTGATGATATTAAATGGTACAACCTTTGAAATAGTGACTCTTGCAAAACTGTATTAAGTTTATTTTTATCTGGGGAGCGTTTCGTCACATTTTGTCTGACAAGTTGTCGGATCTGACAACTTACTTGATTTGGCAATTATATAAAATAATTCACTGCTTTTTATGTCCGACCCCAAATTTTTTTCTATTCTCACTTCACTTTATGAATTTCTCAAGCTGTTAGAGGATAACAACTTTTCATATAAACTAGAAAACAGACACAATTTATTACCGGGATGTCATTCTTTTTTAGGGAATTGCCATAATGCATTTTTCTGTAGGGCTTGAAATATAATAAACATAATATAATATAAACCATGTCTCTATACAAATACATATTTTTTTTTGTTTTGCATCTCATTCATAATCAATGATTTATTGTTGAATTTTGCAGATACCATGGTGTCCACCCCGGAGAAAACACTAACAATGAGCAGATCATCCCTGTCAAGTTTTGATGAGATAAGATCAGATGAAATTCCGCTAGATACTCCCAGAAGACATAGTATCGGTCCTTGTCAGTCATTTAAGGTGATAATATTCTCTCTAATGATTTTACTCTACACACTCCAAAGGCAGTGCTGTTCTTTCATATTTTTCAGCAAAATATCCTGATTATTTCATTTAGAAAGGTTTGGACTTTTGCATTTTTTGAGTCCTTGTGCATTTATATGATGAATGGCATCACTTGCTTGCCATAATTGAGAAGAATTTGAATGAATGGTACTTCTTGGATGATTGTAGTGCTGGCCATATAACCTTAGGCTTGAGTCCACTTTCACCTTTTTTTCATGCATCAAGTGTATTCACTTCTTAAATATTGCCCTAATTTCTTAAAGAAAAAAATTGTGATAGTATTCTGCTTTAGTAAAGCATTCGTTAAATCGGAAGGTGCTTTACTGATACATGTATATATGATATGGGTCATCCGACTCTGACTTACCAATACACACTTGAATATGCAGCTGTAAAACCGCTATAACTACCAGCCCAAGAACAGACTGTAAATATGAATATAGCTGTACGTGTCTACATAGAAAACATAAGAATTACTTGGAGCTAAATTACTTCGTTTTAGTAGTGGAAGTTACATTTACATGCTGAGAAAGAGCGTACAAGAATGTCTTTCTGTGTCTGAATTGAATGTATTCCTTCTATTCAGTATCATAAGCTGGTAATTTAATCTTATTTCTTCTTGTGCCATTTCAGTCTCCAAGGAGGATGTCTCAAGATATGGATTGTTTATCATTGACTGTTGAAGAGGTTATTCATATCAGAAGTGTCTTAGTGAAAGCAGAGATTGAGAACCTTAGAGTTAATCCAAAACTACACAAAGATGTGCTCCAGGATAAGGTATTGTAATATCAGTAGTAGTAGTAGTAGTAGTAGTGGTAGTGGTAGTAGTAGTAGTAGTAGTAGTAGTAGTAGCGGTAGTAGTAGTAGTAGTGGTGGTGGAGGTGGTGGTGGTGGTGGTGGTGGTGGTGGTGGTGGTGGTGGTTGTAGTAGTGGTTGTAGTAGTGGTAGTAGTAGTGGTAGTAGTAGTAGTAGTAGTAGTAGTAGTGGTGGTGGTGGTGGTGGTGGTAGTGGTAATAATAATAATAATAATTGGCATTTATATAGCGCTTTATCAATCTACGACTGTTCAAAGCGCTTCACAATTATTATTACCCGGTCACTGGATTCGTAGTAGTAGTGTTAATAATAATTGGCATTTATATAGCGCTTTATCAATCTACGACTGTTCAAAGCGCTTCACAATTATTATTACCCGGTCACTGGATTCGTAGCATTTCAAGCAGCCTGTTAGGCGCACACTTGCTAAACCAACCACAATGACGGTTTCCTACCGGTACCCAATTAGCACCTGGGTGAGAGTGGCAAAGTGTGGATTGACGCTTTGCCAAAGGGCGCTAGGCCATGGTGGGATTCGAACACACGACCCTCTGATTACAAGGCGAAAGTCAGAACCGCTACACCACGGCACTTGTTAGTAGTAGTAGTAGTAGTAGTGATAGTAGTAGTAGTAGTAGTAGTAGTAGTAGTAGTTGTAGTATTGATGGTAGTAGTACTAGTAGTAGATTTGCTACTAGTATATGTAGTAATAGTAGTAGGCATCATCGTAGTTGGTAATGGTAGTAGTAGGAGTAGCCCTCAAAATCCTCTATCTAAATTGAAAATGATTTTATTTGTGTGGGGATGTATCATGAGTGGCATCTTCCCATACCTCCTTCTTTAAGAAATATATTTTAATTCATCATGTTCCATTCAAAAATTGAATAAATGGGGGAGTTGCTTGTATATGACGTCATGAATCATATCTCTCTTATTCGTCAATGGACTTTGACCAAACCTTCATCAATATTCTCTATTTTTATGCTCTCTATTGAAACCAGCTTCAGATTAAACTTCTATCTTCACTTGTCAAGCTTCAGTATTTTTTTGTCTCTGTTTTGCAGGTGTGTTTTTCATGTAAGAAGAAGTTTTCTCTCTTCAAGAAGAAGTTCAAGTGCAGATTATGCAAGAAGTAAGATTTTTTTCCCCTTGAATTTGCATTTTTTTTAAAATCATAATCGAGCAAAGTGATATGGTTGTCTCCTTGCTAAAGGGAAACATCCATGTGCATGTTACTCATGATATTCAATTAATTATGCAGATTTCTGTTCAGACTCAAACTCTTGCTGTAATTCTCTTAATCAAATTAAGCATTGGCTAATTTTGAAAATGAAATTGACTTGATTCCAGTTTCATGTCCATTTCAGACAAAAGTATTGTTTCCTAATTTTAATATATTTTTTGCAATAGAAAGCATCTTTATTCTAGTTGATATTACTACCTTTTTACATCAATCCTATTTAGCATCCCTGTTTGTATAAAGTTATAAAAAACAATATAAAAAAGGCAAGTAAAAAGAGGTATAAAAAGCCAAGTAATAAATAATATTAAGGCATACATGAAGACAATAAATATATGAAATGAAACACATGCCCTAGACTTGTTATTTTATATTTGTATTTGTATTTTTCTTCATATTTGTATGCATGTTCATGTTTGTTTATAGAAGTAGTTATGTTTATTTTTTTTTTATATTTATAGATAGATGGCGCTATACAAATGCCTATTATTAGTATTATTATCATTTTTTATTATTATTATGAATATTCATTTCCATATTCACAATACATTTCTTTACTATTGTATTGTTTTTTTTTGTGTATATCTTTCCATCCTGTTTCAGATTGATCTGTAGTGTATGCTGTGTTAAGATGTACATTCCCACTGAAGAGTTCTTACACATTCCCGTCGATTCTCTCAGCCCTAATAGTCCTAAGAAAAGTCCATCCGTGCCCACCAGACAAAGGAGGTATGCCATGAACGTTTCATTTCTTTTATTTCTCATACTTTTTGTTTTATTCAGCCCTCGAAATGAAAATTTCAGTTCTTATATTTCTCATAACCTTTATTTGTTCTGATTCTCTGTTCGAAAAGAGTAGAAATTTTTTCCTTATATTTCTAATAACTTATATTTGTTTTCAGCCCTTGAAATGAACATTTCATTTCTAATATTTCTCATAACCTTTATTTGTTGTACTTCTCTGTTCGAAAAGAGCAGAAAAATTTTCTGAAGTAGCTAACAATTTTTTTATTTACTCCATTTACTCTGAAATTCAATCCATAGATTATATGAAAATTATATAATTGTATTGGGAAAACAAATGCTACCATTTAACTTAATTTTACAGATTAATTTTCAGACATTTATATGATACATTGTGTTGGTAGTGTCATTAAGCCTCAATCGTCAATCTTTTTCAGCCTTCATATACGGCTTCAGGGCCCTATTGCATAAAAGTTACTATTATGGTAAATGTGCCTTCCAGTGGTGTCTTTCATGGAATCCTTGATTCTGATTGGCTGTTGAGCCTTGTTACCATGGTAATTACCATTGAATGGCATAGTTACCATAAAGGTAACTTTTTATGGAATTGGATCCAGGAAGGCAGTTGTGGTAAGTTTTAACAGAATGCAATAAAATGACCACCCAAGTATTTGTACCTAGAAATTGAAATAAAAATGTATGTGCCTAATGAATCTGCTAGAAAATGCTGTGAAGTGGGCAAAGTAAGCGTGGCATTCCCGCTAGGTTTTGGGTCATTACCAAGTGTGATAATACACTGGCCCACATGTGCTTATTTGTGATGGTGATTTGCAGTCTGATCGTTTTCAGCTTAAATTTCATGAAATCACCAAGTTAGGTTTATGTAAATGAACGTGATCTATGTCTATGATGATAATCTTAATTTTAAGACTTTCTTTATATGAAATCTGCAAGCACTTAGCTTTGAGCTGGATACTCCTTTTGTACAAGACACTACCAGTTTAAACAATATTTAATAATTGATTTTTCCCTATTTTTTTCTGAATTCTTCATTTTAGTATAAGTGAACCACCTACACCATTTATGGAGACCAGCCCCGTGAGGGAACGTAAGCAGAGGGAACTTCATGTGTGGCGCCAGCCAAGTAGCCCAATGGAGAATGTTTGCTGTGAATGTTGTACATTCCTCAAAAATACAAGGACAGGTCCACCACCACCACCACCCCATACTGCAAGGGGATTACCTGTTCCGTTCAGTCTGGCTTCACCGCCACTGCTCTACACCACTTAGACTATCCATAGAGCAGTCTAGTTCCGCAGTGGTTAAGCAATTTGATTGCCTGTTCCACAAGTCCAGCTGCAGCACAACTATCGCCACCATCTCCATATGGCTCCACTCTCATTTTATTCAGCCTGGCTCCACCCTCTTCTCTGCCTGGATCCACTGTCACTCTACTGAGCATGGCTCCATCTTGAATGTACTCAGCATGGCTCCTCTCTCTATTCTGCCTGGCTCCATCTCATCACTTTATCCAGCCTGGCTCCATCTTGAATCTACTCAGCATGGCTCCTCTCTCTCTACTCTACCTGACTCCATCTCTTCACGTTACTGAGCCTGGCTCCACCCTGAATCTATTAAGCATAGCTCCTCTCTAGCTCTACTCTGCCTGGCTCCATCTCATCACTTTACTCAGCCTAGCTCCACCCTGAATCTACTCAGCATGGCTCCTCTCTCTCTCTCTCTCTCTCTACTCTGCCTGGCTCCATCTCATCACTTTACTTCGCCTGGCTCAACCCGGAATCTACTTTTAACTATGACTCCTCTCTCTACTCAGCCTGCTTTGATTCTCATTCTTCCTAGCCTGGTTTGACTCACTCTACTAAGCCTGGTTTGACTCTCACTCTACTTAGCCTGGTTTGACTCTCACTCTACTTAGCCTGGTTTGACTCTCACTCTACTTAGCCTGGTTTGACTCTCACTCTACTCAGCCTGGTTTGACTCTCACTCTACTTAGCCTGGTTTGACTCTCACTCTACTTACCCTGGTTTGACTCTCACTCTACTTAGCCTGGTTTGACTCTCACTCTACTTAGCCTGGTTTGACTCTCACTCTACTTAGCCTGGTTTGACTCTCACTCTACTCAGCCTGGTTTGACTCTCACTCTACTCAGCCTGGTTTGACTCTCACTCTACTCAGCCTGGTTTGACTCTCACTCTACTTAGCCTGGTTTGACTCTCACTCTACTTAGCCTGGTTTGACTCTCACTCTACTCAGCCTGGTTTGACTCTCACTCTACTTAGCCTGGTTTGACTCTCACTCTACTTAGCCTGGTTTGACTCTCACTCTACTTACCCTGGTTTGACTCTCACTCTACATTAATAGCCTGGTTTGACTCTTACTCTACTTAACCTGGTTTGACTGTCACTCTACTTAACCTGGTTTGACTCTCATCCTTCTCAGCCTGGTTTGCCTCACTCTACTCACCCTGGGTCAACTCCCATTCTAATCTGACTTGCTTCACCCTTACTCTGCATAGTGCACAATGCAGAGTCTGAAGTAGGAGACTAGATTCACTCATCTACTGGGGCTGCCCTACCACAGGCAGATAGGGGTAAAGTCTAGTCTTCACCCTAGACATGGTATAATTTATTATAGTGTCAGCTTGGAGTCTGCTTGCAAACTAGAAAACATGTTAATGATTTTTTTCCTTCAAATTTATGTATATTATGCAACTTTAACTTTCATGTTTTTGCCAAATTTATATGTTCTGTTATTTTGTAAAATAGGATTTTTTTTCAATAACCTACATGTCTGAAAACTGACTTTCCTGAGTGAAAGATGATATGGCTGAATTACTTGTGTGCTGAATAAATCAATATGTCACATTCTCAGTACAGATTTCTTGATGAATATCAACTTTTTTTTTTCCTTTTTTAGAAATATTTATATGCAAATTATTACAAACTCAGTATTTTTAATTGAGTAATGTAGTTTTTGTCTCACCTGCATAGCAGAGTGAGACTATAGGCGCCGCTTTTCCGACGGCGGCGGCGACGGCGGCGGCGGCGTCAACACCAAATCTTAACCTGAGGTTAAGTTTTTGAAATGACAGCATAACTTAGAAAGTATATGGACCTAGTTCATGAAACTTGGCCATAAGGTTAATCAAGTATTACTGAACATCCTGCCTGAGTTTCATGTCACATGACCAAGGTCAAAGGTCATTTAGGGTCAATGAACTTAGACCATGTTGGGGGAATCAACATCAAAATCTTAACCTAAGGTTAAGTTTTTGAAATGTCATCATAACTTAGAAAATATATGGACCTAGTTCATGAAACTTATACATAAGGTTAATCAAGTATCACTGAACATCCTGCATGAGTTTCACGTCACATGACCAAGGTCAAAGGTCATTTAGGGTCAATGAACTTTGGCCGAATTGGGGTATTTGTTGAATTACCATCATAACTTTGAAAGTTTATGGATCTGATTCATGAAACTTGGACATAATAGTAATCAAGTATTACTGAACATCCTGTGCAAGTTTCAGGTCACATGATCAAGGTCAAAGGTCATTTAGGGTCAATGAACTTTGGTCAAATTGGGGTATTTGTTGAATTACAGCCATAAATTTGAAAGTGTGTTGGTCTAGTTCATAAAACTTGGACATAATAGTAATCAAGTATCACTGAACATCCTGTGCGAGTTTCAGGTCACATGATCAAGGTCAAAGGTCATGTAAGGTCAAAGAACTTTGGCCACGTTGGGGGTATTTGTTGAATTGCCATCATATCTCTATAAGTGTATTGGTCTAGTTCATAAAACGTGGAAATAAGAGTAACCAAGTATCACTGAACATCTTGTGCGAGTTATAGTAGTTTTCAAAATCAGCACTGCTGCTATATTGAATCGCGTGATGCAGGTGAGACGGCCAGAGGCATTCCACTTGTTATCAATACATCTTTAATAATAATAATAACAACGGTATATTTACCCAGGGTAGCCACTTCAGTTCCGAAAACTGTTCTCCCAGCGGGCCCTGCTATTATTATTACCCGGCTAAGCTAGGCTACCTATTCGGTGTACACAGCTTTTGAGGAATTACTTCCTACCAGTACCCATTTACCTCACCTGGGTCGAGTGCAGCACACTGGATGAATTCCTTGCTGAAGGAAATTACGCCATGGCTGGGATTTGAACCCACGACCCTCTGTTTCAAAGTCCAGAGACTAAATCCACTGGGCCACGACACTCCGCTTTGAAGAATGTGTTGGGATGATGATTTTTCGCAATTGCCGAAAGCAAACGGAAACCACAGAGATGCCATTGAAAATACCCTTTGTAGCAGAACTTGAAAAGGCAAATGAAAGTAAAGAAATTGAAATTCTTTGAAATGGAAAATTATCACCCCAAAATGCAAATCATTTCCTCGCAAAATTGATAACCAAGTTAATATCTGCTGGTGTTTCAAAAAGATTGAAGTGTGATTAAAAGTGGTGCGTAAATGCTGACGAGCACATGATATTTAGTTCGCAATCTTAGTTTATAAGTGCCACATTAATGCAGAAAGACACAATTCATATCAATATAAATTGTAGCACATTTGATTGGTAGATCAGCTTTAATTAATTTTTTTCTGTTTTAGGTGCTATTTTAGTTTGTAGGTGCTGTTTTTTTTTTCTATGTCTATGCTAGCCATATAAAAAGGGACTGGGTGTTTATAATGTATGCTTTAAAAGAAGGTAATATGTTCCCCGAAATTGGAAAACACCTGACATTGTTTCAGATATTGCACAACAAAGTTCAGCTTTTGTCATGTTTAGAATGTGAGTAAAGGTTTCTGCACACTGAGTGATTTCAAGTTTGGTGTTGGTGTTGGTATTTTTGGAAGAAAACCTGTGTGTGTACAAAAATGATCCAAATAAAAAAAAACGCAAGCTCAACACCAGGTGACATTCGTCCCATGACCAGCTTCATTGCAAGTTTTTTTTTTTTGTTTTTTTTTTTGCTTTGCTGACCGAGCAACACCAACTCCAAAAGGGCAACACTATAATTGAAACCACCCAATGAATCTGCTTCGGGAGATGACACAGAAATATGGTTCATAGAAAAATGGAATGAAATCGTTGGTCTGTACCACTCAAAAGAGACTGTTGGCACCTATCATTATACTTTGTCTCTTTTCAAATTTATGTAAAGCTAATTAAATAGGTCGATTGCTGAATCGTATGCCACTTTAGTTCCGAATTTTCACATTAACAATGTACTCATTCTCATTTATGATAAGTTAAGTATTGTCTTTTTGAAATTGCCTAGGCTTCTTGTTTCTTGTAAAGATTTTTACTTTGAATGCGCTGTATTTTTGTGTATTTATATCTAATATTGTTTTTTTTTTTATTAGTTTTGATCTGTTTAGAATGATTTTTTTACCCGAGTTGTTTAATCTTGCCAGTTTTATCATTTTTGTAAATGTTATGACGGGATGTAATATTGCTCTTCTGGTTGAAATAATGCATCAACATAATTGAGACCCTCTTCAACTCATATAGTTGCTTTTTGATAAAGCTGATCATAAGTTTATATGAATGACTGGTGATCATTTATTGTGCTTGATGATATACTACAAAGGTTCCTTGTTATAACAAAATGGGAGTGCGTACCTAAAACCCTAATCAACTTTGAAAAAAATATTTTCCATTCAGGTGCTTGTTAAGGATAAGGTGCATCTACATGTACAAAGTTTTTATTTCAACATGTGGGTAGTCAAAATGAATACCTGAGAAAGGGTCACCAGAGTTATGATCGATCGGATCAACCACAACTATGGAAAGCCAGCAACATCAACATCTAAATGCATGTTTGTTCAAAATATTTTCTAGATGTGATGATGTATAATCAAATCATGCACTCATTGTTTTCTTGAAAATTCAGTGTGCTTCTCTTTGTTTACAAAGGACATCATTCAAATTTCCTGGAGAAAAAAAATGATATTCTTGGATTTCCATATAGTTTAAGATCAGATCAATCGTAACGCTTTGTAAGACATGGCCCAGTTGTGTCTTAACCCTCAATCTCCCGGGGTATTCTGATTCTTGTCATTCCCAGGGGGGGGGGGGGGGGGCCATTATGGCCCCCCCTTAAGATCTCAGCCGTGGATTGCGCGATCACAACGAAAATTTGCATGATGGTAGAGAATGACGTAATCTACGCAGTTGCATTGGTAAATTTCACTGAATTCATATATTTTTATTTTATATGAATTAATTATGCTAATTTATTCATGAAATCATACTTTTTGCTCTGATTCACTAAATAAAGCTCCTAGAATGCTACTTTTTGGTGAAAATATTCTTTATAGCATTCCTAACAATTGTGAATGAAAAAAATTCTGGTACCAAGACCGATTTCTTATGTATTCTATTGTTTTTTAAATTTCTTATGTATTTCCTTGTTTTTTTACTTTTTGTTTTTTATTGTTTTTTCAATGGAAATCGTTCCAGACTTAATTCTAATCATAAACAAGGTAAAATTAATTAAGTTTGATCATTAAAAGTAGAAATAATGATACATTTATGAATTTTGGCCAAATACACAATTTGCATTGGATTTGTACATGAAATCACGTTTATGAGCAATTTTGGGTCTGACATGCACTTACATAATGTTGCGTAATGTCGTAACCGCGTACCCGGGCGTCACAAATTTGGTCTCAAAATTTGCGCGAGACTTGAAAGTAAAAAGTCAGTGAGTGGCGAGGTCAAAAAATTTTGCGCAGCAGATATATCGTAAAAATTGTCGAGGGGGGGGGCCATAATGGCCCCCCCGGGAGAATTAGGGTTAAGTCACGTTTAACTTACTAACAGCTTTATGATAAATCATCCTGTACTGAGTGAGCTCATGTTACATAAAATGACAATTTTTCGTATTCCAACTCACATTATTCCTTCTTTTCTGTATTCAAATAAGTTTTCATATGCCAGGTGTGACATGTATTCAAGACAGTTTTTTTGTAATATTCACATGCAGCAGTATTCATCTCAGAAACAATAGCTTAATTGTTATTTATTACTTGAACGATAAGAGGCTTGTGAATTTATCATGGTGTGTCGTTTTTGTAGATATATATATGCCTACAAGCTTGGGTTTTGAAATATCTCAATTAGCAATATATGTATAAAGCGAGAAAAAAACGATTTGTTCACAAAGAGGTCAAAGGTAATTTTGACCTCCTGGTTTTCCACAGGTGTAGAAAAATGCCTAATTTTTTTTGTATTGAAAACAAAAACTAAAACAGTACTTCCCCAAAGCTTAGAATGCTTTAAATTGCATCAGTGTTTTCAAAATTCAAAGATTTTATTGTACTCAAAATGTGTACCATTATATCTCAAAGGCGATTGAAACCCTGGGAACGAGTTGGCTTTAGTGATTTTGACATTCAAATGCTCATAAATTTCTTATTGTTTGTCCACTTGTTCTCAAACTTTCATCCTCCTTATTCTTTGATTTTTCTGCTTTCATAAATGCTAACTTGTTCCAAGGTTTTCATTCTCCTTTAAAGTATCTTTCTTTTAACACTGAAAATATCTGGGCTCTGATTCACAATACCTGTTATCAATAATGAAAAACATGTACTTAAATCTAACACAATTTGCTCTTAGCCAATCAGATGATAGATTTCAACAGCTTGTAACACTCTATAGTGCTTGTGATAAGGGGTCCTTTACTGTGCAATGTCTGTTTGTTGATTTACCAGTCGTGTTGTTAAAAAGCATTCCCAAATTTAGTCTTAATGTGAATGAAGTCCACCCTAGTAAAAGTTAATTTTTATTAGAAAGAGAAAAATCAAACAAGATCAGTGGCGGACCGTGACCCGGAGGAGACAATGATTGGAGGGGCACTGTATTGTTTGTGAACAATGCTGTGCCCCTCCAATGCTTTGTCTCCTCCGGGTCACTGTCCGCCACTGAACAAGATTAACCCTTAAAATTCAATTAAAACTGGATGTAATATAAGAAAGCTGTGACATTTTAAACTTTTGCTCAATTTCACAAAATGTGAATGTAGTGCACATCCTGGTTTGTATTAAAAATGAGGGGACTGATGAAGTCACCCACTCTATTTCTGTGAATTTATTATATGAAATATTTTATTTTTTGGGGTGCTTTAATGTGGAAATTTGATTTCTCCCTGATCATGTTCAATTGACATTGTTGTCCCCTATTGTGATTTCATGAAGAGTCTCTTTATTACCAAATCTTCAATAATGAAATATAATAATTCAAAAAATAAATATAAAAGAAAAAGTGAATTGAATGACATCACCAATTCTAATGTTCATATCAGTGTGTTGTGCATATATTTGTTTTTTGAAAAATAAGTTAAATTTTCCAATACAATCTATTTCATTTGATTTTGAATTCCAATGAATTGTTCAGCAAAATTCTTGTTTAATACTCTTTTTATTCAAATCAAGTTTTTGTTGGGGAGGACTTGTCCTTTAATCTCTGTTCACATGCCCTGCTTTGTGGCATTTGTTGCATCATTAACACACAATATTCTGTTTTGTGATATTGATCTCACTGAATTTGTATCAGTACTTGGCATTTGATGGTCTAGCCTTTCAAAAAAGATGTTTTATTAAGATAGGTGTTAGGTCAGAGATGGTATATTTCACAGCCTTTCAGATTTGTATGATGGTGTCTAACTACATGAAATGTTTAAAAATGAATCCAAATGCTGTTGAGTGGAAAACAATTTAAAGTGTCTAGTACCATGTATGCAACTCATTCCAAATACACACTATTCCTTTAACATGCATTCCATAAAAAGATTTTTCGGGAGAAATTCACAACTTATTACATCATTTTACTTTAAAAGGGAAATTCACCTAGACAATAAGTTGATTTTGATTGGGGGAGGTTTGATGAAATACATCAGAGAATAAGAGAACAATGAATTTTTAATTAGTGACATTGTATGAGAGCAGTTCCTGCATATATCATGTGATCTAAATGCCATAAATTTCAATTTAATGGACCATCATGAATAAAAATATTTTTCTTATAGAAAGTGGTATGAAATGATGTGTCCGACTGAAGATATGTCCTCCCAACAAATGAAATGATTTTCAATTTTCTTAGAAAATGATAATTTGGGGAATTTATATCACATGATGTTTGGAGCAGCTGTTCATCTGTGACATCACATAATCAAAACTTTAGAAATTTATAGCACCCATTATTCTTTGACGGGTTTCCACCAAACCTTCACCAATGTATTCATTCAAATTTTCTTATTTTTCAAAACAAACTTATCAGGGTGGACTTTCCCTTTAAAGTCAAATTAATGGTGAACAAGGAAATGTTTTGTATATACTACATGTATTGTGCTGATGGGAGTGGGGGGGTGGGGTTATTCAATGACTTGTGTTGTAATATTTGTAAAGCATCTGGCTGATGTACCGTATGAAACACTGCGTAAACACAATATGATATTAATATATTACAATGAATCAATATTTACTTTAGTTCAGGAGGTGCATGAGAGTTAATTTAGTTAATCAGTAAACTGTTGAAATTGTCTTCAGTTAAATAGTGCCAAGAAAGTCGGTAACGTATTGAAATTTGATATTTTTTTTCCTTTAGATGTTTAATTTGTGTACTCTTAGTTTATTTGTCAAACACTTTTTATATTTATATTTTTAGTATAAATCATCAAGAATCACAATATTCACAATAGATTGACATGATCACAATATCAGAACCAAAAACATTTGTTAGCCACTCTTAACAATAGATATGTAGGAAAGGAAATACATTGTAATAATGTGCTACTGCATGTTCCAATTTCCTGTACCTATAAGTTTGAGATCATGACTTTTGATAAATCTCCCAATGCCTTATTACTACAAGAGGGGGTATTTCTAAACGGATGTTTTACTAATACACCTACATTGTGCAATATTAAATTATTATTTTCTTAATGACCGCTTCAGAGTTGCTTAATTTGCAAAAGTTCTTTTGCAAGATTTAATGATATGAGGAAGAATAGTTTAGATAAAACTAGATTCAGAGTATGAGCTTAAAGTGTCACTGGTTATCCTTATATTGTGATGTTTATACAGTTTAGAAGCATGATCTGCTTTTGTTATTTGCGTAGACTCCTTCGCTATGAAATGACCAAAAGAATGTCGTGTGAAGTTTTGAGATACTTCAGACATTATTTCTAGCTTGCATTTTTGTTAATTGCTCTCAATTTTGTAAGTTTAGGAATACAACACTCCATTGACCTAGTAAAAAATATCATCATGGGTCTGTTGCTATGATTGATTTAATTCAATAAGAATATTTTTATTATGAGAACTAGTCTGTGCATCTTGTATTTATTGAAACATTTTCATTCACTATAAGAGGCTTTAATAGTAACAAAGAGACCTGTTTATTGTAAAAATTGGCTGAAATGAGTGCATATTGTATATAATGTTGTCATTGAAATAAATTGATATTATTAGTACTGTTTATCAAAGTGTTCAGATTTGTGATATTATTCTTCAGTGAGAATAACTTATTCTGGTTTACTGTATCTTCTAATCACAGATAAGATAGAATTAAATGGTTTAGAGTAAAATAGGAGAGTAGAGACAAGAAGAGAAGAGAACAAACTGATATCACACTGTAAAGAAGAAATTAAAAAAAATTGGTTCAGTCAGTTCGGTTTACAGGGAAAATGGAGATCAAGATTGATTGGAAAAGAAATAAGTAGCCACAGTGAAAAGTTGACTGACGCACACAAACAGGAACATAGATGTTAAATGGCATGGTCTCCTTTACTATGAATGTTGAAAGCTCTATAGCTTGTATGGAGGGGCATACCACAAATTACAGCTCGTATGATATATGAATATCTGAATGAAGAAAATGAAAGTAAGATTATGATTTTAAGAAGCGATAATAATGAAGGATTTTTTGTGTGTCTTTTTTGTGTAATTATAATACTTGTACTGAATGTTCATATAGTGCTCTTACAAAATATGTTTGTTTCACAGTGCTTTACACAATGATTTGGGACAGAAAAAAAGAAAACAATGCATGTACATGTAAACATGTCAAGATTAGGCATATTGATTAAAAAGCAGAGTTTTGAGATATTTCTTTAAAATACTTTCAAAGATGGAGAGAGGTGCATGTTGGGAGCTTGCTGGAAGCTCATTCTAGGTTCCAGTATCTTGCGGCACATGCCTAATTAATATATTTTTATTTCTATTATTATTACAATTATTATTACTATTATTTTTTTAATTATTATCATCATCATCTTTATTGTTATTATTATTGTTAGTAGTAGTAGTAGTTGTGTAGTAGTAATAGTAGTAGTAGTAGAAGTAGAAGTAGTAGTAGTAGTAGTAGTAGTAGTAGTAATAGTAGAGCTAGTAGTACCAGTAGTAGTAGTAGTAGTAGTAGTAGTAGTAGTGTAGTAGCAGCAGTAGTGTAGTAGTAGTAATAAGTAGTGTACTAGTAGTAGTATATAGTGTAGTAGCAGTAGTAGTAGTAGTAGTAGTTGTGTAGTAGTACGTAGTAGTAGTAGTAGTAGTAGTAGTAGTATAGTAGTTGTTTTTATCATTATTATTGGGGTGGTTATTGGGTACACAAATACGTGTAGATCTATACTTGTATTCCAAATAGTTTCGCGGTCCAGCTGCGTTATAAATTGTACGCTCCTCAAATTGGCAGACTCACAAGATTATAAAAATATCTACTAGCTTCACCAGCACCGCACGGAGATCACTCACACACGTACACAACAAACAAACCAGTACCGTGCATTGCATGCACTGATCAGTGGTATCGTGCTATGTCGAGGTCAAAAGCATGACGTAACATATCGTATGATCACAAGCCCAGGGTGCGCTGCCAGAGCGACGACCCACGCCTAGCTCGGGCGCCGGCGACCGAGCAGCGGAGTCACGCAACCAGGCCAACGGAACACAATTGCCGCAATCCAGAAACTCGGGTAGGCGGCTACCCCGCGGGGCGGCTAGCTCGACGTCGAGCCTACCTGGGTGAAGCCCGGGGTGAAGCATGATTTATTATTGAAGGTTTGGTGGGGTGAAAATACATATTCCAAGATTTCTCATCATTAAAGTACATAATGATTGTATTAAAATATTCAATCATATTAATCATGATATATGATGTTTATACGTATCAGATGAGCATTTCCGATTGAGTCCGGGAGCAGTTCATAATTATGTAACGTCAGAAATTTTTAACTACAGTTAGAATCCGATCGTAATTGGCGGATAGCCAAGATAGGCCTATATATTTTATGTTGGCAGTGCCAGTGTGTAGGCCTTCTCCCCCGCCTTTTAGTCATTTAGGCGGGTCTCGGGCGGGTCTCTCAAGCAGAGTGTCGAACGTACAAACAAATTTGATTTGCCATGCAACAAGAGCTTTCCCCCATTCTATTAGGCCTATATTGAGATTACATTGAAAATAATTTCAATCCGCTTGAACTTAATTTGCAACATCCTTTAATACTAGTATTTAAAAATTTGAATATAGAAAGATGATGAAAAGGGACCAAACACTTTTATTACTGAACACGCGCATTCTAATACTAAAACTTTCAACATCCTTCCTTTGAATAGAAAGATGACGAAAAACTGAGCCAATTTAAACCATTTTCAGAATTTTTTCTTTCTTTTCAAAACAATAAATGGCCAAAAGAGCTGCATCAGTGATTTTGAGAATTTACCAACCTTTCCCACAACACAGATTCGGTAATATATTATGATACCATTTTCAAGTGATCAAAATATTTCACATGTGCGATAAGAAGCTGATTTATAGGCCATAAACAAGAAAAACTGATCTTGTCAAAAATTTAGCTTTTTTTTGTTGTTGGTATATTTGTGTATTCATCGGGTGTAAATTTCAAAATTTAACGAAAATTGTTATAATTGGACAGGGTTGGCACGTTTTAAACGGTGTGTTTTAAAATGCGTTTTAAAACACCCGTTTTTTAACTACAAAAACGTGTTTTAAAGCACTGCATAGGCCTATATAGACTTGTGTGTCGGCATGGATGTGATTTTAATATATGAATGTTTTTTTTTATTATTTTTTATTTCTTAAGTGGTCTATTATTTTCTTCTAACTCAAACTCTTTCTCAACACGACTCCTTTTCTCCTCTTTCTCCCCCCCCCCCTTACTCTCCCCTTCTCCACTGCTTTGTCATATGTTCCTTTCCTCACCGTACAATATATTGTGAATGAATATTTACATTTTAACAAGTATATTTAAGTGTTCTGCTCAGTTTTGAACAGGGAAAGAAATACGTACTATTCAAAATTAGCTCATAGGCCAACTTGTATAATAATACAATGGAAGTGTTGCACAAGCGTCGTAATTATAAATAGACTCAGCCTGTAAAACTGACATCATACTGAGGTACACGTTATTCAGTCATGAAAGCAGATTAAACTTTGCGTTTCGTATAAAGATGAAGAAAAGTACTGTTTTAAAACAGTATAAGATAATCAGCTAGCAAACCTTGACCATAACAGTCCCATGGGACCTTAATGACCCCCTCAAAAATTTCTATGATAAATTCATAACACAACAAGGCCACGTCATAATTATTGTTCAAGACTATTTTGGGGATGCATGCATGGGTATGCGTTCATGATAATTATTACACAAGTGCATGTCAACAGACCCTGATTTGCTCAAAAACATGAAATGATGTCTAAATCCACTGATGTGAATTCTCGCCAACTGAAAATCTGAATATGTATCATTATTTTGTACTTTGTCTTAATGATTGGATAATATTATTGACAATAATTCCATTAAGAAGTAATAAAAAACAAAAAGTAAAAAAAAAGTACACAAGAAAAAAAAAAAAAAAATTTATGATATAAACATTTTTATACTGATTTTTTTCTAATATGCATTTGATCAGAATTCCTCAATTAAAAAAATAAGCAGATCGAAGGCTAATTTATTTATAGATTTAAACCTCATTTGTATTTGGTGTAATTCATTCAAATGATATATAGTATATTGATTTAATAAGATTAAGTTTTGAAACCACATGTATTATGTCATTTTCTACCATTGTGCAAATTATTGTCGCCCCCCCCCCCTAGATTGACAAGACTCAAAATACCCGGGACTGCATGTATATAATATGAAAATAAAATAAATACCAAACCCTACTTCTGAAATATATTGGAGATCAAGGTATGATATAAGTGAAGATGATTTTAGTTTTATTTATGAGTTGCCTTTTAAAGTTATTCCAGATACAAGAACGAGAATATGTCAATATAAAATAAATACAAGATGCCTACTAGTAAATGCAAAGTTAAAGAAAATGAAAGTTGTAGACAAGACATGTGTTCTTTTTGTAAACAAGAACAGGAAACAATTGAAAACCTGTTGGTAGAATGTTCGCATGCTCGAGATTTTTGGATTTGAATTTCTAAGATGGTGGCATACTAAATTTAAAAAAGAAATTATCCAAGTAAAGGATGAAGAGATTTTATTCGGAATTAAAAACAAGCAAGATGTGTTATTGAATCATTGCCTTATTGTAGCAAAGAAAACTTTATATGTGTAGATATATTAAGATCCTTCCTTGTTTTGACTTGTTTATCAGTAAAATTAAAACAAGAGTAGTGTACCAAACAGAAAAGTGTGTTGCTTATAGGGACACTACTATGTATAGATTTAAAAAAAAATGAATATATTAGATTTTGGGTAATGTAGACGAACAGACCTGTATTGCTTGTCTATGTTTCTTTTCTTTTCCCTTTGTTGCTTTTGTATGTATTTTTTTATCAACATGTAACTTATCCATACTGTACACTGTTATTCTATATTGTTATTAAACTTGTTTTGTAATATGTGTATGAGATGGTTATACTAAATAAAAACGTTTAAAAAAATGTATATAATATGAGGATTAACTTATGAAATGTTAACTTATACTTTCGTTTTTTTTTTAAAGCATTCAATTTCCATGATTTAGTAATTTGGGGGAAATATTAACTTTTCTATTGGAAATTCAGTAAAAAAATTCTCCTTGTACAACCGCGTAGCCAGGATTTCATTTTGGAGGGGGCGGTAAATGCATGCGAAGCGTGCCAACCGGTGCCAACACTTACAGAGCGCGCGAAGCGCGCTCCCTAGAGGGTGGGTGCAGGGAGGGGGAGTTTCCCCCTCCCGCGCGAAGCGCGAAGATTTCGGTGTTTCATAAATTAAATTAAAATAAAAAGGAGCCGCCTCTCTTGTCTCTAGTACCTATATCAGCTCCAATTCCTTTGACTATATTGTGATTTTGAACCTTGTTTTCAAAAGTGATTGTAAAACGAACAAAAAAGGGATAAAATGGAGGAAATTAAAATAATATTAACCCCGCGCGAAGCGCGGAAGCTAAAGCGTTTTATAAATTTTTTTGCAAAGAAAATGGTCCCGAGAAAAGGCTATTTTCTAAGTTATATTGAATACTTCCCTTGGAAAGATCAGATTTGATTACAAACAATTTAGCGACAGTGCATATCTTAACTCGCAAAACAGAGGAGAAGAAGGAAGATATTCCTCCCCGCGCAGAGCAATGAAACTCTGAAATTTCAAAGGGCGGACGTTTCATCAAATGCAGATATCTCTAATACCCCATTAGCTCTAATTCAATTAATTTTCTAAGATTATTGAACTTCATTACAAGGAAGATAGTGCGCAAAAAGTTGAAACTTCGGTGATTATTGAAATTATATAAAACAGGATGATGTATAATTTCTCTCACTTATCCTGATGCGCTTCACTTTGAATGATTTCAAACCGAGGGCGCAAAACAGGACAGGAGATGGATGTGCAGGGAAATGACATGAAGTTGAATAGAATTTGATAAAAAAATATTGTACTTTTTTACGAATTTTATACCTTCCTCTTTTTAAATTAGGAACCTGTTTGCCCCCAAATTATGGTTGTTTAGTAATGAGCTGAATAGCGGGAGAAGTTGCCTAGATGGAGGTGACGGCAGAAATTGAGATAAAGATTTTACCCGCCCGGAGCCGACCCGACCAGAAGTTGCGCGATTAATTAAAAAAAGAGATAAATTCATATACTTCGGCCTAACCTTACTTTTATTCCATGCCCTAATCTGGCAAGAAACATATATAGCTGAGGTGGAAAAACAGGGTTAGAGAAAGGGTGAGGGAAACAAAGGAGAACTGCAATATTGTCATTTAACCGCGCGCAGCGCGGAAGCAAAATTAATATATATAAATTTAGAGCAAGAGTCACGGAGTTTCTTTTTTGAGAAAAAAATAAAGACTAAAAAGAAAAACCCACAAAGCTACCTTTCCTCCCTTCGCTTTTCCTTTTCTCTTATCTTTTTTTCTTTTTGGGGACGTTTTTTTTTTTTGGGGGGGGGGGGGCGACCGCCCCCACCGCCCCCTGGCTACGCGCCTGTCCTTGTATGCTACTTGCTTTATGCCATTTTATCTAAAAAAATTTCATTGTCTTTTAAATTGTAAATCTTATATCTTATTTATTAATTTTACTTAGTTTAATAAATATTTTAGTCACATGTTTTAAAGTAATTTCCTTTATTTTTATGATTTTCTTCGTCTTTTAAACTGTCTTTTGATTTTAATCTAGGTTTTTAATTTTTGCTTTGATTCATTTAATGTGATAGCATTCATATGTCATGTAATTTTGATTGTGTACTGTATTTTACTTTATATTGATTGTATTTCATTTATTTTGTAAATCTTTCTATATGGCTACAGGGCTCTTTTGTAAAGCATGCCTTTGGGCTTTGAAAAGACAACCCTGTTTTTAAATAAAACTGAATAAATAAATAAATATCTTACTTACTAAAAAAAATATTGAAAACATCAAGAGCTTAAATCATACTGTATCATAGTTCAATTGATTTACAGAAAACTGCATAATTCGTTGGGGGAAAACGTTTAAAGCGATTTAAAACGTTTGAAAACGTTTTTTTTTTGTTTTTTTGTATAATTCTTTTTTATCTCAACCCTGCGCTCTTAAAACAAATCAGTCCTAGACCAGTAGTGGGTGCAACTGATGGCAATCATAATAGTCACATTTCTGACATTCTAGCTCAGAAATAACTCTGTTCTAGTAAAATACGACTCAAATAGTCAAATATGACTATATAGAATAACAGTTGCATGCACCAGTAGGGTCCATGATAGTCATTTTTTTTACTGGTTTGTTTTAGAGTGTGTGATTGGATCTTCGGTAGTAGCCCTAAGGGAGCCTGTTCCTGATGGTAATACGATCCGCTGACATACTGACATCACTAGCGTACCTACGGGGGGGGGGGGGGCAGGGGGGGGGGGCACTCTGCCCCTCTGACGAGCAACAACCCATACAAAAGACATATACCTGCCCCCCTTTTTTTGCTCGTCAAATTTTTTTCTGGTACGAAAACCTATATTTTTTTATTGAAGACTTTTTTTTTTTTTTTTTTTTTTTTTTTTTTTTTGCTTGTCAATTTTTTTGGCGGTCGCCCCCCCCCTGTGGAAAGTCCTAGGTACGCCACTGACTGACATCATAGATCTCGCCTACATAGAAGGATAGCAATTAGTGAATCCGACATTCAAATGCTCATGACTTTCTAATTCATTCTTCTTAAACATTCATTGTTTTGTTTCTTTTATTTTTTTTTTCTTTTATACGAATATCATTGGTTTCAAGGGTTTGAATGTTTTTTTAGCTGTTTTATTCTCCCAACTGAGCTAAATGTGCCGAAATTAATATTACTATTTAAGCCTATAAGAGCAAGTTTTATATGACTCTCTTGTTAAAACTGCACTGTAACTTATAAGAGAGTTTAGCTTTCGATTCATGAAAATTACGGAGATAGACTCTTTCATTCGCAGTAGGCCTACAGTAATGTTATGTGCAACTTTATATATGCCTATTTAGTAGCTTTTCTCTTCACCCAAATGGAGGCCTCCGAGGCCTAAAGCTGTATAATGGGATAATGACTTGGAAACTCTTGACCGAAATAAGTTACACCAATGATCCCGCCTTTTTGCTTTCATTCTTTTCTTATAATTGACCCTTAATTTCTCAGTGCTATGATGAAACTTATAATATTCATTAGTTCAGGGACCGTTTCACAAAACTTGTTATGAAGTTACATTTGTAATAAGTGTAAAACGGTGCTGAAATGATTGCATTTCAGTCATTCGCTGATTCATAGAGAAATATATACGGTACCGGTACATTTTTTATTCTGACAAAAGTCCCATGAGGTCCCACGAGCCTAATTACATCAGGAGGGCTAAAGATATTCGTTCGACCCAACCCATTCGAATTTTTGTCAATTTGATATTGCTGATTGACAAAAATGTATGAAAGTGATTCAAAATCTAACACTGATTCTAGAAATGGTAACTACCGAACTTACTTCGCCCAAATTGGGAAGATAAATAAGTGACTTGGAACTATTTTTTGACTGGCGGAATAATTAGGGCTATTTTACTGTTTAAGTTGATGAATTCGATCGATTCATAGTTATCTTCATAAATGGCGATTTATTTTTAAAATGAGCTGGCTACGGTACCCTTTCCTGGTCAGATTTGGAATGTCAGATATATATCCTATCCATTGGTAGTAAACATTCCACCCTCTAATTTCACATTTATTTTTTATGAATTTTTCAAAAGTGCCATTTTAACACACAAGTCTATGGGGAATGTTTTACGCGCGTGACACCTTTAAGTAATATGGGAAATCTCTAGTAGTGGATGGAATACCTGGCCAAACTCTTCAGTATCAAACAATTTCTCACTGATATCAATATGTTTAGTCATCAAGTGGTGCAAAAAAATGGATTTAATGGCTAGCAGGGCTACATCAGGTAAAGTTAGTAAGTATAGGTCTGTGTAGCCTAGGAATGTATGTAGATTGGTCAATGTATAGAGTCAAGGCCTCTTTATGTTCTGATTAATATCATTGTTTTGTGTTAGTGTACATCACCTACTTAGCATTAGAAAGACCTTTAGAAATTGCTCATGTTGAAATTGTTCTTAGGAAGGGGGTAGGTAGAGAGGAGATAGAACTTTGAGAACTTTACTGAAGAGAACTAGAGTGGTACCTTCAAGAAGGTATATAGAAAAGGGCACAGAGTGAGGTAAGGTATCTAATAGTGCTCAACTAAGGAGGGAGGGGGTGGCTGTGTGCTGCAATCTTAGTATAGCCCCCCCCCCCCTTTATTAAGCCATGCCATCTATAAAAGTATCTTTCTCTCTCTCTCTCTCTCTCTCTCTCTATCTATTTATGTATCTCTTCCTTCTTACATCTGAGAGGCAACAGCCCTATAGCAAGATTTTGAATAGGTCAAATGCAAATATACTAAAGTAGTATCTCATTCTTTTATTGTTTCCTCATCCAATCTCATGTATATTTGGTATTTATGTTTGGGGCAATTCTGTTATCCTGATATCTACACATAATTTACATACACCTTTATATTACAATTAATAGGGACCTATATTGTCATTGCATTCACTGTTGGGCTATATGCAGGTAGGATTTGTATACATCCATATACAGTGAAAATAACATGTATGGGTAACACATTAAAATGGGTGATTGCATAGAAAATAGTCATTTTCAATGCATTTCTTTGTACTAGTGTGAGTGTACAGATATAAAAGAATAGCAAAGTAGCTATTCAAAAAAATAAAATACATAGGTCATATAATATAGGTCCCACGAGCCTAATTACATCAGGAGGGCTAAAGATATTCGTTCGACCCAACCCATTCGAATTTTTGTCAATTTGATATTGCTGATTGACAAAAATGTATGAAAGTGATTCAAAATCTAACACTGATTCTAGAAATGGTAACTACCGAACTTACTTCGCCCAAATTGGGAAGATAAATAAGTGACTTGGAACTATTTTTTGACTGGCGGAATAATTAGGGCTATTTTACTGTTTAAGTTGATGAATTCGATCGATTCATAGTTATCTTCATAAATGGCGATTTATTTTTAAAATGAGCTGGCTACGGTACCCTTTCCTGGTCAGATTTGGAATGTCAGATATATATCCTATCCATTGGTAGTAAACATTCCACCCTCTAATTTCACATTTATTTTTTATGAATTTTTCAAAAGTGCCATTTTAACACACAAGTCTATGGGGAATGTTTTACGCGCGTGACACCTTTAAGTAATATGGGAAATCTCTAGTAGTGGATGGAATACCTGGCCAAACTCTTCAGTATCAAACAATTTCTCACTGATATCAATATGTTTAGTCATCAAGTGGTGCAAAAAAATGGATTTAATGGCTAGCAGGGCTACATCAGGTAAAGTTAGTAAGTATAGGTCTGTGTAGCCTAGGAATGTATGTAGATTGGTCAATGTATAGAGTCAAGGCCTCTTTATGTTCTGATTAATATCATTGTTTTGTGTTAGTGTACATCACCTACTTAGCATTAGAAAGACCTTTAGAAATTGCTCATGTTGAAATTGTTCTTAGGAAGGGGGTAGGTAGAGAGGAGATAGAACTTTGAGAACTTTACTGAAGAGAACTAGAGTGGTACCTTCAAGAAGGTATATAGAAAAGGGCACAGAGTGAGGTAAGGTATCTAATAGTGCTCAACTAAGGAGGGAGGGGGTGGCTGTGTGCTGCAATCTTAGTATAGCCCCCCCCCCCCTTTATTAAGCCATGCCATCTATAAAAGTATCTTTCTCTCTCTCTCTCTCTCTCTCTCTCTATCTATTTATGTATCTCTTCCTTCTTACATCTGAGAGGCAACAGCCCTATAGCAAGATTTTGAATAGGTCAAATGCAAATATACTAAAGTAGTATCTCATTCTTTTATTGTTTCCTCATCCAATCTCATGTATATTTGGTATTTATGTTTGGGGCAATTCTGTTATCCTGATATCTACACATAATTTACATACACCTTTATATTACAATTAATAGGGACCTATATTGTCATTGCATTCACTGTTGGGCTATATGCAGGTAGGATTTGTATACATCCATATACAGTGAAAATAACATGTATGGGTAACACATTAAAATGGGTGATTGCATAGAAAATAGTCATTTTCAATGCATTTCTTTGTACTAGTGTGAGTGTACAGATATAAAAGAATAGCAAAGTAGCTATTCAAAAAAATAAAATACATAGGTCATATAATATAGGTCCCACGAGCCTAATTACATCAGGAGGGCTAAAGATATTCGTTCGACCCAACCCATTCGAATTTTTGTCAATTTGATATTGCTGATTGACAAAAATGTATGAAAGTGATTCAAAATCTAACACTGATTCTAGAAATGGTAACTACCGAACTTACTTCGCCCAAATTGGGAAGATAAATAAGTGACTTGGAACTATTTTTTGACTGGCGGAATAATTAGGGCTATTTTACTGTTTAAGTTGATGAATTCGATCGATTCATAGTTATCTTCATAAATGGCGATTTATTTTTAAAATGAGCTGGCTACGGTACCCTTTCCTGGTCAGATTTGGAATGTCAGATATATATCCTATCCATTGGTAGTAAACATTCCACCCTCTAATTTCACATTTATTTTTTATGAATTTTTCAAAAGTGCCATTTTAACACACAAGTCTATGGGGAATGTTTTACGCGCGTGACACCTTTAAGTAATATGGGAAATCTCTAGTAGTGGATGGAATACCTGGCCAAACTCTTCAGTATCAAACAATTTCTCACTGATATCAATATGTTTAGTCATCAAGTGGTGCAAAAAAATGGATTTAATGGCTAGCAGGGCTACATCAGGTAAAGTTAGTAAGTATAGGTCTGTGTAGCCTAGGAATGTATGTAGATTGGTCAATGTATAGAGTCAAGGCCTCTTTATGTTCTGATTAATATCATTGTTTTGTGTTAGTGTACATCACCTACTTAGCATTAGAAAGACCTTTAGAAATTGCTCATGTTGAAATTGTTCTTAGGAAGGGGGTAGGTAGAGAGGAGATAGAACTTTGAGAACTTTACTGAAGAGAACTAGAGTGGTACCTTCAAGAAGGTATATAGAAAAGGGCACAGAGTGAGGTAAGGTATCTAATAGTGCTCAACTAAGGAGGGAGGGGGTGGCTGTGTGCTGCAATCTTAGTATAGCCCCCCCCCCCCTTTATTAAGCCATGCCATCTATAAAAGTATCTTTCTCTCTCTCTCTCTCTCTCTCTCTCTATCTATTTATGTATCTCTTCCTTCTTACATCTGAGAGGCAACAGCCCTATAGCAAGATTTTGAATAGGTCAAATGCAAATATACTAAAGTAGTATCTCATTCTTTTATTGTTTCCTCATCCAATCTCATGTATATTTGGTATTTATGTTTGGGGCAATTCTGTTATCCTGATATCTACACATAATTTACATACACCTTTATATTACAATTAATAGGGACCTATATTGTCATTGCATTCACTGTTGGGCTATATGCAGGTAGGATTTGTATACATCCATATACAGTGAAAATAACATGTATGGGTAACACATTAAAATGGGTGATTGCATAGAAAATAGTCATTTTCAATGCATTTCTTTGTACTAGTGTGAGTGTACAGATATAAAAGAATAGCAAAGTAGCTATTCAAAAAAATAAAATACATAGGTCATATAATATAGGTCCCACGAGCCTAATTACATCAGGAGGGCTAAAGATATTCGTTCGACCCAACCCATTCGAATTTTTGTCAATTTGATATTGCTGATTGACAAAAATGTATGAAAGTGATTCAAAATCTAACACTGATTCTAGAAATGGTAACTACCGAACTTACTTCGCCCAAATTGGGAAGATAAATAAGTGACTTGGAACTATTTTTTGACTGGCGGAATAATTAGGGCTATTTTACTGTTTAAGTTGATGAATTCGATCGATTCATAGTTATCTTCATAAATGGCGATTTATTTTTAAAATGAGCTGGCTACGGTACCCTTTCCTGGTCAGATTTGGAATGTCAGATATATATCCTATCCATTGGTAGTAAACATTCCACCCTCTAATTTCACATTTATTTTTTATGAATTTTTCAAAAGTGCCATTTTAACACACAAGTCTATGGGGAATGTTTTACGCGCGTGACACCTTTAAGTAATATGGGAAATCTCTAGTAGTGGATGGAATACCTGGCCAAACTCTTCAGTATCAAACAATTTCTCACTGATATCAATATGTTTAGTCATCAAGTGGTGCAAAAAAATGGATTTAATGGCTAGCAGGGCTACATCAGGTAAAGTTAGTAAGTATAGGTCTGTGTAGCCTAGGAATGTATGTAGATTGGTCAATGTATAGAGTCAAGGCCTCTTTATGTTCTGATTAATATCATTGTTTTGTGTTAGTGTACATCACCTACTTAGCATTAGAAAGACCTTTAGAAATTGCTCATGTTGAAATTGTTCTTAGGAAGGGGGTAGGTAGAGAGGAGATAGAACTTTGAGAACTTTACTGAAGAGAACTAGAGTGGTACCTTCAAGAAGGTATATAGAAAAGGGCACAGAGTGAGGTAAGGTATCTAATAGTGCTCAACTAAGGAGGGAGGGGGTGGCTGTGTGCTGCAATCTTAGTATAGCCCCCCCCCCTTTATTAAGCCATGCCATCTATAAAAGTATCTTTCTCTCTCTCTCTCTCTCTCTCTCTCTATCTATTTATGTATCTCTTCCTTCTTACATCTGAGAGGCAACAGCCCTATAGCAAGATTTTGAATAGGTCAAATGCAAATATACTAAAGTAGTATCTCATTCTTTTATTGTTTCCTCATCCAATCTCATGTATATTTGGTATTTATGTTTGGGGCAATTCTGTTATCCTGATATCTACACATAATTTACATACACCTTTATATTACAATTAATAGGGACCTATATTGTCATTGCATTCACTGTTGGGCTATATGCAGGTAGGATTTGTATACATCCATATACAGTGAAAATAACATGTATGGGTAACACATTAAAATGGGTGATTGCATAGAAAATAGTCATTTTCAATGCATTTCTTTGTACTAGTGTGAGTGTACAGATATAAAAGAATAGCAAAGTAGCTATTCAAAAAAATAAAATACATAGGTCATATAATATAGGTCCCACGAGCCTAATTACATCAGGAGGGCTAAAGATATTCGTTCGACCCAACCCATTCGAATTTTTGTCAATTTGATATTGCTGATTGACAAAAATGTATGAAAGTGATTCAAAATCTAACACTGATTCTAGAAATGGTAACTACCGAACTTACTTCGCCCAAATTGGGAAGATAAATAAGTGACTTGGAACTATTTTTTGACTGGCGGAATAATTAGGGCTATTTTACTGTTTAAGTTGATGAATTCGATCGATTCATAGTTATCTTCATAAATGGCGATTTATTTTTAAAATGAGCTGGCTACGGTACCCTTTCCTGGTCAGATTTGGAATGTCAGATATATATCCTATCCATTGGTAGTAAACATTCCACCCTCTAATTTCACATTTATTTTTTATGAATTTTTCAAAAGTGCCATTTTAACACACAAGTCTATGGGGAATGTTTTACGCGCGTGACACCTTTAAGTAATATGGGAAATCTCTAGTAGTGGATGGAATACCTGGCCAAACTCTTCAGTATCAAACAATTTCTCACTGATATCAATATGTTTAGTCATCAAGTGGTGCAAAAAAATGGATTTAATGGCTAGCAGGGCTACATCAGGTAAAGTTAGTAAGTATAGGTCTGTGTAGCCTAGGAATGTATGTAGATTGGTCAATGTATAGAGTCAAGGCCTCTTTATGTTCTGATTAATATCATTGTTTTGTGTTAGTGTACATCACCTACTTAGCATTAGAAAGACCTTTAGAAATTGCTCATGTTGAAATTGTTCTTAGGAAGGGGGTAGGTAGAGAGGAGATAGAACTTTGAGAACTTTACTGAAGAGAACTAGAGTGGTACCTTCAAGAAGGTATATAGAAAAGGGCACAGAGTGAGGTAAGGTATCTAATAGTGCTCAACTAAGGAGGGAGGGGGTGGCTGTGTGCTGCAATCTTAGTATAGCCCCCCCCCCCCTTTATTAAGCCATGCCATCTATAAAAGTATCTTTCTCTCTCTCTCTCTCTCTCTCTCTCTATCTATTTATGTATCTCTTCCTTCTTACATCTGAGAGGCAACAGCCCTATAGCAAGATTTTGAATAGGTCAAATGCAAATATACTAAAGTAGTATCTCATTCTTTTATTGTTTCCTCATCCAATCTCATGTATATTTGGTATTTATGTTTGGGGCAATTCTGTTATCCTGATATCTACACATAATTTACATACACCTTTATATTACAATTAATAGGGACCTATATTGTCATTGCATTCACTGTTGGGCTATATGCAGGTAGGATTTGTATACATCCATATACAGTGAAAATAACATGTATGGGTAACACATTAAAATGGGTGATTGCATAGAAAATAGTCATTTTCAATGCATTTCTTTGTACTAGTGTGAGTGTACAGATATAAAAGAATAGCAAAGTAGCTATTCAAAAAAATAAAATACATAGGTCATATAATATAGGTCCCACGAGCCTAATTACATCAGGAGGGCTAAAGATATTCGTTCGACCCAACCCATTCGAATTTTTGTCAATTTGATATTGCTGATTGACAAAAATGTATGAAAGTGATTCAAAATCTAACACTGATTCTAGAAATGGTAACTACCGAACTTACTTCGCCCAAATTGGGAAGATAAATAAGTGACTTGGAACTATTTTTTGACTGGCGGAATAATTAGGGCTATTTTACTGTTTAAGTTGATGAATTCGATCGATTCATAGTTATCTTCATAAATGGCGATTTATTTTTAAAATGAGCTGGCTACGGTACCCTTTCCTGGTCAGATTTGGAATGTCAGATATATATCCTATCCATTGGTAGTAAACATTCCACCCTCTAATTTCACATTTATTTTTTATGAATTTTTCAAAAGTGCCATTTTAACACACAAGTCTATGGGGAATGTTTTACGCGCGTGACACCTTTAAGTAATATGGGAAATCTCTAGTAGTGGATGGAATACCTGGCCAAACTCTTCAGTATCAAACAATTTCTCACTGATATCAATATGTTTAGTCATCAAGTGGTGCAAAAAAATGGATTTAATGGCTAGCAGGGCTACATCAGGTAAAGTTAGTAAGTATAGGTCTGTGTAGCCTAGGAATGTATGTAGATTGGTCAATGTATAGAGTCAAGGCCTCTTTATGTTCTGATTAATATCATTGTTTTGTGTTAGTGTACATCACCTACTTAGCATTAGAAAGACCTTTAGAAATTGCTCATGTTGAAATTGTTCTTAGGAAGGGGGTAGGTAGAGAGGAGATAGAACTTTGAGAACTTTACTGAAGAGAACTAGAGTGGTACCTTCAAGAAGGTATATAGAAAAGGGCACAGAGTGAGGTAAGGTATCTAATAGTGCTCAACTAAGGAGGGAGGGGGTGGCTGTGTGCTGCAATCTTAGTATAGCCCCCCCCCCTTTATTAAGCCATGCCATCTATAAAAGTATCTTTCTCTCTCTCTCTCTCTCTCTCTCTCTATCTATTTATGTATCTCTTCCTTCTTACATCTGAGAGGCAACAGCCCTATAGCAAGATTTTGAATAGGTCAAATGCAAATATACTAAAGTAGTATCTCATTCTTTTATTGTTTCCTCATCCAATCTCATGTATATTTGGTATTTATGTTTGGGGCAATTCTGTTATCCTGATCTACACATAATTTACATACACCTTTATATTACAATTAATAGGGACCTATATTGTCATTGCATTCACTGTTGGGCTATATGCAGGTAGGATTTGTATACATCCATATACAGTGAAAATAACATGTATGGGTAACACATTAAAATGGGTGATTGCATAGAAAATAGTCATTTTCAATGCATTTCTTTGTACTAGTGTGAGTGTACAGATATAAAAGAATAGCAAAGTAGCTATTCAAAAAAATAAAATACATAGGTCATATAATATAGGTCCCACGAGCCTAATTACATCAGGAGGGCTAAAGATATTCGTTCGACCCAACCCATTCGAATTTTTGTCAATTTGATATTGCTGATTGACAAAAATGTATGAAAGTGATTCAAAATCTAACACTGATTCTAGAAATGGTAACTACCGAACTTACTTCGCCCAAATTGGGAAGATAAATAAGTGACTTGGAACTATTTTTTGACTGGCGGAATAATTAGGGCTATTTTACTGTTTAAGTTGATGAATTCGATCGATTCATAGTTATCTTCATAAATGGCGATTTATTTTTAAAATGAGCTGGCTACGGTACCCTTTCCTGGTCAGATTTGGAATGTCAGATATATATCCTATCCATTGGTAGTAAACATTCCACCCTCTAATTTCACATTTATTTTTTATGAATTTTTCAAAAGTGCCATTTTAACACACAAGTCTATGGGGAATGTTTTACGCGCGTGACACCTTTAAGTAATATGGGAAATCTCTAGTAGTGGATGGAATACCTGGCCAAACTCTTCAGTATCAAACAATTTCTCACTGATATCAATATGTTTAGTCATCAAGTGGTGCAAAAAAATGGATTTAATGGCTAGCAGGGCTACATCAGGTAAAGTTAGTAAGTATAGGTCTGTGTAGCCTAGGAATGTATGTAGATTGGTCAATGTATAGAGTCAAGGCCTCTTTATGTTCTGATTAATATCATTGTTTTGTGTTAGTGTACATCACCTACTTAGCATTAGAAAGACCTTTAGAAATTGCTCATGTTGAAATTGTTCTTAGGAAGGGGGTAGGTAGAGAGGAGATAGAACTTTGAGAACTTTACTGAAGAGAACTAGAGTGGTACCTTCAAGAAGGTATATAGAAAAGGGCACAGAGTGAGGTAAGGTATCTAATAGTGCTCAACTAAGGAGGGAGGGGGTGGCTGTGTGCTGCAATCTTAGTATAGCCCCCCCCCCCTTTATTAAGCCATGCCATCTATAAAAGTATCTTTCTCTCTCTCTCTCTCTCTCTCTCTCTCTATCTATTTATGTATCTCTTCCTTCTTACATCTGAGAGGCAACAGCCCTATAGCAAGATTTTGAATAGGTCAAATGCAAATATACTAAAGTAGTATCTCATTCTTTTATTGTTTCCTCATCCAATCTCATGTATATTTGGTATTTATGTTTGGGGCAATTCTGTTATCCTGATATCTACACATAATTTACATACACCTTTATATTACAATTAATAGGGACCTATATTGTCATTGCATTCACTGTTGGGCTATATGCAGGTAGGATTTGTATACATCCATATACAGTGAAAATAACATGTATGGGTAACACATTAAAATGGGTGATTGCATAGAAAATAGTCATTTTCAATGCATTTCTTTGTACTAGTGTGAGTGTACAGATATAAAAGAATAGCAAAGTAGCTATTCAAAAAAATAAAATACATAGGTCATATAATATAAGTAATATGGGAAATCTCTAGTAGTGGATGGAATACCTGGCCAAACTCTTCAGTATCAAACAATTTCTCACTGATATCAATATGTTTAGTCATCAAGTGGTGCAAAAAAATGGATTTAATGGCTAGCAGGGCTACATCAGGTAAAGTTAGTAAGTATAGGTCTGTGTAGCCTAGGAATGTATGTAGATTGGTCAATGTATAGAGTCAAGGCCTCTTTATGTTCTGATTAATATCATTGTTTTGTGTTAGTGTACATCACCTACTTAGCATTAGAAAGACCTTTAGAAATTGCTCATGTTGAAATTGTTCTTAGGAAGGGGGTAGGTAGAGAGGAGATAGAACTTTGAGAACTTTACTGAAGAGAACTAGAGTGGTACCTTCAAGAAGGTATATAGAAAAGGGCACAGAGTGAGGTAAGGTATCTAATAGTGCTCAACTAAGGAGGGAGGGGGTGGCTGTGTGCTGCAATCTTAGTATAGCCCCCCCCCCCTTTATTAAGCCATGCCATCTATAAAAGTATCTTTCTCTCTCTCTCTCTCTCTCTCTCTCTATCTATTTATGTATCTCTTCCTTCTTACATCTGAGAGGCAACAGCCCTATAGCAAGATTTTGAATAGGTCAAATGCAAATATACTAAAGTAGTATCTCATTCTTTTATTGTTTCCTCATCCAATCTCATGTATATTTGGTATTTATGTTTGGGGCAATTCTGTTATCCTGATATCTACACATAATTTACATACACCTTTATATTACAATTAATAGGGACCTATATTGTCATTGCATTCACTGTTGGGCTATATGCAGGTAGGATTTGTATACATCCATATACAGTGAAAATAACATGTATGGGTAACACATTAAAATGGGTGATTGCATAGAAAATAGTCATTTTCAATGCATTTCTTTGTACTAGTGTGAGTGTACAGATATAAAAGAATAGCAAAGTAGCTATTCAAAAAAATAAAATACATAGGTCATATAATATAGGTCCCACGAGCCTAATTACATCAGGAGGGCTAAAGATATTCGTTCGACCCAACCCATTCGAATTTTTGTCAATTTGATATTGCTGATTGACAAAAATGTATGAAAGTGATTCAAAATCTAACACTGATTCTAGAAATGGTAACTACCGAACTTACTTCGCCCAAATTGGGAAGATAAATAAGTGACTTGGAACTATTTTTTGACTGGCGGAATAATTAGGGCTATTTTACTGTTTAAGTTGATGAATTCGATCGATTCATAGTTATCTTCATAAATGGCGATTTATTTTTAAAATGAGCTGGCTACGGTACCCTTTCCTGGTCAGATTTGGAATGTCAGATATATATCCTATCCATTGGTAGTAAACATTCCACCCTCTAATTTCACATTTATTTTTTATGAATTTTTCAAAAGTGCCATTTTAACACACAAGTCTATGGGGAATGTTTTACGCGCGTGACACCTTTAAGTAATATGGGAAATCTCTAGTAGTGGATGGAATACCTGGCCAAACTCTTCAGTATCAAACAATTTCTCACTGATATCAATATGTTTAGTCATCAAGTGGTGCAAAAAAATGGATTTAATGGCTAGCAGGGCTACATCAGGTAAAGTTAGTAAGTATAGGTCTGTGTAGCCTAGGAATGTATGTAGATTGGTCAATGTATAGAGTCAAGGCCTCTTTATGTTCTGATTAATATCATTGTTTTGTGTTAGTGTACATCACCTACTTAGCATTAGAAAGACCTTTAGAAATTGCTCATGTTGAAATTGTTCTTAGGAAGGGGGTAGGTAGAGAGGAGATAGAACTTTGAGAACTTTACTGAAGAGAACTAGAGTGGTACCTTCAAGAAGGTATATAGAAAAGGGCACAGAGTGAGGTAAGGTATCTAATAGTGCTCAACTAAGGAGGGAGGGGGTGGCTGTGTGCTGCAATCTTAGTATAGCCCCCCCCCCCCTTTATTAAGCCATGCCATCTATAAAAGTATCTTTCTCTCTCTCTCTCTCTCTCTCTCTCTATCTATTTATGTATCTCTTCCTTCTTACATCTGAGAGGCAACAGCCCTATAGCAAGATTTTGAATAGGTCAAATGCAAATATACTAAAGTAGTATCTCATTCTTTTATTGTTTCCTCATCCAATCTCATGTATATTTGGTATTTATGTTTGGGGCAATTCTGTTATCCTGATATCTACACATAATTTACATACACCTTTATATTACAATTAATAGGGACCTATATTGTCATTGCATTCACTGTTGGGCTATATGCAGGTAGGATTTGTATACATCCATATACAGTGAAAATAACATGTATGGGTAACACATTAAAATGGGTGATTGCATAGAAAATAGTCATTTTCAATGCATTTCTTTGTACTAGTGTGAGTGTACAGATATAAAAGAATAGCAAAGTAGCTATTCAAAAAAATAAAATACATAGGTCATATAATATAGGTCCCACGAGCCTAATTACATCAGGAGGGCTAAAGATATTCGTTCGACCCAACCCATTCGAATTTTTGTCAATTTGATATTGCTGATTGACAAAAATGTATGAAAGTGATTCAAAATCTAACACTGATTCTAGAAATGGTAACTACCGAACTTACTTCGCCCAAATTGGGAAGATAAATAAGTGACTTGGAACTATTTTTTGACTGGCGGAATAATTAGGGCTATTTTACTGTTTAAGTTGATGAATTCGATCGATTCATAGTTATCTTCATAAATGGCGATTTATTTTTAAAATGAGCTGGCTACGGTACCCTTTCCTGGTCAGATTTGGAATGTCAGATATATATCCTATCCATTGGTAGTAAACATTCCACCCTCTAATTTCACATTTATTTTTTATGAATTTTTCAAAAGTGCCATTTTAACACACAAGTCTATGGGGAATGTTTTACGCGCGTGACACCTTTAAGTAATATGGGAAATCTCTAGTAGTGGATGGAATACCTGGCCAAACTCTTCAGTATCAAACAATTTCTCACTGATATCAATATGTTTAGTCATCAAGTGGTGCAAAAAAATGGATTTAATGGCTAGCAGGGCTACATCAGGTAAAGTTAGTAAGTATAGGTCTGTGTAGCCTAGGAATGTATGTAGATTGGTCAATGTATAGAGTCAAGGCCTCTTTATGTTCTGATTAATATCATTGTTTTGTGTTAGTGTACATCACCTACTTAGCATTAGAAAGACCTTTAGAAATTGCTCATGTTGAAATTGTTCTTAGGAAGGGGGTAGGTA
Source organism: Lytechinus pictus (assembly GCF_037042905.1). Taxonomy (NCBI): domain Eukaryota; kingdom Metazoa; phylum Echinodermata; class Echinoidea; order Temnopleuroida; family Toxopneustidae; genus Lytechinus; species Lytechinus pictus. Next base: position 46,219,620 of record NC_087246.1, on the reverse strand, counting down.
GAGAGGAGATAGAACTTTGAGAACTTTACTGAAGAGAACTAGAGTGGTACCTTCAAGAAGGTATATAGAAAAGGGCACAGAGTGAGGTAAGGTATCTAATAGTGCTCAACTAAGGAGGGAGGGGGTGGCTGTGTGCTGCAATCTTAGTATAGCCCCCCCCCCCCTTTATTAAGCCATGCCATCTATAAAAGTATCTTTCTCTCTCTCTCTCTCTCTCTCTCTCTATCTATTTATGTATCTCTTCCTTCTTACATCTGAGAGGCAACAGCCCTATAGCAAGATTTTGAATAGGTCAAATGCAAATATACTAAAGTAGTATCTCATTCTTTTATTGTTTCCTCATCCAATCTCATGTATATTTGGTATTTATGTTTGGGGCAATTCTGTTATCCTGATATCTACACATAATTTACATACACCTTTATATTACAATTAATAGGGACCTATATTGTCATTGCATTCACTGTTGGGCTATATGCAGGTAGGATTTGTATACATCCATATACAGTGAAAATAACATGTATGGGTAACACATTAAAATGGGTGATTGCATAGAAAATAGTCATTTTCAATGCATTTCTTTGTACTAGTGTGAGTGTACAGATATAAAAGAATAGCAAAGTAGCTATTCAAAAAAATAAAATACATAGGTCATATAATATAGGTCCCACGAGCCTAATTACATCAGGAGGGCTAAAGATATTCGTTCGACCCAACCCATTCGAATTTTTGTCAATTTGATATTGCTGATTGACAAAAATGTATGAAAGTGATTCAAAATCTAACACTGATTCTAGAAATGGTAACTACCGAACTTACTTCGCCCAAATTGGGAAGATAAATAAGTGACTTGGAACTATTTTTTGACTGGCGGAATAATTAGGGCTATTTTACTGTTTAAGTTGATGAATTCGATCGATTCATAGTTATCTTCATAAATGGCGATTTATTTTTAAAATGAGCTGGCTACGGTACCCTTTCCTGGTCAGATTTGGAATGTCAGATATATATCCTATCCATTGGTAGTAAACATTCCACCCTCTAATTTCACATTTATTTTTTATGAATTTTTCAAAAGTGCCATTTTAACACACAAGTCTATGGGGAATGTTTTACGCGCGTGACACCTTTAAGTAATATGGGAAATCTCTAGTAGTGGATGGAATACCTGGCCAAACTCTTCAGTATCAAACAATTTCTCACTGATATCAATATGTTTAGTCATCAAGTGGTGCAAAAAAATGGATTTAATGGCTAGCAGGGCTACATCAGGTAAAGTTAGTAAGTATAGGTCTGTGTAGCCTAGGAATGTATGTAGATTGGTCAATGTATAGAGTCAAGGCCTCTTTATGTTCTGATTAATATCATTGTTTTGTGTTAGTGTACATCACCTACTTAGCATTAGAAAGACCTTTAGAAATTGCTCATGTTGAAATTGTTCTTAGGAAGGGGGTAGGTAGAGAGGAGATAGAACTTTGAGAACTTTACTGAAGAGAACTAGAGTGGTACCTTCAAGAAGGTATATAGAAAAGGGCACAGAGTGAGGTAAGGTATCTAATAGTGCTCAACTAAGGAGGGAGGGGGTGGCTGTGTGCTGCAATCTTAGTATAGCCCCCCCCCCCTTTATTAAGCCATGCCATCTATAAAAGTATCTTTCTCTCTCTCTCTCTCTCTCTCTCTCTATCTATTTATGTATCTCTTCCTTCTTACATCTGAGAGGCAACAGCCCTATAGCAAGATTTTGAATAGGTCAAATGCAAATATACTAAAGTAGTATCTCATTCTTTTATTGTTTCCTCATCCAATCTCATGTATATTTGGTATTTATGTTTGGGGCAATTCTGTTATCCTGATATCTACACATAATTTACATACACCTTTATATTACAATTAATAGGGACCTATATTGTCATTGCATTCACTGTTGGGCTATATGCAGGTAGGATTTGTATACATCCATATACAGTGAAAATAACATGTATGGGTAACACATTAAAATGGGTGATTGCATAGAAAATAGTCATTTTCAATGCATTTCTTTGTACTAGTGTGAGTGTACAGATATAAAAGAATAGCAAAGTAGCTATTCAAAAAAATAAAATACATAGGTCATATAATATAAGTAATATGGGAAATCTCTAGTAGTGGATGGAATACCTGGCCAAACTCTTCAGTATCAAACAATTTCTCACTGATATCAATATGTTTAGTCATCAAGTGGTGCAAAAAAATGGATTTAATGGCTAGCAGGGCTACATCAGGTAAAGTTAGTAAGTATAGGTCTGTGTAGCCTAGGAATGTATGTAGATTGGTCAATGTATAGAGTCAAGGCCTCTTTATGTTCTGATTAATATCATTGTTTTGTGTTAGTGTACATCACCTACTTAGCATTAGAAAGACCTTTAGAAATTGCTCATGTTGAAATTGTTCTTAGGAAGGGGGTAGGTAGAGAGGAGATAGAACTTTGAGAACTTTACTGAAGAGAACTAGAGTGGTACCTTCAAGAAGGTATATAGAAAAGGGCACAGAGTGAGGTAAGGTATCTAATAGTGCTCAACTAAGGAGGGAGGGGGTGGCTGTGTGCTGCAATCTTAGTATAGCCCCCCCCCCCTTTATTAAGCCATGCCATCTATAAAAGTATCTTTCTCTCTCTCTCTCTCTCTCTCTCTCTATCTATTTATGTATCTCTTCCTTCTTACATCTGAGAGGCAACAGCCCTATAGCAAGATTTTGAATAGGTCAAATGCAAATATACTAAAGTAGTATCTCATTCTTTTATTGTTTCCTCATCCAATCTCATGTATATTTGGTATTTATGTTTGGGGCAATTCTGTTATCCTGATATCTACACATAATTTACATACACCTTTATATTACAATTAATAGGGACCTATATTGTCATTGCATTCACTGTTGGGCTATATGCAGGTAGGATTTGTATACATCCATATACAGTGAAAATAACATGTATGGGTAACACATTAAAATGGGTGATTGCATAGAAAATAGTCATTTTCAATGCATTTCTTTGTACTAGTGTGAGTGTACAGATATAAAAGAATAGCAAAGTAGCTATTCAAAAAAATAAAATACATAGGTCATATAATATAGGTCCCACGAGCCTAATTACATCAGGAGGGCTAAAGATATTCGTTCGACCCAACCCATTCGAATTTTTGTCAATTTGATATTGCTGATTGACAAAAATGTATGAAAGTGATTCAAAATCTAACACTGATTCTAGAAATGGTAACTACCGAACTTACTTCGCCCAAATTGGGAAGATAAATAAGTGACTTGGAACTATTTTTTGACTGGCGGAATAATTAGGGCTATTTTACTGTTTAAGTTGATGAATTCGATCGATTCATAGTTATCTTCATAAATGGCGATTTATTTTTAAAATGAGCTGGCTACGGTACCCTTTCCTGGTCAGATTTGGAATGTCAGATATATATCCTATCCATTGGTAGTAAACATTCCACCCTCTAATTTCACATTTATTTTTTATGAATTTTTCAAAAGTGCCATTTTAACACACAAGTCTATGGGGAATGTTTTACGCGCGTGACACCTTTAAGTAATATGGGAAATCTCTAGTAGTGGATGGAATACCTGGCCAAACTCTTCAGTATCAAACAATTTCTCACTGATATCAATATGTTTAGTCATCAAGTGGTGCAAAAAAATGGATTTAATGGCTAGCAGGGCTACATCAGGTAAAGTTAGTAAGTATAGGTCTGTGTAGCCTAGGAATGTATGTAGATTGGTCAATGTATAGAGTCAAGGCCTCTTTATGTTCTGATTAATATCATTGTTTTGTGTTAGTGTACATCACCTACTTAGCATTAGAAAGACCTTTAGAAATTGCTCATGTTGAAATTGTTCTTAGGAAGGGGGTAGGTAGAGAGGAGATAGAACTTTGAGAACTTTACTGAAGAGAACTAGAGTGGTACCTTCAAGAAGGTATATAGAAAAGGGCACAGAGTGAGGTAAGGTATCTAATAGTGCTCAACTAAGGAGGGAGGGGGTGGCTGTGTGCTGCAATCTTAGTATAGCCCCCCCCCCCCTTTATTAAGCCATGCCATCTATAAAAGTATCTTTCTCTCTCTCTCTCTCTCTCTCTCTCTATCTATTTATGTATCTCTTCCTTCTTACATCTGAGAGGCAACAGCCCTATAGCAAGATTTTGAATAGGTCAAATGCAAATATACTAAAGTAGTATCTCATTCTTTTATTGTTTCCTCATCCAATCTCATGTATATTTGGTATTTATGTTTGGGGCAATTCTGTTATCCTGATATCTACACATAATTTACATACACCTTTATATTACAATTAATAGGGACCTATATTGTCATTGCATTCACTGTTGGGCTATATGCAGGTAGGATTTGTATACATCCATATACAGTGAAAATAACATGTATGGGTAACACATTAAAATGGGTGATTGCATAGAAAATAGTCATTTTCAATGCATTTCTTTGTACTAGTGTGAGTGTACAGATATAAAAGAATAGCAAAGTAGCTATTCAAAAAAATAAAATACATAGGTCATATAATATAGGTCCCACGAGCCTAATTACATCAGGAGGGCTAAAGATATTCGTTCGACCCAACCCATTCGAATTTTTGTCAATTTGATATTGCTGATTGACAAAAATGTATGAAAGTGATTCAAAATCTAACACTGATTCTAGAAATGGTAACTACCGAACTTACTTCGCCCAAATTGGGAAGATAAATAAGTGACTTGGAACTATTTTTTGACTGGCGGAATAATTAGGGCTATTTTACTGTTTAAGTTGATGAATTCGATCGATTCATAGTTATCTTCATAAATGGCGATTTATTTTTAAAATGAGCTGGCTACGGTACCCTTTCCTGGTCAGATTTGGAATGTCAGATATATATCCTATCCATTGGTAGTAAACATTCCACCCTCTAATTTCACATTTATTTTTTATGAATTTTTCAAAAGTGCCATTTTAACACACAAGTCTATGGGGAATGTTTTACGCGCGTGACACCTTTAAGTAATATGGGAAATCTCTAGTAGTGGATGGAATACCTGGCCAAACTCTTCAGTATCAAACAATTTCTCACTGATATCAATATGTTTAGTCATCAAGTGGTGCAAAAAAATGGATTTAATGGCTAGCAGGGCTACATCAGGTAAAGTTAGTAAGTATAGGTCTGTGTAGCCTAGGAATGTATGTAGATTGGTCAATGTATAGAGTCAAGGCCTCTTTATGTTCTGATTAATATCATTGTTTTGTGTTAGTGTACATCACCTACTTAGCATTAGAAAGACCTTTAGAAATTGCTCATGTTGAAATTGTTCTTAGGAAGGGGGTAGGTAGAGAGGAGATAGAACTTTGAGAACTTTACTGAAGAGAACTAGAGTGGTACCTTCAAGAAGGTATATAGAAAAGGGCACAGAGTGAGGTAAGGTATCTAATAGTGCTCAACTAAGGAGGGAGGGGGTGGCTGTGTGCTGCAATCTTAGTATAGCCCCCCCCCCCCTTTATTAAGCCATGCCATCTATAAAAGTATCTTTCTCTCTCTCTCTCTCTCTCTCTCTCTATCTATTTATGTATCTCTTCCTTCTTACATCTGAGAGGCAACAGCCCTATAGCAAGATTTTGAATAGGTCAAATGCAAATATACTAAAGTAGTATCTCATTCTTTTATTGTTTCCTCATCCAATCTCATGTATATTTGGTATTTATGTTTGGGGCAATTCTGTTATCCTGATATCTACACATAATTTACATACACCTTTATATTACAATTAATAGGGACCTATATTGTCATTGCATTCACTGTTGGGCTATATGCAGGTAGGATTTGTATACATCCATATACAGTGAAAATAACATGTATGGGTAACACATTAAAATGGGTGATTGCATAGAAAATAGTCATTTTCAATGCATTTCTTTGTACTAGTGTGAGTGTACAGATATAAAAGAATAGCAAAGTAGCTATTCAAAAAAATAAAATACATAGGTCATATAATATAGGTCCCACGAGCCTAATTACATCAGGAGGGCTAAAGATATTCGTTCGACCCAACCCATTCGAATTTTTGTCAATTTGATATTGCTGATTGACAAAAATGTATGAAAGTGATTCAAAATCTAACACTGATTCTAGAAATGGTAACTACCGAACTTACTTCGCCCAAATTGGGAAGATAAATAAGTGACTTGGAACTATTTTTTGACTGGCGGAATAATTAGGGCTATTTTACTGTTTAAGTTGATGAATTCGATCGATTCATAGTTATCTTCATAAATGGCGATTTATTTTTAAAATGAGCTGGCTACGGTACCCTTTCCTGGTCAGATTTGGAATGTCAGATATATATCCTATCCATTGGTAGTAAACATTCCACCCTCTAATTTCACATTTATTTTTTATGAATTTTTCAAAAGTGCCATTTTAACACACAAGTCTATGGGGAATGTTTTACGCGCGTGACACCTTTAAGTAATATGGGAAATCTCTAGTAGTGGATGGAATACCTGGCCAAACTCTTCAGTATCAAACAATTTCTCACTGATATCAATATGTTTAGTCATCAAGTGGTGCAAAAAAATGGATTTAATGGCTAGCAGGGCTACATCAGGTAAAGTTAGTAAGTATAGGTCTGTGTAGCCTAGGAATGTATGTAGATTGGTCAATGTATAGAGTCAAGGCCTCTTTATGTTCTGATTAATATCATTGTTTTGTGTTAGTGTACATCACCTACTTAGCATTAGAAAGACCTTTAGAAATTGCTCATGTTGAAATTGTTCTTAGGAAGGGGGTAGGTAGAGAGGAGATAGAACTTTGAGAACTTTACTGAAGAGAACTAGAGTGGTACCTTCAAGAAGGTATATAGAAAAGGGCACAGAGTGAGGTAAGGTATCTAATAGTGCTCAACTAAGGAGGGAGGGGGTGGCTGTGTGCTGCAATCTTAGTATAGCCCCCCCCCCTTTATTAAGCCATGCCATCTATAAAAGTATCTTTCTCTCTCTCTCTCTCTCTCTCTCTCTATCTATTTATGTATCTCTTCCTTCTTACATCTGAGAGGCAACAGCCCTATAGCAAGATTTTGAATAGGTCAAATGCAAATATACTAAAGTAGTATCTCATTCTTTTATTGTTTCCTCATCCAATCTCATGTATATTTGGTATTTATGTTTGGGGCAATTCTGTTATCCTGATATCTACACATAATTTACATACACCTTTATATTACAATTAATAGGGACCTATATTGTCATTGCATTCACTGTTGGGCTATATGCAGGTAGGATTTGTATACATCCATATACAGTGAAAATAACATGTATGGGTAACACATTAAAATGGGTGATTGCATAGAAAATAGTCATTTTCAATGCATTTCTTTGTACTAGTGTGAGTGTACAGATATAAAAGAATAGCAAAGTAGCTATTCAAAAAAATAAAATACATAGGTCATATAATATAGGTCCCACGAGCCTAATTACATCAGGAGGGCTAAAGATATTCGTTCGACCCAACCCATTCGAATTTTTGTCAATTTGATATTGCTGATTGACAAAAATGTATGAAAGTGATTCAAAATCTAACACTGATTCTAGAAATGGTAACTACCGAACTTACTTCGCCCAAATTGGGAAGATAAATAAGTGACTTGGAACTATTTTTTGACTGGCGGAATAATTAGGGCTATTTTACTGTTTAAGTTGATGAATTCGATCGATTCATAGTTATCTTCATAAATGGCGATTTATTTTTAAAATGAGCTGGCTACGGTACCCTTTCCTGGTCAGATTTGGAATGTCAGATATATATCCTATCCATTGGTAGTAAACATTCCACCCTCTAATTTCACATTTATTTTTTATGAATTTTTCAAAAGTGCCATTTTAACACACAAGTCTATGGGGAATGTTTTACGCGCGTGACACCTTTAAGTAATATGGGAAATCTCTAGTAGTGGATGGAATACCTGGCCAAACTCTTCAGTATCAAACAATTTCTCACTGATATCAATATGTTTAGTCATCAAGTGGTGCAAAAAAATGGATTTAATGGCTAGCAGGGCTACATCAGGTAAAGTTAGTAAGTATAGGTCTGTGTAGCCTAGGAATGTATGTAGATTGGTCAATGTATAGAGTCAAGGCCTCTTTATGTTCTGATTAATATCATTGTTTTGTGTTAGTGTACATCACCTACTTAGCATTAGAAAGACCTTTAGAAATTGCTCATGTTGAAATTGTTCTTAGGAAGGGGGTAGGTAGAGAGGAGATAGAACTTTGAGAACTTTACTGAAGAGAACTAGAGTGGTACCTTCAAGAAGGTATATAGAAAAGGGCACAGAGTGAGGTAAGGTATCTAATAGTGCTCAACTAAGGAGGGAGGGGGTGGCTGTGTGCTGCAATCTTAGTATAGCCCCCCCCCCTTTATTAAGCCATGCCATCTATAAAAGTATCTTTCTCTCTCTCTCTCTCTCTCTCTCTCTATCTATTTATGTATCTCTTCCTTCTTACATCTGAGAGGCAACAGCCCTATAGCAAGATTTTGAATAGGTCAAATGCAAATATACTAAAGTAGTATCTCATTCTTTTATTGTTTCCTCATCCAATCTCATGTATATTTGGTATTTATGTTTGGGGCAATTCTGTTATCCTGATATCTACACATAATTTACATACACCTTTATATTACAATTAATAGGGACCTATATTGTCATTGCATTCACTGTTGGGCTATATGCAGGTAGGATTTGTATACATCCATATACAGTGAAAATAACATGTATGGGTAACACATTAAAATGGGTGATTGCATAGAAAATAGTCATTTTCAATGCATTTCTTTGTACTAGTGTGAGTGTACAGATATAAAAGAATAGCAAAGTAGCTATTCAAAAAAATAAAATACATAGGTCATATAATATAAGTAATATGGGAAATCTCTAGTAGTGGATGGAATACCTGGCCAAACTCTTCAGTATCAAACAATTTCTCACTGATATCAATATGTTTAGTCATCAAGTGGTGCAAAAAAATGGATTTAATGGCTAGCAGGGCTACATCAGGTAAAGTTAGTAAGTATAGGTCTGTGTAGCCTAGGAATGTATGTAGATTGGTCAATGTATAGAGTCAAGGCCTCTTTATGTTCTGATTAATATCATTGTTTTGTGTTAGTGTACATCACCTACTTAGCATTAGAAAGACCTTTAGAAATTGCTCATGTTGAAATTGTTCTTAGGAAGGGGGTAGGTAGAGAGGAGATAGAACTTTGAGAACTTTACTGAAGAGAACTAGAGTGGTACCTTCAAGAAGGTATATAGAAAAGGGCACAGAGTGAGGTAAGGTATCTAATAGTGCTCAACTAAGGAGGGAGGGGGTGGCTGTGTGCTGCAATCTTAGTATAGCCCCCCCCCCCTTTATTAAGCCATGCCATCTATAAAAGTATCTTTCTCTCTCTCTCTCTCTCTCTCTCTCTATCTATTTATGTATCTCTTCCTTCTTACATCTGAGAGGCAACAGCCCTATAGCAAGATTTTGAATAGGTCAAATGCAAATATACTAAAGTAGTATCTCATTCTTTTATTGTTTCCTCATCCAATCTCATGTATATTTGGTATTTATGTTTGGGGCAATTCTGTTATCCTGATATCTACACATAATTTACATACACCTTTATATTACAATTAATAGGGACCTATATTGTCATTGCATTCACTGTTGGGCTATATGCAGGTAGGATTTGTATACATCCATATACAGTGAAAATAACATGTATGGGTAACACATTAAAATGGGTGATTGCATAGAAAATAGTCATTTTCAATGCATTTCTTTGTACTAGTGTGAGTGTACAGATATAAAAGAATAGCAAAGTAGCTATTCAAAAAAATAAAATACATAGGTCATATAATATAGGTCCCACGAGCCTAATTACATCAGGAGGGCTAAAGATATTCGTTCGACCCAACCCATTCGAATTTTTGTCAATTTGATATTGCTGATTGACAAAAATGTATGAAAGTGATTCAAAATCTAACACTGATTCTAGAAATGGTAACTACCGAACTTACTTCGCCCAAATTGGGAAGATAAATAAGTGACTTGGAACTATTTTTTGACTGGCGGAATAATTAGGGCTATTTTACTGTTTAAGTTGATGAATTCGATCGATTCATAGTTATCTTCATAAATGGCGATTTATTTTTAAAATGAGCTGGCTACGGTACCCTTTCCTGGTCAGATTTGGAATGTCAGATATATATCCTATCCATTGGTAGTAAACATTCCACCCTCTAATTTCACATTTATTTTTTATGAATTTTTCAAAAGTGCCATTTTAACACACAAGTCTATGGGGAATGTTTTACGCGCGTGACACCTTTAAGTAATATGGGAAATCTCTAGTAGTGGATGGAATACCTGGCCAAACTCTTCAGTATCAAACAATTTCTCACTGATATCAATATGTTTAGTCATCAAGTGGTGCAAAAAAATGGATTTAATGGCTAGCAGGGCTACATCAGGTAAAGTTAGTAAGTATAGGTCTGTGTAGCCTAGGAATGTATGTAGATTGGTCAATGTATAGAGTCAAGGCCTCTTTATGTTCTGATTAATATCATTGTTTTGTGTTAGTGTACATCACCTACTTAGCATTAGAAAGACCTTTAGAAATTGCTCATGTTGAAATTGTTCTTAGGAAGGGGGTAGGTAGAGAGGAGATAGAACTTTGAGAACTTTACTGAAGAGAACTAGAGTGGTACCTTCAAGAAGGTATATAGAAAAGGGCACAGAGTGAGGTAAGGTATCTAATAGTGCTCAACTAAGGAGGGAGGGGGTGGCTGTGTGCTGCAATCTTAGTATAGCCCCCCCCCCTTTATTAAGCCATGCCATCTATAAAAGTATCTTTCTCTCTCTCTCTCTCTCTCTCTCTCTATCTATTTATGTATCTCTTCCTTCTTACATCTGAGAGGCAACAGCCCTATAGCAAGATTTTGAATAGGTCAAATGCAAATATACTAAAGTAGTATCTCATTCTTTTATTGTTTCCTCATCCAATCTCATGTATATTTGGTATTTATGTTTGGGGCAATTCTGTTATCCTGATATCTACACATAATTTACATACACCTTTATATTACAATTAATAGGGACCTATATTGTCATTGCATTCACTGTTGGGCTATATGCAGGTAGGATTTGTATACATCCATATACAGTGAAAATAACATGTATGGGTAACACATTAAAATGGGTGATTGCATAGAAAATAGTCATTTTCAATGCATTTCTTTGTACTAGTGTGAGTGTACAGATATAAAAGAATAGCAAAGTAGCTATTCAAAAAAATAAAATACATAGGTCATATAATATAAGTAATATGGGAAATCTCTAGTAGTGGATGGAATACCTGGCCAAACTCTTCAGTATCAAACAATTTCTCACTGATATCAATATGTTTAGTCATCAAGTGGTGCAAAAAAATGGATTTAATGGCTAGCAGGGCTACATCAGGTAAAGTTAGTAAGTATAGGTCTGTGTAGCCTAGGAATGTATGTAGATTGGTCAATGTATAGAGTCAAGGCCTCTTTATGTTCTGATTAATATCATTGTTTTGTGTTAGTGTACATCACCTACTTAGCATTAGAAAGACCTTTAGAAATTGCTCATGTTGAAATTGTTCTTAGGAAGGGGGTAGGTAGAGAGGAGATAGAACTTTGAGAACTTTACTGAAGAGAACTAGAGTGGTACCTTCAAGAAGGTATATAGAAAAGGGCACAGAGTGAGGTAAGGTATCTAATAGTGCTCAACTAAGGAGGGAGGGGGTGGCTGTGTGCTGCAATCTTAGTATAGCCCCCCCCCCCTTTATTAAGCCATGCCATCTATAAAAGTATCTTTCTCTCTCTCTCTCTCTCTCTCTCTCTATCTATTTATGTATCTCTTCCTTCTTACATCTGAGAGGCAACAGCCCTATAGCAAGATTTTGAATAGGTCAAATGCAAATATACTAAAGTAGTATCTCATTCTTTTATTGTTTCCTCATCCAATCTCATGTATATTTGGTATTTATGTTTGGGGCAATTCTGTTATCCTGATATCTACACATAATTTACATACACCTTTATATTACAATTAATAGGGACCTATATTGTCATTGCATTCACTGTTGGGCTATATGCAGGTAGGATTTGTATACATCCATATACAGTGAAAATAACATGTATGGGTAACACATTAAAATGGGTGATTGCATAGAAAATAGTCATTTTCAATGCATTTCTTTGTACTAGTGTGAGTGTACAGATATAAAAGAATAGCAAAGTAGCTATTCAAAAAAATAAAATACATAGGTCATATAATATAGGTCCCACGAGCCTAATTACATCAGGAGGGCTAAAGATATTCGTTCGACCCAACCCATTCGAATTTTTGTCAATTTGATATTGCTGATTGACAAAAATGTATGAAAGTGATTCAAAATCTAACACTGATTCTAGAAATGGTAACTACCGAACTTACTTCGCCCAAATTGGGAAGATAAATAAGTGACTTGGAACTATTTTTTGACTGGCGGAATAATTAGGGCTATTTTACTGTTTAAGTTGATGAATTCGATCGATTCATAGTTATCTTCATAAATGGCGATTTATTTTTAAAATGAGCTGGCTACGGTACCCTTTCCTGGTCAGATTTGGAATGTCAGATATATATCCTATCCATTGGTAGTAAACATTCCACCCTCTAATTTCACATTTATTTTTTATGAATTTTTCAAAAGTGCCATTTTAACACACAAGTCTATGGGGAATGTTTTACGCGCGTGACACCTTTAAGTAATATGGGAAATCTCTAGTAGTGGATGGAATACCTGGCCAAACTCTTCAGTATCAAACAATTTCTCACTGATATCAATATGTTTAGTCATCAAGTGGTGCAAAAAAATGGATTTAATGGCTAGCAGGGCTACATCAGGTAAAGTTAGTAAGTATAGGTCTGTGTAGCCTAGGAATGTATGTAGATTGGTCAATGTATAGAGTCAAGGCCTCTTTATGTTCTGATTAATATCATTGTTTTGTGTTAGTGTACATCACCTACTTAGCATTAGAAAGACCTTTAGAAATTGCTCATGTTGAAATTGTTCTTAGGAAGGGGGTAGGTAGAGAGGAGATAGAACTTTGAGAACTTTACTGAAGAGAACTAGAGTGGTACCTTCAAGAAGGTATATAGAAAAGGGCACAGAGTGAGGTAAGGTATCTAATAGTGCTCAACTAAGGAGGGAGGGGGTGGCTGTGTGCTGCAATCTTAGTATAGCCCCCCCCCCCCTTTATTAAGCCATGCCATCTATAAAAGTATCTTTCTCTCTCTCTCTCTCTCTCTCTCTCTATCTATTTATGTATCTCTTCCTTCTTACATCTGAGAGGCAACAGCCCTATAGCAAGATTTTGAATAGGTCAAATGCAAATATACTAAAGTAGTATCTCATTCTTTTATTGTTTCCTCATCCAATCTCATGTATATTTGGTATTTATGTTTGGGGCAATTCTGTTATCCTGATATCTACACATAATTTACATACACCTTTATATTACAATTAATAGGGACCTATATTGTCATTGCATTCACTGTTGGGCTATATGCAGGTAGGATTTGTATACATCCATATACAGTGAAAATAACATGTATGGGTAACACATTAAAATGGGTGATTGCATAGAAAATAGTCATTTTCAATGCATTTCTTTGTACTAGTGTGAGTGTACAGATATAAAAGAATAGCAAAGTAGCTATTCAAAAAAATAAAATACATAGGTCATATAATATAGGTCCCACGAGCCTAATTACATCAGGAGGGCTAAAGATATTCGTTCGACCCAACCCATTCGAATTTTTGTCAATTTGATATTGCTGATTGACAAAAATGTATGAAAGTGATTCAAAATCTAACACTGATTCTAGAAATGGTAACTACCGAACTTACTTCGCCCAAATTGGGAAGATAAATAAGTGACTTGGAACTATTTTTTGACTGGCGGAATAATTAGGGCTATTTTACTGTTTAAGTTGATGAATTCGATCGATTCATAGTTATCTTCATAAATGGCGATTTATTTTTAAAATGAGCTGGCTACGGTACCCTTTCCTGGTCAGATTTGGAATGTCAGATATATATCCTATCCATTGGTAGTAAACATTCCACCCTCTAATTTCACATTTATTTTTTATGAATTTTTCAAAAGTGCCATTTTAACACACAAGTCTATGGGGAATGTTTTACGCGCGTGACACCTTTAAGTAATATGGGAAATCTCTAGTAGTGGATGGAATACCTGGCCAAACTCTTCAGTATCAAACAATTTCTCACTGATATCAATATGTTTAGTCATCAAGTGGTGCAAAAAAATGGATTTAATGGCTAGCAGGGCTACATCAGGTAAAGTTAGTAAGTATAGGTCTGTGTAGCCTAGGAATGTATGTAGATTGGTCAATGTATAGAGTCAAGGCCTCTTTATGTTCTGATTAATATCATTGTTTTGTGTTAGTGTACATCACCTACTTAGCATTAGAAAGACCTTTAGAAATTGCTCATGTTGAAATTGTTCTTAGGAAGGGGGTAGGTAGAGAGGAGATAGAACTTTGAGAACTTTACTGAAGAGAACTAGAGTGGTACCTTCAAGAAGGTATATAGAAAAGGGCACAGAGTGAGGTAAGGTATCTAATAGTGCTCAACTAAGGAGGGAGGGGGTGGCTGTGTGCTGCAATCTTAGTATAGCCCCCCCCCCCTTTATTAAGCCATGCCATCTATAAAAGTATCTTTCTCTCTCTCTCTCTCTCTCTCTCTCTATCTATTTATGTATCTCTTCCTTCTTACATCTGAGAGGCAACAGCCCTATAGCAAGATTTTGAATAGGTCAAATGCAAATATACTAAAGTAGTATCTCATTCTTTTATTGTTTCCTCATCCAATCTCATGTATATTTGGTATTTATGTTTGGGGCAATTCTGTTATCCTGATATCTACACATAATTTACATACACCTTTATATTACAATTAATAGGGACCTATATTGTCATTGCATTCACTGTTGGGCTATATGCAGGTAGGATTTGTATACATCCATATACAGTGAAAATAACATGTATGGGTAACACATTAAAATGGGTGATTGCATAGAAAATAGTCATTTTCAATGCATTTCTTTGTACTAGTGTGAGTGTACAGATATAAAAGAATAGCAAAGTAGCTATTCAAAAAAATAAAATACATAGGTCATATAATATAAGTAATATGGGAAATCTCTAGTAGTGGATGGAATACCTGGCCAAACTCTTCAGTATCAAACAATTTCTCACTGATATCAATATGTTTAGTCATCAAGTGGTGCAAAAAAATGGATTTAATGGCTAGCAGGGCTACATCAGGTAAAGTTAGTAAGTATAGGTCTGTGTAGCCTAGGAATGTATGTAGATTGGTCAATGTATAGAGTCAAGGCCTCTTTATGTTCTGATTAATATCATTGTTTTGTGTTAGTGTACATCACCTACTTAGCATTAGAAAGACCTTTAGAAATTGCTCATGTTGAAATTGTTCTTAGGAAGGGGGTAGGTAGAGAGGAGATAGAACTTTGAGAACTTTACTGAAGAGAACTAGAGTGGTACCTTCAAGAAGGTATATAGAAAAGGGCACAGAGTGAGGTAAGGTATCTAATAGTGCTCAACTAAGGAGGGAGGGGGTGGCTGTGTGCTGCAATCTTAGTATAGCCCCCCCCCCCTTTATTAAGCCATGCCATCTATAAAAGTATCTTTCTCTCTCTCTCTCTCTCTCTCTCTATCTATTTATGTATCTCTTCCTTCTTACATCTGAGAGGCAACAGCCCTATAGCAAGATTTTGAATAGGTCAAATGCAAATATACTAAAGTAGTATCTCATTCTTTTATTGTTTCCTCATCCAATCTCATGTATATTTGGTATTTATGTTTGGGGCAATTCTGTTATCCTGATATCTACACATAATTTACATACACCTTTATATTACAATTAATAGGGACCTATATTGTCATTGCATTCACTGTTGGGCTATATGCAGGTAGGATTTGTATACATCCATATACAGTGAAAATAACATGTATGGGTAACACATTAAAATGGGTGATTGCATAGAAAATAGTCATTTTCAATGCATTTCTTTGTACTAGTGTGAGTGTACAGATATAAAAGAATAGCAAAGTAGCTATTCAAAAAAATAAAATACATAGGTCATATAATATAGGTCCCACGAGCCTAATTACATCAGGAGGGCTAAAGATATTCGTTCGACCCAACCCATTCGAATTTTTGTCAATTTGATATTGCTGATTGACAAAAATGTATGAAAGTGATTCAAAATCTAACACTGATTCTAGAAATGGTAACTACCGAACTTACTTCGCCCAAATTGGGAAGATAAATAAGTGACTTGGAACTATTTTTTGACTGGCGGAATAATTAGGGCTATTTTACTGTTTAAGTTGATGAATTCGATCGATTCATAGTTATCTTCATAAATGGCGATTTATTTTTAAAATGAGCTGGCTACGGTACCCTTTCCTGGTCAGATTTGGAATGTCAGATATATATCCTATCCATTGGTAGTAAACATTCCACCCTCTAATTTCACATTTATTTTTTATGAATTTTTCAAAAGTGCCATTTTAACACACAAGTCTATGGGGAATGTTTTACGCGCGTGACACCTTTAAGTAATATGGGAAATCTCTAGTAGTGGATGGAATACCTGGCCAAACTCTTCAGTATCAAACAATTTCTCACTGATATCAATATGTTTAGTCATCAAGTGGTGCAAAAAAATGGATTTAATGGCTAGCAGGGCTACATCAGGTAAAGTTAGTAAGTATAGGTCTGTGTAGCCTAGGAATGTATGTAGATTGGTCAATGTATAGAGTCAAGGCCTCTTTATGTTCTGATTAATATCATTGTTTTGTGTTAGTGTACATCACCTACTTAGCATTAGAAAGACCTTTAGAAATTGCTCATGTTGAAATTGTTCTTAGGAAGGGGGTAGGTAGAGAGGAGATAGAACTTTGAGAACTTTACTGAAGAGAACTAGAGTGGTACCTTCAAGAAGGTATATAGAAAAGGGCACAGAGTGAGGTAAGGTATCTAATAGTGCTCAACTAAGGAGGGAGGGGGTGGCTGTGTGCTGCAATCTTAGTATAGCCCCCCCCCCTTTATTAAGCCATGCCATCTATAAAAGTATCTTTCTCTCTCTCTCTCTCTCTCTCTCTCTATCTATTTATGTATCTCTTCCTTCTTACATCTGAGAGGCAACAGCCCTATAGCAAGATTTTGAATAGGTCAAATGCAAATATACTAAAGTAGTATCTCATTCTTTTATTGTTTCCTCATCCAATCTCATGTATATTTGGTATTTATGTTTGGGGCAATTCTGTTATCCTGATATCTACACATAATTTACATACACCTTTATATTACAATTAATAGGGACCTATATTGTCATTGCATTCACTGTTGGGCTATATGCAGGTAGGATTTGTATACATCCATATACAGTGAAAATAACATGTATGGGTAACACATTAAAATGGGTGATTGCATAGAAAATAGTCATTTTCAATGCATTTCTTTGTACTAGTGTGAGTGTACAGATATAAAAGAATAGCAAAGTAGCTATTCAAAAAAATAAAATACATAGGTCATATAATATAAGTAATATGGGAAATCTCTAGTAGTGGATGGAATACCTGGCCAAACTCTTCAGTATCAAACAATTTCTCACTGATATCAATATGTTTAGTCATCAAGTGGTGCAAAAAAATGGATTTAATGGCTAGCAGGGCTACATCAGGTAAAGTTAGTAAGTATAGGTCTGTGTAGCCTAGGAATGTATGTAGATTGGTCAATGTATAGAGTCAAGGCCTCTTTATGTTCTGATTAATATCATTGTTTTGTGTTAGTGTACATCACCTACTTAGCATTAGAAAGACCTTTAGAAATTGCTCATGTTGAAATTGTTCTTAGGAAGGGGGTAGGTAGAGAGGAGATAGAACTTTGAGAACTTTACTGAAGAGAACTAGAGTGGTACCTTCAAGAAGGTATATAGAAAAGGGCACAGAGTGAGGTAAGGTATCTAATAGTGCTCAACTAAGGAGGGAGGGGGTGGCTGTGTGCTGCAATCTTAGTATAGCCCCCCCCCCCTTTATTAAGCCATGCCATCTATAAAAGTATCTTTCTCTCTCTCTCTCTCTCTCTCTCTCTCTATCTATTTATGTATCTCTTCCTTCTTACATCTGAGAGGCAACAGCCCTATAGCAAGATTTTGAATAGGTCAAATGCAAATATACTAAAGTAGTATCTCATTCTTTTATTGTTTCCTCATCCAATCTCATGTATATTTGGTATTTATGTTTGGGGCAATTCTGTTATCCTGATATCTACACATAATTTACATACACCTTTATATTACAATTAATAGGGACCTATATTGTCATTGCATTCACTGTTGGGCTATATGCAGGTAGGATTTGTATACATCCATATACAGTGAAAATAACATGTATGGGTAACACATTAAAATGGGTGATTGCATAGAAAATAGTCATTTTCAATGCATTTCTTTGTACTAGTGTGAGTGTACAGATATAAAAGAATAGCAAAGTAGCTATTCAAAAAAATAAAATACATAGGTCATATAATATAGGTCCCACGAGCCTAATTACATCAGGAGGGCTAAAGATATTCGTTCGACCCAACCCATTCGAATTTTTGTCAATTT
Organism: Lytechinus pictus; assembly: GCF_037042905.1. Lineage (NCBI taxonomy): Eukaryota > Metazoa > Echinodermata > Echinoidea > Temnopleuroida > Toxopneustidae > Lytechinus > Lytechinus pictus. Next base: position 46,200,815 of record NC_087246.1, on the reverse strand, counting down.
GATATTGCTGATTGACAAAAATGTATGAAAGTGATTCAAAATCTAACACTGATTCTAGAAATGGTAACTACCGAACTTACTTCGCCCAAATTGGGAAGATAAATAAGTGACTTGGAACTATTTTTTGACTGGCGGAATAATTAGGGCTATTTTACTGTTTAAGTTGATGAATTCGATCGATTCATAGTTATCTTCATAAATGGCGATTTATTTTTAAAATGAGCTGGCTACGGTACCCTTTCCTGGTCAGATTTGGAATGTCAGATATATATCCTATCCATTGGTAGTAAACATTCCACCCTCTAATTTCACATTTATTTTTTATGAATTTTTCAAAAGTGCCATTTTAACACACAAGTCTATGGGGAATGTTTTACGCGCGTGACACCTTTAAGTAATATGGGAAATCTCTAGTAGTGGATGGAATACCTGGCCAAACTCTTCAGTATCAAACAATTTCTCACTGATATCAATATGTTTAGTCATCAAGTGGTGCAAAAAAATGGATTTAATGGCTAGCAGGGCTACATCAGGTAAAGTTAGTAAGTATAGGTCTGTGTAGCCTAGGAATGTATGTAGATTGGTCAATGTATAGAGTCAAGGCCTCTTTATGTTCTGATTAATATCATTGTTTTGTGTTAGTGTACATCACCTACTTAGCATTAGAAAGACCTTTAGAAATTGCTCATGTTGAAATTGTTCTTAGGAAGGGGGTAGGTAGAGAGGAGATAGAACTTTGAGAACTTTACTGAAGAGAACTAGAGTGGTACCTTCAAGAAGGTATATAGAAAAGGGCACAGAGTGAGGTAAGGTATCTAATAGTGCTCAACTAAGGAGGGAGGGGGTGGCTGTGTGCTGCAATCTTAGTATAGCCCCCCCCCCCCTTTATTAAGCCATGCCATCTATAAAAGTATCTTTCTCTCTCTCTCTCTCTCTCTCTCTCTATCTATTTATGTATCTCTTCCTTCTTACATCTGAGAGGCAACAGCCCTATAGCAAGATTTTGAATAGGTCAAATGCAAATATACTAAAGTAGTATCTCATTCTTTTATTGTTTCCTCATCCAATCTCATGTATATTTGGTATTTATGTTTGGGGCAATTCTGTTATCCTGATATCTACACATAATTTACATACACCTTTATATTACAATTAATAGGGACCTATATTGTCATTGCATTCACTGTTGGGCTATATGCAGGTAGGATTTGTATACATCCATATACAGTGAAAATAACATGTATGGGTAACACATTAAAATGGGTGATTGCATAGAAAATAGTCATTTTCAATGCATTTCTTTGTACTAGTGTGAGTGTACAGATATAAAAGAATAGCAAAGTAGCTATTCAAAAAAATAAAATACATAGGTCATATAATATAGGTCCCACGAGCCTAATTACATCAGGAGGGCTAAAGATATTCGTTCGACCCAACCCATTCGAATTTTTGTCAATTTGATATTGCTGATTGACAAAAATGTATGAAAGTGATTCAAAATCTAACACTGATTCTAGAAATGGTAACTACCGAACTTACTTCGCCCAAATTGGGAAGATAAATAAGTGACTTGGAACTATTTTTTGACTGGCGGAATAATTAGGGCTATTTTACTGTTTAAGTTGATGAATTCGATCGATTCATAGTTATCTTCATAAATGGCGATTTATTTTTAAAATGAGCTGGCTACGGTACCCTTTCCTGGTCAGATTTGGAATGTCAGATATATATCCTATCCATTGGTAGTAAACATTCCACCCTCTAATTTCACATTTATTTTTTATGAATTTTTCAAAAGTGCCATTTTAACACACAAGTCTATGGGGAATGTTTTACGCGCGTGACACCTTTAAGTAATATGGGAAATCTCTAGTAGTGGATGGAATACCTGGCCAAACTCTTCAGTATCAAACAATTTCTCACTGATATCAATATGTTTAGTCATCAAGTGGTGCAAAAAAATGGATTTAATGGCTAGCAGGGCTACATCAGGTAAAGTTAGTAAGTATAGGTCTGTGTAGCCTAGGAATGTATGTAGATTGGTCAATGTATAGAGTCAAGGCCTCTTTATGTTCTGATTAATATCATTGTTTTGTGTTAGTGTACATCACCTACTTAGCATTAGAAAGACCTTTAGAAATTGCTCATGTTGAAATTGTTCTTAGGAAGGGGGTAGGTAGAGAGGAGATAGAACTTTGAGAACTTTACTGAAGAGAACTAGAGTGGTACCTTCAAGAAGGTATATAGAAAAGGGCACAGAGTGAGGTAAGGTATCTAATAGTGCTCAACTAAGGAGGGAGGGGGTGGCTGTGTGCTGCAATCTTAGTATAGCCCCCCCCCCCTTTATTAAGCCATGCCATCTATAAAAGTATCTTTCTCTCTCTCTCTCTCTCTCTCTCTCTATCTATTTATGTATCTCTTCCTTCTTACATCTGAGAGGCAACAGCCCTATAGCAAGATTTTGAATAGGTCAAATGCAAATATACTAAAGTAGTATCTCATTCTTTTATTGTTTCCTCATCCAATCTCATGTATATTTGGTATTTATGTTTGGGGCAATTCTGTTATCCTGATATCTACACATAATTTACATACACCTTTATATTACAATTAATAGGGACCTATATTGTCATTGCATTCACTGTTGGGCTATATGCAGGTAGGATTTGTATACATCCATATACAGTGAAAATAACATGTATGGGTAACACATTAAAATGGGTGATTGCATAGAAAATAGTCATTTTCAATGCATTTCTTTGTACTAGTGTGAGTGTACAGATATAAAAGAATAGCAAAGTAGCTATTCAAAAAAATAAAATACATAGGTCATATAATATAAGTAATATGGGAAATCTCTAGTAGTGGATGGAATACCTGGCCAAACTCTTCAGTATCAAACAATTTCTCACTGATATCAATATGTTTAGTCATCAAGTGGTGCAAAAAAATGGATTTAATGGCTAGCAGGGCTACATCAGGTAAAGTTAGTAAGTATAGGTCTGTGTAGCCTAGGAATGTATGTAGATTGGTCAATGTATAGAGTCAAGGCCTCTTTATGTTCTGATTAATATCATTGTTTTGTGTTAGTGTACATCACCTACTTAGCATTAGAAAGACCTTTAGAAATTGCTCATGTTGAAATTGTTCTTAGGAAGGGGGTAGGTAGAGAGGAGATAGAACTTTGAGAACTTTACTGAAGAGAACTAGAGTGGTACCTTCAAGAAGGTATATAGAAAAGGGCACAGAGTGAGGTAAGGTATCTAATAGTGCTCAACTAAGGAGGGAGGGGGTGGCTGTGTGCTGCAATCTTAGTATAGCCCCCCCCCCCCTTTATTAAGCCATGCCATCTATAAAAGTATCTTTCTCTCTCTCTCTCTCTCTCTCTCTCTATCTATTTATGTATCTCTTCCTTCTTACATCTGAGAGGCAACAGCCCTATAGCAAGATTTTGAATAGGTCAAATGCAAATATACTAAAGTAGTATCTCATTCTTTTATTGTTTCCTCATCCAATCTCATGTATATTTGGTATTTATGTTTGGGGCAATTCTGTTATCCTGATATCTACACATAATTTACATACACCTTTATATTACAATTAATAGGGACCTATATTGTCATTGCATTCACTGTTGGGCTATATGCAGGTAGGATTTGTATACATCCATATACAGTGAAAATAACATGTATGGGTAACACATTAAAATGGGTGATTGCATAGAAAATAGTCATTTTCAATGCATTTCTTTGTACTAGTGTGAGTGTACAGATATAAAAGAATAGCAAAGTAGCTATTCAAAAAAATAAAATACATAGGTCATATAATATAGGTCCCACGAGCCTAATTACATCAGGAGGGCTAAAGATATTCGTTCGACCCAACCCATTCGAATTTTTGTCAATTTGATATTGCTGATTGACAAAAATGTATGAAAGTGATTCAAAATCTAACACTGATTCTAGAAATGGTAACTACCGAACTTACTTCGCCCAAATTGGGAAGATAAATAAGTGACTTGGAACTATTTTTTGACTGGCGGAATAATTAGGGCTATTTTACTGTTTAAGTTGATGAATTCGATCGATTCATAGTTATCTTCATAAATGGCGATTTATTTTTAAAATGAGCTGGCTACGGTACCCTTTCCTGGTCAGATTTGGAATGTCAGATATATATCCTATCCATTGGTAGTAAACATTCCACCCTCTAATTTCACATTTATTTTTTATGAATTTTTCAAAAGTGCCATTTTAACACACAAGTCTATGGGGAATGTTTTACGCGCGTGACACCTTTAAGTAATATGGGAAATCTCTAGTAGTGGATGGAATACCTGGCCAAACTCTTCAGTATCAAACAATTTCTCACTGATATCAATATGTTTAGTCATCAAGTGGTGCAAAAAAATGGATTTAATGGCTAGCAGGGCTACATCAGGTAAAGTTAGTAAGTATAGGTCTGTGTAGCCTAGGAATGTATGTAGATTGGTCAATGTATAGAGTCAAGGCCTCTTTATGTTCTGATTAATATCATTGTTTTGTGTTAGTGTACATCACCTACTTAGCATTAGAAAGACCTTTAGAAATTGCTCATGTTGAAATTGTTCTTAGGAAGGGGGTAGGTAGAGAGGAGATAGAACTTTGAGAACTTTACTGAAGAGAACTAGAGTGGTACCTTCAAGAAGGTATATAGAAAAGGGCACAGAGTGAGGTAAGGTATCTAATAGTGCTCAACTAAGGAGGGAGGGGGTGGCTGTGTGCTGCAATCTTAGTATAGCCCCCCCCCCCCTTTATTAAGCCATGCCATCTATAAAAGTATCTTTCTCTCTCTCTCTCTCTCTCTCTCTCTATCTATTTATGTATCTCTTCCTTCTTACATCTGAGAGGCAACAGCCCTATAGCAAGATTTTGAATAGGTCAAATGCAAATATACTAAAGTAGTATCTCATTCTTTTATTGTTTCCTCATCCAATCTCATGTATATTTGGTATTTATGTTTGGGGCAATTCTGTTATCCTGATATCTACACATAATTTACATACACCTTTATATTACAATTAATAGGGACCTATATTGTCATTGCATTCACTGTTGGGCTATATGCAGGTAGGATTTGTATACATCCATATACAGTGAAAATAACATGTATGGGTAACACACATTAAAATGGGTGATTGCATAGAAAATAGTCATTTTCAATGCATTTCTTTGTACTAGTGTGAGTGTACAGATATAAAAGAATAGCAAAGTAGCTATTCAAAAAAATAAAATACATAGGTCATATAATATAGGTCCCACGAGCCTAATTACATCAGGAGGGCTAAAGATATTCGTTCGACCCAACCCATTCGAATTTTTGTCAATTTGATATTGCTGATTGACAAAAATGTATGAAAGTGATTCAAAATCTAACACTGATTCTAGAAATGGTAACTACCGAACTTACTTCGCCCAAATTGGGAAGATAAATAAGTGACTTGGAACTATTTTTTGACTGGCGGAATAATTAGGGCTATTTTACTGTTTAAGTTGATGAATTCGATCGATTCATAGTTATCTTCATAAATGGCGATTTATTTTTAAAATGAGCTGGCTACGGTACCCTTTCCTGGTCAGATTTGGAATGTCAGATATATATCCTATCCATTGGTAGTAAACATTCCACCCTCTAATTTCACATTTATTTTTTATGAATTTTTCAAAAGTGCCATTTTAACACACAAGTCTATGGGGAATGTTTTACGCGCGTGACACCTTTAAGTAATATGGGAAATCTCTAGTAGTGGATGGAATACCTGGCCAAACTCTTCAGTATCAAACAATTTCTCACTGATATCAATATGTTTAGTCATCAAGTGGTGCAAAAAAATGGATTTAATGGCTAGCAGGGCTACATCAGGTAAAGTTAGTAAGTATAGGTCTGTGTAGCCTAGGAATGTATGTAGATTGGTCAATGTATAGAGTCAAGGCCTCTTTATGTTCTGATTAATATCATTGTTTTGTGTTAGTGTACATCACCTACTTAGCATTAGAAAGACCTTTAGAAATTGCTCATGTTGAAATTGTTCTTAGGAAGGGGGTAGGTAGAGAGGAGATAGAACTTTGAGAACTTTACTGAAGAGAACTAGAGTGGTACCTTCAAGAAGGTATATAGAAAAGGGCACAGAGTGAGGTAAGGTATCTAATAGTGCTCAACTAAGGAGGGAGGGGGTGGCTGTGTGCTGCAATCTTAGTATAGCCCCCCCCCCCCTTTATTAAGCCATGCCATCTATAAAAGTATCTTTCTCTCTCTCTCTCTCTCTCTCTCTCTATCTATTTATGTATCTCTTCCTTCTTACATCTGAGAGGCAACAGCCCTATAGCAAGATTTTGAATAGGTCAAATGCAAATATACTAAAGTAGTATCTCATTCTTTTATTGTTTCCTCATCCAATCTCATGTATATTTGGTATTTATGTTTGGGGCAATTCTGTTATCCTGATATCTACACATAATTTACATACACCTTTATATTACAATTAATAGGGACCTATATTGTCATTGCATTCACTGTTGGGCTATATGCAGGTAGGATTTGTATACATCCATATACAGTGAAAATAACATGTATGGGTAACACATTAAAATGGGTGATTGCATAGAAAATAGTCATTTTCAATGCATTTCTTTGTACTAGTGTGAGTGTACAGATATAAAAGAATAGCAAAGTAGCTATTCAAAAAAATAAAATACATAGGTCATATAATATAGGTCCCACGAGCCTAATTACATCAGGAGGGCTAAAGATATTCGTTCGACCCAACCCATTCGAATTTTTGTCAATTTGATATTGCTGATTGACAAAAATGTATGAAAGTGATTCAAAATCTAACACTGATTCTAGAAATGGTAACTACCGAACTTACTTCGCCCAAATTGGGAAGATAAATAAGTGACTTGGAACTATTTTTTGACTGGCGGAATAATTAGGGCTATTTTACTGTTTAAGTTGATGAATTCGATCGATTCATAGTTATCTTCATAAATGGCGATTTATTTTTAAAATGAGCTGGCTACGGTACCCTTTCCTGGTCAGATTTGGAATGTCAGATATATATCCTATCCATTGGTAGTAAACATTCCACCCTCTAATTTCACATTTATTTTTTATGAATTTTTCAAAAGTGCCATTTTAACACACAAGTCTATGGGGAATGTTTTACGCGCGTGACACCTTTAAGTAATATGGGAAATCTCTAGTAGTGGATGGAATACCTGGCCAAACTCTTCAGTATCAAACAATTTCTCACTGATATCAATATGTTTAGTCATCAAGTGGTGCAAAAAAATGGATTTAATGGCTAGCAGGGCTACATCAGGTAAAGTTAGTAAGTATAGGTCTGTGTAGCCTAGGAATGTATGTAGATTGGTCAATGTATAGAGTCAAGGCCTCTTTATGTTCTGATTAATATCATTGTTTTGTGTTAGTGTACATCACCTACTTAGCATTAGAAAGACCTTTAGAAATTGCTCATGTTGAAATTGTTCTTAGGAAGGGGGTAGGTAGAGAGGAGATAGAACTTTGAGAACTTTACTGAAGAGAACTAGAGTGGTACCTTCAAGAAGGTATATAGAAAAGGGCACAGAGTGAGGTAAGGTATCTAATAGTGCTCAACTAAGGAGGGAGGGGGTGGCTGTGTGCTGCAATCTTAGTATAGCCCCCCCCCCTTTATTAAGCCATGCCATCTATAAAAGTATCTTTCTCTCTCTCTCTCTCTCTCTCTCTCTATCTATTTATGTATCTCTTCCTTCTTACATCTGAGAGGCAACAGCCCTATAGCAAGATTTTGAATAGGTCAAATGCAAATATACTAAAGTAGTATCTCATTCTTTTATTGTTTCCTCATCCAATCTCATGTATATTTGGTATTTATGTTTGGGGCAATTCTGTTATCCTGATATCTACACATAATTTACATACACCTTTATATTACAATTAATAGGGACCTATATTGTCATTGCATTCACTGTTGGGCTATATGCAGGTAGGATTTGTATACATCCATATACAGTGAAAATAACATGTATGGGTAACACATTAAAATGGGTGATTGCATAGAAAATAGTCATTTTCAATGCATTTCTTTGTACTAGTGTGAGTGTACAGATATAAAAGAATAGCAAAGTAGCTATTCAAAAAAATAAAATACATAGGTCATATAATATAAGTAATATGGGAAATCTCTAGTAGTGGATGGAATACCTGGCCAAACTCTTCAGTATCAAACAATTTCTCACTGATATCAATATGTTTAGTCATCAAGTGGTGCAAAAAAATGGATTTAATGGCTAGCAGGGCTACATCAGGTAAAGTTAGTAAGTATAGGTCTGTGTAGCCTAGGAATGTATGTAGATTGGTCAATGTATAGAGTCAAGGCCTCTTTATGTTCTGATTAATATCATTGTTTTGTGTTAGTGTACATCACCTACTTAGCATTAGAAAGACCTTTAGAAATTGCTCATGTTGAAATTGTTCTTAGGAAGGGGGTAGGTAGAGAGGAGATAGAACTTTGAGAACTTTACTGAAGAGAACTAGAGTGGTACCTTCAAGAAGGTATATAGAAAAGGGCACAGAGTGAGGTAAGGTATCTAATAGTGCTCAACTAAGGAGGGAGGGGGTGGCTGTGTGCTGCAATCTTAGTATAGCCCCCCCCCCCTTTTATTAAGCCATGCCATCTATAAAAGTATCTTTCTCTCTCTCTCTCTCTCTCTCTCTCTATCTATTTATGTATCTCTTCCTTCTTACATCTGAGAGGCAACAGCCCTATAGCAAGATTTTGAATAGGTCAAATGCAAATATACTAAAGTAGTATCTCATTCTTTTATTGTTTCCTCATCCAATCTCATGTATATTTGGTATTTATGTTTGGGGCAATTCTGTTATCCTGATATCTACACATAATTTACATACACCTTTATATTACAATTAATAGGGACCTATATTGTCATTGCATTCACTGTTGGGCTATATGCAGGTAGGATTTGTATACATCCATATACAGTGAAAATAACATGTATGGGTAACACATTAAAATGGGTGATTGCATAGAAAATAGTCATTTTCAATGCATTTCTTTGTACTAGTGTGAGTGTACAGATATAAAAGAATAGCAAAGTAGCTATTCAAAAAAATAAAATACATAGGTCATATAATATAGGTCCCACGAGCCTAATTACATCAGGAGGGCTAAAGATATTCGTTCGACCCAACCCATTCGAATTTTTGTCAATTTGATATTGCTGATTGACAAAAATGTATGAAAGTGATTCAAAATCTAACACTGATTCTAGAAATGGTAACTACCGAACTTACTTCGCCCAAATTGGGAAGATAAATAAGTGACTTGGAACTATTTTTTGACTGGCGGAATAATTAGGGCTATTTTACTGTTTAAGTTGATGAATTCGATCGATTCATAGTTATCTTCATAAATGGCGATTTATTTTTAAAATGAGCTGGCTACGGTACCCTTTCCTGGTCAGATTTGGAATGTCAGATATATATCCTATCCATTGGTAGTAAACATTCCACCCTCTAATTTCACATTTATTTTTTATGAATTTTTCAAAAGTGCCATTTTAACACACAAGTCTATGGGGAATGTTTTACGCGCGTGACACCTTTAAGTAATATGGGAAATCTCTAGTAGTGGATGGAATACCTGGCCAAACTCTTCAGTATCAAACAATTTCTCACTGATATCAATATGTTTAGTCATCAAGTGGTGCAAAAAAATGGATTTAATGGCTAGCAGGGCTACATCAGGTAAAGTTAGTAAGTATAGGTCTGTGTAGCCTAGGAATGTATGTAGATTGGTCAATGTATAGAGTCAAGGCCTCTTTATGTTCTGATTAATATCATTGTTTTGTGTTAGTGTACATCACCTACTTAGCATTAGAAAGACCTTTAGAAATTGCTCATGTTGAAATTGTTCTTAGGAAGGGGGTAGGTAGAGAGGAGATAGAACTTTGAGAACTTTACTGAAGAGAACTAGAGTGGTACCTTCAAGAAGGTATATAGAAAAGGGCACAGAGTGAGGTAAGGTATCTAATAGTGCTCAACTAAGGAGGGAGGGGGTGGCTGTGTGCTGCAATCTTAGTATAGCCCCCCCCCCCCTTTATTAAGCCATGCCATCTATAAAAGTATCTTTCTCTCTCTCTCTCTCTCTCTCTCTCTATCTATTTATGTATCTCTTCCTTCTTACATCTGAGAGGCAACAGCCCTATAGCAAGATTTTGAATAGGTCAAATGCAAATATACTAAAGTAGTATCTCATTCTTTTATTGTTTCCTCATCCAATCTCATGTATATTTGGTATTTATGTTTGGGGCAATTCTGTTATCCTGATATCTACACATAATTTACATACACCTTTATATTACAATTAATAGGGACCTATATTGTCATTGCATTCACTGTTGGGCTATATGCAGGTAGGATTTGTATACATCCATATACAGTGAAAATAACATGTATGGGTAACACATTAAAATGGGTGATTGCATAGAAAATAGTCATTTTCAATGCATTTCTTTGTACTAGTGTGAGTGTACAGATATAAAAGAATAGCAAAGTAGCTATTCAAAAAAATAAAATACATAGGTCATATAATATAGGTCCCACGAGCCTAATTACATCAGGAGGGCTAAAGATATTCGTTCGACCCAACCCATTCGAATTTTTGTCAATTTGATATTGCTGATTGACAAAAATGTATGAAAGTGATTCAAAATCTAACACTGATTCTAGAAATGGTAACTACCGAACTTACTTCGCCCAAATTGGGAAGATAAATAAGTGACTTGGAACTATTTTTTGACTGGCGGAATAATTAGGGCTATTTTACTGTTTAAGTTGATGAATTCGATCGATTCATAGTTATCTTCATAAATGGCGATTTATTTTTAAAATGAGCTGGCTACGGTACCCTTTCCTGGTCAGATTTGGAATGTCAGATATATATCCTATCCATTGGTAGTAAACATTCCACCCTCTAATTTCACATTTATTTTTTATGAATTTTTCAAAAGTGCCATTTTAACACACAAGTCTATGGGGAATGTTTTACGCGCGTGACACCTTTAAGTAATATGGGAAATCTCTAGTAGTGGATGGAATACCTGGCCAAACTCTTCAGTATCAAACAATTTCTCACTGATATCAATATGTTTAGTCATCAAGTGGTGCAAAAAAATGGATTTAATGGCTAGCAGGGCTACATCAGGTAAAGTTAGTAAGTATAGGTCTGTGTAGCCTAGGAATGTATGTAGATTGGTCAATGTATAGAGTCAAGGCCTCTTTATGTTCTGATTAATATCATTGTTTTGTGTTAGTGTACATCACCTACTTAGCATTAGAAAGACCTTTAGAAATTGCTCATGTTGAAATTGTTCTTAGGAAGGGGGTAGGTAGAGAGGAGATAGAACTTTGAGAACTTTACTGAAGAGAACTAGAGTGGTACCTTCAAGAAGGTATATAGAAAAGGGCACAGAGTGAGGTAAGGTATCTAATAGTGCTCAACTAAGGAGGGAGGGGGTGGCTGTGTGCTGCAATCTTAGTATAGCCCCCCCCCCCTTTATTAAGCCATGCCATCTATAAAAGTATCTTTCTCTCTCTCTCTCTCTCTCTCTCTCTATCTATTTATGTATCTCTTCCTTCTTACATCTGAGAGGCAACAGCCCTATAGCAAGATTTTGAATAGGTCAAATGCAAATATACTAAAGTAGTATCTCATTCTTTTATTGTTTCCTCATCCAATCTCATGTATATTTGGTATTTATGTTTGGGGCAATTCTGTTATCCTGATATCTACACATAATTTACATACACCTTTATATTACAATTAATAGGGACCTATATTGTCATTGCATTCACTGTTGGGCTATATGCAGGTAGGATTTGTATACATCCATATACAGTGAAAATAACATGTATGGGTAACACATTAAAATGGGTGATTGCATAGAAAATAGTCATTTTCAATGCATTTCTTTGTACTAGTGTGAGTGTACAGATATAAAAGAATAGCAAAGTAGCTATTCAAAAAAATAAAATACATAGGTCATATAATATAGGTCCCACGAGCCTAATTACATCAGGAGGGCTAAAGATATTCGTTCGACCCAACCCATTCGAATTTTTGTCAATTTGATATTGCTGATTGACAAAAATGTATGAAAGTGATTCAAAATCTAACACTGATTCTAGAAATGGTAACTACCGAACTTACTTCGCCCAAATTGGGAAGATAAATAAGTGACTTGGAACTATTTTTTGACTGGCGGAATAATTAGGGCTATTTTACTGTTTAAGTTGATGAATTCGATCGATTCATAGTTATCTTCATAAATGGCGATTTATTTTTAAAATGAGCTGGCTACGGTACCCTTTCCTGGTCAGATTTGGAATGTCAGATATATATCCTATCCATTGGTAGTAAACATTCCACCCTCTAATTTCACATTTATTTTTTATGAATTTTTCAAAAGTGCCATTTTAACACACAAGTCTATGGGGAATGTTTTACGCGCGTGACACCTTTAAGTAATATGGGAAATCTCTAGTAGTGGATGGAATACCTGGCCAAACTCTTCAGTATCAAACAATTTCTCACTGATATCAATATGTTTAGTCATCAAGTGGTGCAAAAAAATGGATTTAATGGCTAGCAGGGCTACATCAGGTAAAGTTAGTAAGTATAGGTCTGTGTAGCCTAGGAATGTATGTAGATTGGTCAATGTATAGAGTCAAGGCCTCTTTATGTTCTGATTAATATCATTGTTTTGTGTTAGTGTACATCACCTACTTAGCATTAGAAAGACCTTTAGAAATTGCTCATGTTGAAATTGTTCTTAGGAAGGGGGTAGGTAGAGAGGAGATAGAACTTTGAGAACTTTACTGAAGAGAACTAGAGTGGTACCTTCAAGAAGGTATATAGAAAAGGGCACAGAGTGAGGTAAGGTATCTAATAGTGCTCAACTAAGGAGGGAGGGGGTGGCTGTGTGCTGCAATCTTAGTATAGCCCCCCCCCCCCTTTATTAAGCCATGCCATCTATAAAAGTATCTTTCTCTCTCTCTCTCTCTCTCTCTCTCTCTATCTATTTATGTATCTCTTCCTTCTTACATCTGAGAGGCAACAGCCCTATAGCAAGATTTTGAATAGGTCAAATGCAAATATACTAAAGTAGTATCTCATTCTTTTATTGTTTCCTCATCCAATCTCATGTATATTTGGTATTTATGTTTGGGGCAATTCTGTTATCCTGATATCTACACATAATTTACATACACCTTTATATTACAATTAATAGGGACCTATATTGTCATTGCATTCACTGTTGGGCTATATGCAGGTAGGATTTGTATACATCCATATACAGTGAAAATAACATGTATGGGTAACACATTAAAATGGGTGATTGCATAGAAAATAGTCATTTTCAATGCATTTCTTTGTACTAGTGTGAGTGTACAGATATAAAAGAATAGCAAAGTAGCTATTCAAAAAAATAAAATACATAGGTCATATAATATAGGTCCCACGAGCCTAATTACATCAGGAGGGCTAAAGATATTCGTTCGACCCAACCCATTCGAATTTTTGTCAATTTGATATTGCTGATTGACAAAAATGTATGAAAGTGATTCAAAATCTAACACTGATTCTAGAAATGGTAACTACCGAACTTACTTCGCCCAAATTGGGAAGATAAATAAGTGACTTGGAACTATTTTTTGACTGGCGGAATAATTAGGGCTATTTTACTGTTTAAGTTGATGAATTCGATCGATTCATAGTTATCTTCATAAATGGCGATTTATTTTTAAAATGAGCTGGCTACGGTACCCTTTCCTGGTCAGATTTGGAATGTCAGATATATATCCTATCCATTGGTAGTAAACATTCCACCCTCTAATTTCACATTTATTTTTTATGAATTTTTCAAAAGTGCCATTTTAACACACAAGTCTATGGGGAATGTTTTACGCGCGTGACACCTTTAAGTAATATGGGAAATCTCTAGTAGTGGATGGAATACCTGGCCAAACTCTTCAGTATCAAACAATTTCTCACTGATATCAATATGTTTAGTCATCAAGTGGTGCAAAAAAATGGATTTAATGGCTAGCAGGGCTACATCAGGTAAAGTTAGTAAGTATAGGTCTGTGTAGCCTAGGAATGTATGTAGATTGGTCAATGTATAGAGTCAAGGCCTCTTTATGTTCTGATTAATATCATTGTTTTGTGTTAGTGTACATCACCTACTTAGCATTAGAAAGACCTTTAGAAATTGCTCATGTTGAAATTGTTCTTAGGAAGGGGGTAGGTAGAGAGGAGATAGAACTTTGAGAACTTTACTGAAGAGAACTAGAGTGGTACCTTCAAGAAGGTATATAGAAAAGGGCACAGAGTGAGGTAAGGTATCTAATAGTGCTCAACTAAGGAGGGAGGGGGTGGCTGTGTGCTGCAATCTTAGTATAGCCCCCCCCCCCCTTTATTAAGCCATGCCATCTATAAAAGTATCTTTCTCTCTCTCTCTCTCTCTCTCTCTCTATCTATTTATGTATCTCTTCCTTCTTACATCTGAGAGGCAACAGCCCTATAGCAAGATTTTGAATAGGTCAAATGCAAATATACTAAAGTAGTATCTCATTCTTTTATTGTTTCCTCATCCAATCTCATGTATATTTGGTATTTATGTTTGGGGCAATTCTGTTATCCTGATATCTACACATAATTTACATACACCTTTATATTACAATTAATAGGGACCTATATTGTCATTGCATTCACTGTTGGGCTATATGCAGGTAGGATTTGTATACATCCATATACAGTGAAAATAACATGTATGGGTAACACATTAAAATGGGTGATTGCATAGAAAATAGTCATTTTCAATGCATTTCTTTGTACTAGTGTGAGTGTACAGATATAAAAGAATAGCAAAGTAGCTATTCAAAAAAATAAAATACATAGGTCATATAATATAGGTCCCACGAGCCTAATTACATCAGGAGGGCTAAAGATATTCGTTCGACCCAACCCATTCGAATTTTTGTCAATTTGATATTGCTGATTGACAAAAATGTATGAAAGTGATTCAAAATCTAACACTGATTCTAGAAATGGTAACTACCGAACTTACTTCGCCCAAATTGGGAAGATAAATAAGTGACTTGGAACTATTTTTTGACTGGCGGAATAATTAGGGCTATTTTACTGTTTAAGTTGATGAATTCGATCGATTCATAGTTATCTTCATAAATGGCGATTTATTTTTAAAATGAGCTGGCTACGGTACCCTTTCCTGGTCAGATTTGGAATGTCAGATATATATCCTATCCATTGGTAGTAAACATTCCACCCTCTAATTTCACATTTATTTTTTATGAATTTTTCAAAAGTGCCATTTTAACACACAAGTCTATGGGGAATGTTTTACGCGCGTGACACCTTTAAGTAATATGGGAAATCTCTAGTAGTGGATGGAATACCTGGCCAAACTCTTCAGTATCAAACAATTTCTCACTGATATCAATATGTTTAGTCATCAAGTGGTGCAAAAAAATGGATTTAATGGCTAGCAGGGCTACATCAGGTAAAGTTAGTAAGTATAGGTCTGTGTAGCCTAGGAATGTATGTAGATTGGTCAATGTATAGAGTCAAGGCCTCTTTATGTTCTGATTAATATCATTGTTTTGTGTTAGTGTACATCACCTACTTAGCATTAGAAAGACCTTTAGAAATTGCTCATGTTGAAATTGTTCTTAGGAAGGGGGTAGGTAGAGAGGAGATAGAACTTTGAGAACTTTACTGAAGAGAACTAGAGTGGTACCTTCAAGAAGGTATATAGAAAAGGGCACAGAGTGAGGTAAGGTATCTAATAGTGCTCAACTAAGGAGGGAGGGGGTGGCTGTGTGCTGCAATCTTAGTATAGCCCCCCCCCCCCCCTTTATTAAGCCATGCCATCTATAAAAGTATCTTTCTCTCTCTCTCTCTCTCTCTCTCTCTATCTATTTATGTATCTCTTCCTTCTTACATCTGAGAGGCAACAGCCCTATAGCAAGATTTTGAATAGGTCAAATGCAAATATACTAAAGTAGTATCTCATTCTTTTATTGTTTCCTCATCCAATCTCATGTATATTTGGTATTTATGTTTGGGGCAATTCTGTTATCCTGATATCTACACATAATTTACATACACCTTTATATTACAATTAATAGGGACCTATATTGTCATTGCATTCACTGTTGGGCTATATGCAGGTAGGATTTGTATACATCCATATACAGTGAAAATAACATGTATGGGTAACACATTAAAATGGGTGATTGCATAGAAAATAGTCATTTTCAATGCATTTCTTTGTACTAGTGTGAGTGTACAGATATAAAAGAATAGCAAAGTAGCTATTCAAAAAAATAAAATACATAGGTCATATAATATAAGTAATATGGGAAATCTCTAGTAGTGGATGGAATACCTGGCCAAACTCTTCAGTATCAAACAATTTCTCACTGATATCAATATGTTTAGTCATCAAGTGGTGCAAAAAAATGGATTTAATGGCTAGCAGGGCTACATCAGGTAAAGTTAGTAAGTATAGGTCTGTGTAGCCTAGGAATGTATGTAGATTGGTCAATGTATAGAGTCAAGGCCTCTTTATGTTCTGATTAATATCATTGTTTTGTGTTAGTGTACATCACCTACTTAGCATTAGAAAGACCTTTAGAAATTGCTCATGTTGAAATTGTTCTTAGGAAGGGGGTAGGTAGAGAGGAGATAGAACTTTGAGAACTTTACTGAAGAGAACTAGAGTGGTACCTTCAAGAAGGTATATAGAAAAGGGCACAGAGTGAGGTAAGGTATCTAATAGTGCTCAACTAAGGAGGGAGGGGGTGGCTGTGTGCTGCAATCTTAGTATAGCCCCCCCCCCCCTTTATTAAGCCATGCCATCTATAAAAGTATCTTTCTCTCTCTCTCTCTCTCTCTCTCTCTATCTATTTATGTATCTCTTCCTTCTTACATCTGAGAGGCAACAGCCCTATAGCAAGATTTTGAATAGGTCAAATGCAAATATACTAAAGTAGTATCTCATTCTTTTATTGTTTCCTCATCCAATCTCATGTATATTTGGTATTTATGTTTGGGGCAATTCTGTTATCCTGATATCTACACATAATTTACATACACCTTTATATTACAATTAATAGGGACCTATATTGTCATTGCATTCACTGTTGGGCTATATGCAGGTAGGATTTGTATACATCCATATACAGTGAAAATAACATGTATGGGTAACACATTAAAATGGGTGATTGCATAGAAAATAGTCATTTTCAATGCATTTCTTTGTACTAGTGTGAGTGTACAGATATAAAAGAATAGCAAAGTAGCTATTCAAAAAAATAAAATACATAGGTCATATAATATAGGTCCCACGAGCCTAATTACATCAGGAGGGCTAAAGATATTCGTTCGACCCAACCCATTCGAATTTTTGTCAATTTGATATTGCTGATTGACAAAAATGTATGAAAGTGATTCAAAATCTAACACTGATTCTAGAAATGGTAACTACCGAACTTACTTCGCCCAAATTGGGAAGATAAATAAGTGACTTGGAACTATTTTTTGACTGGCGGAATAATTAGGGCTATTTTACTGTTTAAGTTGATGAATTCGATCGATTCATAGTTATCTTCATAAATGGCGATTTATTTTTAAAATGAGCTGGCTACGGTACCCTTTCCTGGTCAGATTTGGAATGTCAGATATATATCCTATCCATTGGTAGTAAACATTCCACCCTCTAATTTCACATTTATTTTTTATGAATTTTTCAAAAGTGCCATTTTAACACACAAGTCTATGGGGAATGTTTTACGCGCGTGACACCTTTAAGTAATATGGGAAATCTCTAGTAGTGGATGGAATACCTGGCCAAACTCTTCAGTATCAAACAATTTCTCACTGATATCAATATGTTTAGTCATCAAGTGGTGCAAAAAAATGGATTTAATGGCTAGCAGGGCTACATCAGGTAAAGTTAGTAAGTATAGGTCTGTGTAGCCTAGGAATGTATGTAGATTGGTCAATGTATAGAGTCAAGGCCTCTTTATGTTCTGATTAATATCATTGTTTTGTGTTAGTGTACATCACCTACTTAGCATTAGAAAGACCTTTAGAAATTGCTCATGTTGAAATTGTTCTTAGGAAGGGGGTAGGTAGAGAGGAGATAGAACTTTGAGAACTTTACTGAAGAGAACTAGAGTGGTACCTTCAAGAAGGTATATAGAAAAGGGCACAGAGTGAGGTAAGGTATCTAATAGTGCTCAACTAAGGAGGGAGGGGGTGGCTGTGTGCTGCAATCTTAGTATAGCCCCCCCCCCCCCCTTTATTAAGCCATGCCATCTATAAAAGTATCTTTCTCTCTCTCTCTCTCTCTCTCTCTCTATCTATTTATGTATCTCTTCCTTCTTACATCTGAGAGGCAACAGCCCTATAGCAAGATTTTGAATAGGTCAAATGCAAATATACTAAAGTAGTATCTCATTCTTTTATTGTTTCCTCATCCAATCTCATGTATATTTGGTATTTATGTTTGGGGCAATTCTGTTATCCTGATATCTACACATAATTTACATACACCTTTATATTACAATTAATAGGGACCTATATTGTCATTGCATTCACTGTTGGGCTATATGCAGGTAGGATTTGTATACATCCATATACAGTGAAAATAACATGTATGGGTAACACATTAAAATGGGTGATTGCATAGAAAATAGTCATTTTCAATGCATTTCTTTGTACTAGTGTGAGTGTACAGATATAAAAGAATAGCAAAGTAGCTATTCAAAAAAATAAAATACATAGGTCATATAATATAAGTAATATGGGAAATCTCTAGTAGTGGATGGAATACCTGGCCAAACTCTTCAGTATCAAACAATTTCTCACTGATATCAATATGTTTAGTCATCAAGTGGTGCAAAAAAATGGATTTAATGGCTAGCAGGGCTACATCAGGTAAAGTTAGTAAGTATAGGTCTGTGTAGCCTAGGAATGTATGTAGATTGGTCAATGTATAGAGTCAAGGCCTCTTTATGTTCTGATTAATATCATTGTTTTGTGTTAGTGTACATCACCTACTTAGCATTAGAAAGACCTTTAGAAATTGCTCATGTTGAAATTGTTCTTAGGAAGGGGGTAGGTAGAGAGGAGATAGAACTTTGAGAACTTTACTGAAGAGAACTAGAGTGGTACCTTCAAGAAGGTATATAGAAAAGGGCACAGAGTGAGGTAAGGTATCTAATAGTGCTCAACTAAGGAGGGAGGGGGTGGCTGTGTGCTGCAATCTTAGTATAGCCCCCCCCCCCCTTTATTAAGCCATGCCATCTATAAAAGTATCTTTCTC
Source organism: Lytechinus pictus (assembly GCF_037042905.1). NCBI lineage: Eukaryota > Metazoa > Echinodermata > Echinoidea > Temnopleuroida > Toxopneustidae > Lytechinus > Lytechinus pictus. The sequence goes on along the minus strand of NC_087246.1, from coordinate 46,181,340 downwards.
TCTCTCTCTCTCTCTCTCTCTCTATCTATTTATGTATCTCTTCCTTCTTACATCTGAGAGGCAACAGCCCTATAGCAAGATTTTGAATAGGTCAAATGCAAATATACTAAAGTAGTATCTCATTCTTTTATTGTTTCCTCATCCAATCTCATGTATATTTGGTATTTATGTTTGGGGCAATTCTGTTATCCTGATATCTACACATAATTTACATACACCTTTATATTACAATTAATAGGGACCTATATTGTCATTGCATTCACTGTTGGGCTATATGCAGGTAGGATTTGTATACATCCATATACAGTGAAAATAACATGTATGGGTAACACATTAAAATGGGTGATTGCATAGAAAATAGTCATTTTCAATGCATTTCTTTGTACTAGTGTGAGTGTACAGATATAAAAGAATAGCAAAGTAGCTATTCAAAAAAATAAAATACATAGGTCATATAATATAGGTCCCACGAGCCTAATTACATCAGGAGGGCTAAAGATATTCGTTCGACCCAACCCATTCGAATTTTTGTCAATTTGATATTGCTGATTGACAAAAATGTATGAAAGTGATTCAAAATCTAACACTGATTCTAGAAATGGTAACTACCGAACTTACTTCGCCCAAATTGGGAAGATAAATAAGTGACTTGGAACTATTTTTTGACTGGCGGAATAATTAGGGCTATTTTACTGTTTAAGTTGATGAATTCGATCGATTCATAGTTATCTTCATAAATGGCGATTTATTTTTAAAATGAGCTGGCTACGGTACCCTTTCCTGGTCAGATTTGGAATGTCAGATATATATCCTATCCATTGGTAGTAAACATTCCACCCTCTAATTTCACATTTATTTTTTATGAATTTTTCAAAAGTGCCATTTTAACACACAAGTCTATGGGGAATGTTTTACGCGCGTGACACCTTTAAGTAATATGGGAAATCTCTAGTAGTGGATGGAATACCTGGCCAAACTCTTCAGTATCAAACAATTTCTCACTGATATCAATATGTTTAGTCATCAAGTGGTGCAAAAAAATGGATTTAATGGCTAGCAGGGCTACATCAGGTAAAGTTAGTAAGTATAGGTCTGTGTAGCCTAGGAATGTATGTAGATTGGTCAATGTATAGAGTCAAGGCCTCTTTATGTTCTGATTAATATCATTGTTTTGTGTTAGTGTACATCACCTACTTAGCATTAGAAAGACCTTTAGAAATTGCTCATGTTGAAATTGTTCTTAGGAAGGGGGTAGGTAGAGAGGAGATAGAACTTTGAGAACTTTACTGAAGAGAACTAGAGTGGTACCTTCAAGAAGGTATATAGAAAAGGGCACAGAGTGAGGTAAGGTATCTAATAGTGCTCAACTAAGGAGGGAGGGGGTGGCTGTGTGCTGCAATCTTAGTATAGCCCCCCCCCCCCCCTTTATTAAGCCATGCCATCTATAAAAGTATCTTTCTCTCTCTCTCTCTCTCTCTCTCTCTATCTATTTATGTATCTCTTCCTTCTTACATCTGAGAGGCAACAGCCCTATAGCAAGATTTTGAATAGGTCAAATGCAAATATACTAAAGTAGTATCTCATTCTTTTATTGTTTCCTCATCCAATCTCATGTATATTTGGTATTTATGTTTGGGGCAATTCTGTTATCCTGATATCTACACATAATTTACATACACCTTTATATTACAATTAATAGGGACCTATATTGTCATTGCATTCACTGTTGGGCTATATGCAGGTAGGATTTGTATACATCCATATACAGTGAAAATAACATGTATGGGTAACACATTAAAATGGGTGATTGCATAGAAAATAGTCATTTTCAATGCATTTCTTTGTACTAGTGTGAGTGTACAGATATAAAAGAATAGCAAAGTAGCTATTCAAAAAAATAAAATACATAGGTCATATAATATAAGTAATATGGGAAATCTCTAGTAGTGGATGGAATACCTGGCCAAACTCTTCAGTATCAAACAATTTCTCACTGATATCAATATGTTTAGTCATCAAGTGGTGCAAAAAAATGGATTTAATGGCTAGCAGGGCTACATCAGGTAAAGTTAGTAAGTATAGGTCTGTGTAGCCTAGGAATGTATGTAGATTGGTCAATGTATAGAGTCAAGGCCTCTTTATGTTCTGATTAATATCATTGTTTTGTGTTAGTGTACATCACCTACTTAGCATTAGAAAGACCTTTAGAAATTGCTCATGTTGAAATTGTTCTTAGGAAGGGGGTAGGTAGAGAGGAGATAGAACTTTGAGAACTTTACTGAAGAGAACTAGAGTGGTACCTTCAAGAAGGTATATAGAAAAGGGCACAGAGTGAGGTAAGGTATCTAATAGTGCTCAACTAAGGAGGGAGGGGGTGGCTGTGTGCTGCAATCTTAGTATAGCCCCCCCCCCCCTTTATTAAGCCATGCCATCTATAAAAGTATCTTTCTCTCTCTCTCTCTCTCTCTCTCTCTATCTATTTATGTATCTCTTCCTTCTTACATCTGAGAGGCAACAGCCCTATAGCAAGATTTTGAATAGGTCAAATGCAAATATACTAAAGTAGTATCTCATTCTTTTATTGTTTCCTCATCCAATCTCATGTATATTTGGTATTTATGTTTGGGGCAATTCTGTTATCCTGATATCTACACATAATTTACATACACCTTTATATTACAATTAATAGGGACCTATATTGTCATTGCATTCACTGTTGGGCTATATGCAGGTAGGATTTGTATACATCCATATACAGTGAAAATAACATGTATGGGTAACACATTAAAATGGGTGATTGCATAGAAAATAGTCATTTTCAATGCATTTCTTTGTACTAGTGTGAGTGTACAGATATAAAAGAATAGCAAAGTAGCTATTCAAAAAAATAAAATACATAGGTCATATAATATAAGTAATATGGGAAATCTCTAGTAGTGGATGGAATACCTGGCCAAACTCTTCAGTATCAAACAATTTCTCACTGATATCAATATGTTTAGTCATCAAGTGGTGCAAAAAAATGGATTTAATGGCTAGCAGGGCTACATCAGGTAAAGTTAGTAAGTATAGGTCTGTGTAGCCTAGGAATGTATGTAGATTGGTCAATGTATAGAGTCAAGGCCTCTTTATGTTCTGATTAATATCATTGTTTTGTGTTAGTGTACATCACCTACTTAGCATTAGAAAGACCTTTAGAAATTGCTCATGTTGAAATTGTTCTTAGGAAGGGGGTAGGTAGAGAGGAGATAGAACTTTGAGAACTTTACTGAAGAGAACTAGAGTGGTACCTTCAAGAAGGTATATAGAAAAGGGCACAGAGTGAGGTAAGGTATCTAATAGTGCTCAACTAAGGAGGGAGGGGGTGGCTGTGTGCTGCAATCTTAGTATAGCCCCCCCCCCCCTTTATTAAGCCATGCCATCTATAAAAGTATCTTTCTCTCTCTCTCTCTCTCTCTCTCTCTATCTATTTATGTATCTCTTCCTTCTTACATCTGAGAGGCAACAGCCCTATAGCAAGATTTTGAATAGGTCAAATGCAAATATACTAAAGTAGTATCTCATTCTTTTATTGTTTCCTCATCCAATCTCATGTATATTTGGTATTTATGTTTGGGGCAATTCTGTTATCCTGATATCTACACATAATTTACATACACCTTTATATTACAATTAATAGGGACCTATATTGTCATTGCATTCACTGTTGGGCTATATGCAGGTAGGATTTGTATACATCCATATACAGTGAAAATAACATGTATGGGTAACACATTAAAATGGGTGATTGCATAGAAAATAGTCATTTTCAATGCATTTCTTTGTACTAGTGTGAGTGTACAGATATAAAAGAATAGCAAAGTAGCTATTCAAAAAAATAAAATACATAGGTCATATAATATAGGTCCCACGAGCCTAATTACATCAGGAGGGCTAAAGATATTCGTTCGACCCAACCCATTCGAATTTTTGTCAATTTGATATTGCTGATTGACAAAAATGTATGAAAGTGATTCAAAATCTAACACTGATTCTAGAAATGGTAACTACCGAACTTACTTCGCCCAAATTGGGAAGATAAATAAGTGACTTGGAACTATTTTTTGACTGGCGGAATAATTAGGGCTATTTTACTGTTTAAGTTGATGAATTCGATCGATTCATAGTTATCTTCATAAATGGCGATTTATTTTTAAAATGAGCTGGCTACGGTACCCTTTCCTGGTCAGATTTGGAATGTCAGATATATATCCTATCCATTGGTAGTAAACATTCCACCCTCTAATTTCACATTTATTTTTTATGAATTTTTCAAAAGTGCCATTTTAACACACAAGTCTATGGGGAATGTTTTACGCGCGTGACACCTTTAAGTAATATGGGAAATCTCTAGTAGTGGATGGAATACCTGGCCAAACTCTTCAGTATCAAACAATTTCTCACTGATATCAATATGTTTAGTCATCAAGTGGTGCAAAAAAATGGATTTAATGGCTAGCAGGGCTACATCAGGTAAAGTTAGTAAGTATAGGTCTGTGTAGCCTAGGAATGTATGTAGATTGGTCAATGTATAGAGTCAAGGCCTCTTTATGTTCTGATTAATATCATTGTTTTGTGTTAGTGTACATCACCTACTTAGCATTAGAAAGACCTTTAGAAATTGCTCATGTTGAAATTGTTCTTAGGAAGGGGGTAGGTAGAGAGGAGATAGAACTTTGAGAACTTTACTGAAGAGAACTAGAGTGGTACCTTCAAGAAGGTATATAGAAAAGGGCACAGAGTGAGGTAAGGTATCTAATAGTGCTCAACTAAGGAGGGAGGGGGTGGCTGTGTGCTGCAATCTTAGTATAGCCCCCCCCCCCTTTATTAAGCCATGCCATCTATAAAAGTATCTTTCTCTCTCTCTCTCTCTCTCTCTCTCTATCTATTTATGTATCTCTTCCTTCTTACATCTGAGAGGCAACAGCCCTATAGCAAGATTTTGAATAGGTCAAATGCAAATATACTAAAGTAGTATCTCATTCTTTTATTGTTTCCTCATCCAATCTCATGTATATTTGGTATTTATGTTTGGGGCAATTCTGTTATCCTGATATCTACACATAATTTACATACACCTTTATATTACAATTAATAGGGACCTATATTGTCATTGCATTCACTGTTGGGCTATATGCAGGTAGGATTTGTATACATCCATATACAGTGAAAATAACATGTATGGGTAACACATTAAAATGGGTGATTGCATAGAAAATAGTCATTTTCAATGCATTTCTTTGTACTAGTGTGAGTGTACAGATATAAAAGAATAGCAAAGTAGCTATTCAAAAAAATAAAATACATAGGTCATATAATATAGGTCCCACGAGCCTAATTACATCAGGAGGGCTAAAGATATTCGTTCGACCCAACCCATTCGAATTTTTGTCAATTTGATATTGCTGATTGACAAAAATGTATGAAAGTGATTCAAAATCTAACACTGATTCTAGAAATGGTAACTACCGAACTTACTTCGCCCAAATTGGGAAGATAAATAAGTGACTTGGAACTATTTTTTGACTGGCGGAATAATTAGGGCTATTTTACTGTTTAAGTTGATGAATTCGATCGATTCATAGTTATCTTCATAAATGGCGATTTATTTTTAAAATGAGCTGGCTACGGTACCCTTTCCTGGTCAGATTTGGAATGTCAGATATATATCCTATCCATTGGTAGTAAACATTCCACCCTCTAATTTCACATTTATTTTTTATGAATTTTTCAAAAGTGCCATTTTAACACACAAGTCTATGGGGAATGTTTTACGCGCGTGACACCTTTAAGTAATATGGGAAATCTCTAGTAGTGGATGGAATACCTGGCCAAACTCTTCAGTATCAAACAATTTCTCACTGATATCAATATGTTTAGTCATCAAGTGGTGCAAAAAAATGGATTTAATGGCTAGCAGGGCTACATCAGGTAAAGTTAGTAAGTATAGGTCTGTGTAGCCTAGGAATGTATGTAGATTGGTCAATGTATAGAGTCAAGGCCTCTTTATGTTCTGATTAATATCATTGTTTTGTGTTAGTGTACATCACCTACTTAGCATTAGAAAGACCTTTAGAAATTGCTCATGTTGAAATTGTTCTTAGGAAGGGGGTAGGTAGAGAGGAGATAGAACTTTGAGAACTTTACTGAAGAGAACTAGAGTGGTACCTTCAAGAAGGTATATAGAAAAGGGCACAGAGTGAGGTAAGGTATCTAATAGTGCTCAACTAAGGAGGGAGGGGGTGGCTGTGTGCTGCAATCTTAGTATAGCCCCCCCCCCCCTTTATTAAGCCATGCCATCTATAAAAGTATCTTTCTCTCTCTCTCTCTCTCTCTCTCTCTATCTATTTATGTATCTCTTCCTTCTTACATCTGAGAGGCAACAGCCCTATAGCAAGATTTTGAATAGGTCAAATGCAAATATACTAAAGTAGTATCTCATTCTTTTATTGTTTCCTCATCCAATCTCATGTATATTTGGTATTTATGTTTGGGGCAATTCTGTTATCCTGATATCTACACATAATTTACATACACCTTTATATTACAATTAATAGGGACCTATATTGTCATTGCATTCACTGTTGGGCTATATGCAGGTAGGATTTGTATACATCCATATACAGTGAAAATAACATGTATGGGTAACACATTAAAATGGGTGATTGCATAGAAAATAGTCATTTTCAATGCATTTCTTTGTACTAGTGTGAGTGTACAGATATAAAAGAATAGCAAAGTAGCTATTCAAAAAAATAAAATACATAGGTCATATAATATAGGTCCCACGAGCCTAATTACATCAGGAGGGCTAAAGATATTCGTTCGACCCAACCCATTCGAATTTTTGTCAATTTGATATTGCTGATTGACAAAAATGTATGAAAGTGATTCAAAATCTAACACTGATTCTAGAAATGGTAACTACCGAACTTACTTCGCCCAAATTGGGAAGATAAATAAGTGACTTGGAACTATTTTTTGACTGGCGGAATAATTAGGGCTATTTTACTGTTTAAGTTGATGAATTCGATCGATTCATAGTTATCTTCATAAATGGCGATTTATTTTTAAAATGAGCTGGCTACGGTACCCTTTCCTGGTCAGATTTGGAATGTCAGATATATATCCTATCCATTGGTAGTAAACATTCCACCCTCTAATTTCACATTTATTTTTTATGAATTTTTCAAAAGTGCCATTTTAACACACAAGTCTATGGGGAATGTTTTACGCGCGTGACACCTTTAAGTAATATGGGAAATCTCTAGTAGTGGATGGAATACCTGGCCAAACTCTTCAGTATCAAACAATTTCTCACTGATATCAATATGTTTAGTCATCAAGTGGTGCAAAAAAATGGATTTAATGGCTAGCAGGGCTACATCAGGTAAAGTTAGTAAGTATAGGTCTGTGTAGCCTAGGAATGTATGTAGATTGGTCAATGTATAGAGTCAAGGCCTCTTTATGTTCTGATTAATATCATTGTTTTGTGTTAGTGTACATCACCTACTTAGCATTAGAAAGACCTTTAGAAATTGCTCATGTTGAAATTGTTCTTAGGAAGGGGGTAGGTAGAGAGGAGATAGAACTTTGAGAACTTTACTGAAGAGAACTAGAGTGGTACCTTCAAGAAGGTATATAGAAAAGGGCACAGAGTGAGGTAAGGTATCTAATAGTGCTCAACTAAGGAGGGAGGGGGTGGCTGTGTGCTGCAATCTTAGTATAGCCCCCCCCCCCCTTTATTAAGCCATGCCATCTATAAAAGTATCTTTCTCTCTCTCTCTCTCTCTCTCTCTCTATCTATTTATGTATCTCTTCCTTCTTACATCTGAGAGGCAACAGCCCTATAGCAAGATTTTGAATAGGTCAAATGCAAATATACTAAAGTAGTATCTCATTCTTTTATTGTTTCCTCATCCAATCTCATGTATATTTGGTATTTATGTTTGGGGCAATTCTGTTATCCTGATATCTACACATAATTTACATACACCTTTATATTACAATTAATAGGGACCTATATTGTCATTGCATTCACTGTTGGGCTATATGCAGGTAGGATTTGTATACATCCATATACAGTGAAAATAACATGTATGGGTAACACATTAAAATGGGTGATTGCATAGAAAATAGTCATTTTCAATGCATTTCTTTGTACTAGTGTGAGTGTACAGATATAAAAGAATAGCAAAGTAGCTATTCAAAAAAATAAAATACATAGGTCATATAATATAGGTCCCACGAGCCTAATTACATCAGGAGGGCTAAAGATATTCGTTCGACCCAACCCATTCGAATTTTTGTCAATTTGATATTGCTGATTGACAAAAATGTATGAAAGTGATTCAAAATCTAACACTGATTCTAGAAATGGTAACTACCGAACTTACTTCGCCCAAATTGGGAAGATAAATAAGTGACTTGGAACTATTTTTTGACTGGCGGAATAATTAGGGCTATTTTACTGTTTAAGTTGATGAATTCGATCGATTCATAGTTATCTTCATAAATGGCGATTTATTTTTAAAATGAGCTGGCTACGGTACCCTTTCCTGGTCAGATTTGGAATGTCAGATATATATCCTATCCATTGGTAGTAAACATTCCACCCTCTAATTTCACATTTATTTTTTATGAATTTTTCAAAAGTGCCATTTTAACACACAAGTCTATGGGGAATGTTTTACGCGCGTGACACCTTTAAGTAATATGGGAAATCTCTAGTAGTGGATGGAATACCTGGCCAAACTCTTCAGTATCAAACAATTTCTCACTGATATCAATATGTTTAGTCATCAAGTGGTGCAAAAAAATGGATTTAATGGCTAGCAGGGCTACATCAGGTAAAGTTAGTAAGTATAGGTCTGTGTAGCCTAGGAATGTATGTAGATTGGTCAATGTATAGAGTCAAGGCCTCTTTATGTTCTGATTAATATCATTGTTTTGTGTTAGTGTACATCACCTACTTAGCATTAGAAAGACCTTTAGAAATTGCTCATGTTGAAATTGTTCTTAGGAAGGGGGTAGGTAGAGAGGAGATAGAACTTTGAGAACTTTACTGAAGAGAACTAGAGTGGTACCTTCAAGAAGGTATATAGAAAAGGGCACAGAGTGAGGTAAGGTATCTAATAGTGCTCAACTAAGGAGGGAGGGGGTGGCTGTGTGCTGCAATCTTAGTATAGCCCCCCCCCCCTTTATTAAGCCATGCCATCTATAAAAGTATCTTTCTCTCTCTCTCTCTCTCTCTCTCTCTATCTATTTATGTATCTCTTCCTTCTTACATCTGAGAGGCAACAGCCCTATAGCAAGATTTTGAATAGGTCAAATGCAAATATACTAAAGTAGTATCTCATTCTTTTATTGTTTCCTCATCCAATCTCATGTATATTTGGTATTTATGTTTGGGGCAATTCTGTTATCCTGATATCTACACATAATTTACATACACCTTTATATTACAATTAATAGGGACCTATATTGTCATTGCATTCACTGTTGGGCTATATGCAGGTAGGATTTGTATACATCCATATACAGTGAAAATAACATGTATGGGTAACACATTAAAATGGGTGATTGCATAGAAAATAGTCATTTTCAATGCATTTCTTTGTACTAGTGTGAGTGTACAGATATAAAAGAATAGCAAAGTAGCTATTCAAAAAAATAAAATACATAGGTCATATAATATAGGTCCCACAAGCCTAATTACATCAGGAGGGCTAAAGATATTCGTTCGACCCAACCCATTCGAATTTTTGTCAATTTGATATTGCTGATTGACAAAAATGTATGAAAGTGATTCAAAATCTAACACTGATTCTAGAAATGGTAACTACCGAACTTACTTCGCCCAAATTGGGAAGATAAATAAGTGACTTGGAACTATTTTTTGACTGGCGGAATAATTAGGGCTATTTTACTGTTTAAGTTGATGAATTCGATCGATTCATAGTTATCTTCATAAATGGCGATTTATTTTTAAAATGAGCTGGCTACGGTACCCTTTCCTGGTCAGATTTGGAATGTCAGATATATATCCTATCCATTGGTAGTAAACATTCCACCCTCTAATTTCACATTTATTTTTTATGAATTTTTCAAAAGTGCCATTTTAACACACAAGTCTATGGGGAATGTTTTACGCGCGTGACACCTTTAAGTAATATGGGAAATCTCTAGTAGTGGATGGAATACCTGGCCAAACTCTTCAGTATCAAACAATTTCTCACTGATATCAATATGTTTAGTCATCAAGTGGTGCAAAAAAATGGATTTAATGGCTAGCAGGGCTACATCAGGTAAAGTTAGTAAGTATAGGTCTGTGTAGCCTAGGAATGTATGTAGATTGGTCAATGTATAGAGTCAAGGCCTCTTTATGTTCTGATTAATATCATTGTTTTGTGTTAGTGTACATCACCTACTTAGCATTAGAAAGACCTTTAGAAATTGCTCATGTTGAAATTGTTCTTAGGAAGGGGGTAGGTAGAGAGGAGATAGAACTTTGAGAACTTTACTGAAGAGAACTAGAGTGGTACCTTCAAGAAGGTATATAGAAAAGGGCACAGAGTGAGGTAAGGTATCTAATAGTGCTCAACTAAGGAGGGAGGGGGTGGCTGTGTGCTGCAATCTTAGTATAGCCCCCCCCCCCTTTATTAAGCCATGCCATCTATAAAAGTATCTTTCTCTCTCTCTCTCTCTCTCTCTCTCTATCTATTTATGTATCTCTTCCTTCTTACATCTGAGAGGCAACAGCCCTATAGCAAGATTTTGAATAGGTCAAATGCAAATATACTAAAGTAGTATCTCATTCTTTTATTGTTTCCTCATCCAATCTCATGTATATTTGGTATTTATGTTTGGGGCAATTCTGTTATCCTGATATCTACACATAATTTACATACACCTTTATATTACAATTAATAGGGACCTATATTGTCATTGCATTCACTGTTGGGCTATATGCAGGTAGGATTTGTATACATCCATATTGCAGTGAAAATAACATGTATGGGTAACACATTAAAATGGGTGATTGCATAGAAAATAGTCATTTTCAATGCATTTCTTTGTACTAGTGTGAGTGTACAGATATAAAAGAATAGCAAAGTAGCTATTCAAAAAAATAAAATACATAGGTCATATAATATAGGTCCCACGAGCCTAATTACATCAGGAGGGCTAAAGATATTCGTTCGACCCAACCCATTCGAATTTTTGTCAATTTGATATTGCTGATTGACAAAAATGTATGAAAGTGATTCAAAATCTAACACTGATTCTAGAAATGGTAACTACCGAACTTACTTCGCCCAAATTGGGAAGATAAATAAGTGACTTGGAACTATTTTTTGACTGGCGGAATAATTAGGGCTATTTTACTGTTTAAGTTGATGAATTCGATCGATTCATAGTTATCTTCATAAATGGCGATTTATTTTTAAAATGAGCTGGCTACGGTACCCTTTCCTGGTCAGATTTGGAATGTCAGATATATATCCTATCCATTGGTAGTAAACATTCCACCCTCTAATTTCACATTTATTTTTTATGAATTTTTCAAAAGTGCCATTTTAACACACAAGTCTATGGGGAATGTTTTACGCGCGTGACACCTTTAAGTAATATGGGAAATCTCTAGTAGTGGATGGAATACCTGGCCAAACTCTTCAGTATCAAACAATTTCTCACTGATATCAATATGTTTAGTCATCAAGTGGTGCAAAAAAATGGATTTAATGGCTAGCAGGGCTACATCAGGTAAAGTTAGTAAGTATAGGTCTGTGTAGCCTAGGAATGTATGTAGATTGGTCAATGTATAGAGTCAAGGCCTCTTTATGTTCTGATTAATATCATTGTTTTGTGTTAGTGTACATCACCTACTTAGCATTAGAAAGACCTTTAGAAATTGCTCATGTTGAAATTGTTCTTAGGAAGGGGGTAGGTAGAGAGGAGATAGAACTTTGAGAACTTTACTGAAGAGAACTAGAGTGGTACCTTCAAGAAGGTATATAGAAAAGGGCACAGAGTGAGGTAAGGTATCTAATAGTGCTCAACTAAGGAGGGAGGGGGTGGCTGTGTGCTGCAATCTTAGTATAGCCCCCCCCCCTTTATTAAGCCATGCCATCTATAAAAGTATCTTTCTCTCTCTCTCTCTCTATCTATTTATGTATCTCTTCCTTCTTACATCTGAGAGGCAACAGCCCTATAGCAAGATTTTGAATAGGTCAAATGCAAATATACTAAAGTAGTATCTCATTCTTTTATTGTTTCCTCATCCAATCTCATGTATATTTGGTATTTATGTTTGGGGCAATTCTGTTATCCTGATATCTACACATAATTTACATACACCTTTATATTACAATTAATAGGGACCTATATTGTCATTGCATTCACTGTTGGGCTATATGCAGGTAGGATTTGTATACATCCATATACAGTGAAAATAACATGTATGGGTAACACATTAAAATGGGTGATTGCATAGAAAATAGTCATTTTCAATGCATTTCTTTGTACTAGTGTGAGTGTACAGATATAAAAGAATAGCAAAGTAGCTATTCAAAAAAATAAAATACATAGGTCATATAATATAGGTCCCACGAGCCTAATTACATCAGGAGGGCTAAAGATATTCGTTCGACCCAACCCATTCGAATTTTTGTCAATTTGATATTGCTGATTGACAAAAATGTATGAAAGTGATTCAAAATCTAACACTGATTCTAGAAATGGTAACTACCGAACTTACTTCGCCCAAATTGGGAAGATAAATAAGTGACTTGGAACTATTTTTTGACTGGCGGAATAATTAGGGCTATTTTACTGTTTAAGTTGATGAATTCGATCGATTCATAGTTATCTTCATAAATGGCGATTTATTTTTAAAATGAGCTGGCTACGGTACCCTTTCCTGGTCAGATTTGGAATGTCAGATATATATCCTATCCATTGGTAGTAAACATTCCACCCTCTAATTTCACATTTATTTTTTATGAATTTTTCAAAAGTGCCATTTTAACACACAAGTCTATGGGGAATGTTTTACGCGCGTGACACCATGACGGATCCTGAGGCATATGAGCCTCCTTACTAGTAGGCCGAAAAATAAAGGAATATAAGCAATGCATGTGAATAAAATATCCGAGTAGGTCCTATGATATTATCTGAAGGATGATGTCGAAATTTATCACAAAATAACATTTTTTTTTTTCAAAAAAAGTTTAGGCCTATAGGCTATATGCTTCGGGCGAATCGGGCCCTATATATAACAGTCTTGCTCACCCCTCGGAGATCTTCATGGAGAAATACCACAGGGGTCCAAACTTATTCGTTAATTGGTGGGGGAGGAGCGTCGGGCCGTCGGCGGGTGTAATAGCAATATTTTAATGATTGAAAAAACATACTCTTCACTTTCCAGATGATAAGAATGAATTTCTCTTGGAGGCCTACATGTTTAACGAATAAGCGCTGTAGATTTTTGCCAAAAGAGGTTATCTCTATGATTTTGGCTTGACTCTTCAAATCGGCATCTAAAAGTAGACGGAACATTCATTCTGCTCGATCGATGGTAGAATAATTTTCCGTGTCTGAAGATCTGGTGACGGTATTTTTTATTTAAAAAATACTGTGCTGGCTGGTGCCTTAATTCATCAAGCAGAAATCAACAGACCAGGAGTAATTGTCTTATGCATCAAGTTATTGTAATATTAATGCAGTGCTGTAACGTTAGGACGGTAAGACTATAGATCTTCAAGTAAATCTAGTGATTTTTTTAGCGATTTTGTTCACTGACACAGCTCAGCTCAGTGACATAACCAAGCCCAAGGCATGCAGGCAGGCAGCGCAGGCGAGGCCGAGGGCATGCAGGGTCAGACGTCAGGGAGCTGTCGCCGCCGCGGCGGAGCCTAGCCTTAACTTTAAGTTGAGGACTCCATGATGATAGTTTAAAATATTTTGACATAAACAAATTATAATTCTTCATCATGGAGCCTTGAACCGCCTGCCATATACGGTATGTATAAGAGACACTTAGGAAAGAGTTCCATATGCACCCCCCACCAAAAATAACAAAAGATTGTTGCATGTTGAGACTTCCGGTTTGTTCACTTCTATTTTTCTAATATCATTTTTTTACTGTTGGCGTTGCTTACCTTACTTACTTAGTTGGACTCAAACTCACCTCGTTTTATCTTCTTCTTCTTCTTCAAGCTACACTGCATCTACCTAACTTACCTCTACCTCGAGCGAAGTTCGTGCATGCAGGCTCCACTCCACTTCACTACCGCTACACTACGCTCCACCTACCCGAACTTCGAGACCATGAACTCGATCGGATATTCCGAGTGACAAAAGGTGGGATTTTATGGGGAGAAAATAAAAAATTCATGCAACATCACGATCTTTAAAAACAAGAACAACTAATATTCTTACTTTACACAAAGTTTCACTTCTTTTCCTAGACAGCTGGCAGCCGTCTGTTTCGAGGAGTTTTTTAACTTTTTTTTTTTTTTAAATTTCTCCTCGTACACAGACGGCTCGCTAGCGTGCAGCCACCATTAGGGGACTTGCAATGCAAAATCCCCCCGTCGGGGCTCTCCAATTTTTGTCTTTAATGAATAAAAATTTTGAAAATTAACGCGACCAAAATGCAAATTAATATTCCCTCTTGGCATTAATTGCCAAAAAACGGAGAAAAATCAAGTTAAAAGGAACAAAAACAGTGACTTACCTCGGCTGTCGCGCAAATTCACTTCCCCGTTTTATCTGATGTTAAGTACATAAACATATGGCCATTGAGTCCCCTGTACAGATCGCGCTAGAACTTCGGTCTCTGTATTTGGTGAGTGAAGCCAACGGAGTTCAGCTGAACAACCAACATAACAGAGACCGAAGCTTTTGGTCTATTCTTTTCCATGCTTCTATCAGTCTCAAAATTGATGATTTAGAGCCAACATGAAGTTCCTCACACGTAATAATTCGCTGCCGATTTCAGAACATCGCATGCGCGCGAGGGTCAGAGCTCGGACCAGACCCGGTACCTCCCGCATGCGATGTTTTGAAGTCGGCAGCGCATGTTGCATGAATTTTTTATTTTCTCCCCATAAAATCCCACCTTTTGTCACTCGGAATATCCGATCGAGTTCATGGTCTCGAAGTTCGGGTAGGTGGAGCGTAGTGTAGCGGTAGTGAAGTGGAGTGGAGCCTGCACGAACTTCGCTCGAGGTACACTGCCTCCTTCAATCCTGAAGATTCTTGCAGTATTGTAGTACCGGGGACCGGCAGGTGCAATACACCGGGTGAACACCCTACTCTTTGACGAATAGTGTATTGGTTTTAACATGCATAGGTTGTGACTCTCCTATACACGGGACCAACATTTGCGTCCTTTCCGATGGACGGAGTGTTTTCCAACTGCATTCACACCCGCACTGAACACAGCGGTGAGGCACGTTAACACAACGCTAGCATCAGTTTTTTTTGTTAGACGTCTTCCGGCATGCTGCGGGACTCTAACCCACGCACGTTGAGATCTACAATCTTTTCCGGAACAAGTGCTCTAACCGACTGAGCTACACTGCCTCCTTATCTGCAGTCAAGACCTCTTCCCGCAATGCTAGCGAGAAGCGCTGATACCGGAAGGGGTATTTTAACGATTATCAGCCGACAGTTCGTCTAGTCTTGACTCACAGAACCTTTAGTTTACTTACTAAATAAACCGTGTCTATGGACGATTACACGAACTAGATCCTGTTCGAAATTTGACGGAATAAAGCCATAATTTGGTATGTATTTCCGCTCCCCCATCATATATGTTCTACTAGGGTGTCTGACAGTCTGAAGCCACACTGAAAAGTGTCAGCATAAAACAGGCTAATTTAGGGGAAAATATGGCACATTTTTTCGGGGAAGTTCAGGCTACTAGAAAAATGTGATCTGAATTGATTATTAACTTGTGCTTGGCATGTATGGAAAGAGAAAATTCAGGGGCTTCTTTTGACAGTAAGGACAAGTTTATATGATCATTTTAAATAAGGATTTAGTGTAATGTAGTGATTGTATAAATCACTACATACATATAGCCTAGACATCATAATGTAAAATACCCCTTCTCAGAACCATCCCTTTTTATGTCCATACCCCCTTCTCAGAACCCTTTACATTTATTTAATCCACGCCAATAAAAACCCTTATTGTTAATAGTTCAAACAACCCCTAATCATAGAACAAAGAACTGCCTCCCCCTTCCTAATAATCAAACCCCCTTTTGTCCTATGCCCAAACACTTGGATTATAATTTATGTAGAAGCTTGAATATAGATTGAGTGGACACCCAAGGGTGGAGGAGAGAAGAGAAGATCATCACAGAGTTAAGATCTACATCGACGTACGTTGTGATACGCTTTTCAACTCTACATGTAATATTGCTGAAGACTGATTATTAATAAAGTTTCTTGATTGAATTTTACATCGATTGTTCCTGTCTGGTCATTGATGCTCCCAACTAAGATATGAACGATCCCAACACAACATGGTGGAGAACCCGGTTTTTACCTGCTATAGTGCAATAGAGGACTGACACTTATTTACCCTTGAATTAATAATGAAATAGGAGGAAACACAGACAGCTTTGGACCAGAGTCAGCGACGACAACCCGGTTGTTTGATTGAGAAACACACTAAATTGTGATCATGGCTCTGTGCTTCCATAAAAGACTGAGGATTTCTCTAATAAAATGCATTCTCAGAGAAATTGCAGATATATTGAAATAGTTAACCAGCAATAAAATGAACTCGATCGGCTGACAAAAACTTTTGAACATATATGTTACTGCAAACATACATGTACGTACAATGACAGAGACGTTACTCAAGACGGACGGACAGACGGAAGAGCAGATGGACGATACAGACGGATGGACAATGGGACAAGGATATCAATGACAACATAGATGACGCCACGACGCCGACCATCACTACGACCAACTCCATGCTACGACAACAGCATAAATCCCGAACTATGTGGAATGAACTACTGTGACTCTTTCCCTGAATATATTATAAAAACAGTAGACATTACTTTAATACTATTTATATTTCTTATACTCTACTTCAATTATTGTTAGAGGAAATCTCCTTCATTTCTGATTGGTAAGTGAAACCATTTTCTTTGTTGTTCCACTAGCGAATGAAAGTGTGAGAGAGCGACTAAACCTAGGTTTGTTCATCATAATTGTTCATGGTTCATAATTTCTCTAATTTGTGATGATAACATCATCTTTATGCTATACTGCGTTGACCTTTGGAAGAACAACATTCCATATTTGACAAACACTGACCTTTCTAACCATATTCTTAATTATGCTATAAAATTGATTGTGATGAATATTAAACTACCTTTATTACTCAAGTTGAAGCCACCGATATTGATAATTCCAAAGAAAATCGAGCCAAATAAGGATTTACCAAATTAATGTAACATGATGTTCCATCAGTTCTCAAACAATATTGTAGATGTGATGTAATCACGGTAGATGATAATACGAAGCAAAAATGTTTTATATTTCAATCAAAATCATGATGATGTTGTATTTGGTTAACATTAACATGTAAAGCAAAGCATTTTCCAGTGATGAATGATACTGGACTACACATAGGCCTTGTGTGTCAAGAAATACGTTTTTATTTTTCATTTTATTATTTCTTTTAGTATTTCGCCGCTTTGTGTATAACATGAAATTTATCAAGTTTGAATACACTTGAAATAATCATTAAGATATTATCAGGGCAAATCAGGAGTGAAACTCATATAGAAGATATGGTGCGTAATCCTATTACAAAAATAGACTTCGGAATTTGAAGTGAAAATAGAAGCACATTTCCCTATGATGAGGACGCCCACCGCTCAGAAATTGGTTGATTTGTATTATATTGTTGTGAAGTGTACATAAACTATTTTGGTGACATCACTATTCTCTGAAAATTTAAGTGTGAACAAACACTGAAAAATCATCAGTGAACTTCATCAATGAGAATGATGAGAAACTTCCAGAGTTCAATGCTGAGCAAGTTATGTGTACCCAGATATCAGGCCCAATCAATGATTCAGATTACTTGCATGCAATAGCGGACAACAATGGGATAGCTGCCCCCAGACCTTTGACAAAGACCGACCTGGAAAGACAGTTTGAAATGCTTATGAATGCCCCCATTGATAAGAACATGACTCTTCATAGAGGACGTTTTAAGAATGGACATTTACAATTCCTGACCTCATTTGACCAAAGCTCTAATAACACCACCAAACAAGTAAGATTTTGGTGGAATGTCGATTTGTATAGAGGCACGGACGATTTAATTAATGACATATTGACTAATAGACAAATACCAATAACAGGTTCCCCAGCAAGATTTTACAAGTCTTTGTATGTGTAAGCTTTAATCTCTTTACAATAGTGTATACCCTATTGTAATTTTATAGATATATTGTACCTTTGTTATTCCTGGAAGAGTTTACTTCCTAGATAATGTTATAACTCATAATGGTTTGAATAAGACCCGTATATATCTGCAAGCAATTAGTAGGCAAAATCTTGATGAAGGTATGTTTTATTGTTGTGTCGAATTGAACACATGTTAAAATGCATTTGTTCATGAACATAAAGTTATATATCAAAGTTCATCAATATGATGACATAACAAGGTTTGAATATACTCTTAAGTGGTACTGAACAAGTTTGAATTTACTTGTTAAACTTTATTTTCATTTAATATGATTATAAAAGAAAATTCATGACAGGTTAGGTTGTTAGTGATTCGAGTTTCTATGTAAATGCTTCATATGCAGTATAATTAGGCCTATTTAAGCATAGACACACTTTCAATACCTAGAGCGCACCTGTTTTTCTTATATATAATCATGTTGGAATATCACATTTGTATCTTTGGTTTCGTTTATCATCAGAGTATGATGAGAATTTATCAATTAATGGTCGATAGCAGTAAAAAAAAAAAGAAAGACACAATAGCAAACTTACCTTATATATTGTTAATAAACTATTACATATACAGTTCACTGGTGTTTACACATTAAACCTTCACTGATACCAGATTTGTTTAACTTATATTGTGAAAAGAGTTGTTATCCATTGCTGAATTGCCTTGGCTAGTAATAAGAATATTTGAAACATATACTACATTATTGTTATTGATACTCTAGTTTTTACAATTCTCTTCATTTTTAGTTTTTACAATTCTCTTCATTTTTACTTTGTCTTTTAAGTGCATAAGTCTGCACAATTTATGATTATTTTGTTTAGTTTAAGTGCATAATGTGCACTGGTTTCTGAAGAAAAAAAAATTGCAATTTATGTTTTGAATTTTGAGTATGGTTAACCTTATGTCTATTTTTTATCGTTACCACAATTATGGAATGATTTATGCTAATCATTTAATATGAATTTATTGTATATATGTATATATGTTTGAAGTATTTGTTTGGGAGAGAGAATGAGCGAAAGAGAACACGGAACAATGATCAAATGTTTCACATATCATTTTCTTTTCTATATTTTTTGTATTTACTTTATAATGTATATATTTTCTTTTCTATTTCTCTATATTGACTTTATAATGTATATAGTTCATTAACCCCAGGGTATTTATTCCTCTGATTTTGCTTTCTTAGATTTTTTTTCCACATGGAGGGGAGCCTCAATTTTCCAAAGAAAGGGGATGTAATGTAGTGATTGTATAAATCACTACATACATATAGCCTAGACATCATAATGTAAAATACCCCTTCTCAGAACCATCCCTTTTTATGTCCATACCCCCTTCTCAGAACCCTTTACATTTATTTAATCCACGCCAATAAAAACCCTTATTGTTAATAGTTCAAACAACCCCTAATCATAGAACAAAGAACTGCCTCCCCCTTCCTAATAATCAAACCCCCTTTTGTCCTATACCCAGGTTCTCCACCATGTTGTGTTGGGATCGTTCATATCTTAGTTGGGAGCATCAATGACCAGACAGGAACAATCGATGTAAAATTCAATCAAGAAACTTTATTAATAATCAGTCTTCAGCAATATTACATGTAGAGTTGAAAAGCGTATCACAACGTACGTCGATGTAGATCTTAACTCTGTGATGATCTTCTCTTCTCTCCTCCACCCTTGGGTGTCCACTCAATCTATATTCAAGCTTCTACATAAATTATAATCCAAGTGTTTGGGCATAGGACAAAAGGGGGTTTGATTATTAGGAAGGGGGAGGCAGTTCTTTGTTCTATGATTAGGGGTTGTTTGAACTATTAACAATAAGGGTTTTTATTGGCGTGGATTAAATAAATGTAAAGGGTTCTGAGAAGGGGGTATGGACATAAAAAGGGATGGTTCTGAGAAGGGGTATTTTACATTATGATGTCTAGGCTATATGTATGTAGTGATTTATACAATCACTACATTACATTAGAGATAAATTGCAAACCCTTATTTTTGTGTGTGTTGAGATTGCCATTTCTCCATGCGTTTTCTATGGGAAATGACATTTCTGTTTTGCACAATTTGTTTCACTGTGTCGCAATTTTTCATTGTGATCTGGTTTCCAAATCTTTATAAAAATCATACCATCAGATAGAGCATAACAAATCTTATTGGACTCTTTATGGACAAGTTTTTGGCATTAATAATAAATTTATAACAGCTCTCGGAAGCTAAAAATTTGGATTTGTGTGTGTCCATTTCTTAACTACACAGTCTATGGCAGAGAAATGCTGAAAATTTACCTAATTTCATTCTTCTTTTTTGCAGCCAATAATTTGATTTTTTTCAAAAATGTTACATTTCTGTCAGTTTGAAGGTCATTTCTCTTCGAATTCACAAAGAAAATGTGATATTTTCTTGAAATAAGAAAAATAAATTTTTTCTCCAGACACCCTAGTTCTACATTAGGGCTAGATATATTATTCTGAACCTTCTCCATGTTTTTATTTTCAATTTTAGTGGGGGTGCATATGGAACTCTTGCCAACACATGTAAACAAAGATTGATTTCCCTAGGAAATCCATCTTTTAAGATAAAAATCTCGTAAATGTGTTTTATTTTATTTATTTTTACACCTTCATATGCCTAATGCGATTCCAAAATTGGTTAATGAAAAGGTGAAAAATTGAAGGTTTCTTACCAGACCGATCTCGTGTAGATCCCTCGATCCGTTTGTCAACAAAGCAAATACAATAGGTCTGACCCTTGAACCGCTTCGTTATGACGTACCTTCGATAAGCGATGTTACAAAATGCCGTTTTGAAGAACAATTTATGGATAAATATTATTATTTAACAAATACTAAAATTTAAGACGTGATTATGAATAATAATTATTATTGTAAACCATGATTCTTCCTGAAGTCTCCCTGCCGTACAAACGGATTCTGTACATTATTCGCCTTCGCCATCTGATCCAGCGTCTTTCCCAAATGAAACACCTGCATCAAAACCTCATTATTCAGTCTAAGTCTGCATGCATGATCAACCATATATTTTTCTTGTTTCTCTTTATAGATAAAACTAATTGCATCATGGATATTGTACTGAATGTATTGGATGCCAATCTTCTCACACCATACAACATCTACCCAGAAACATGGTCAGAGGACTACTGGCTTAGGCAGGCCCTAAGCCTGTTTGTAGTTGTCAATCTTGGAGGTGCTATCCTGTATTTTCTATTGGCTGGCTTGAGTTATCTCTTCATCTTTGATCAAAGACTGATGCAGCATCCGAAAATTCTGAAGGTTTGTGTGATTTCTATAACTTTATTGTTTTTTATACCATAATTATTGCTTAATGATGATAATTAACTCTCACTTTCAATTAACACTTACTTTCTAACTTCAAACAGGCTAGATTAAATAAAATCATGGAAATTTAGGGATTTGCAAACTTTGAAACATATTACACTTGATAAGGCTATGAATAACTGTCTTTCTTAAGGAGTGCTAATAACAATTTTTTCAAGGATGCCAGGTGACTGGTAAGATTTCAACCCTGGTCCTTTTGATTCACGTACATGTACCATCAACCACAACACCGTATGTAATGATGCTGACAATTGTTGATGCTGCTGGTATTGACATCATCTTTTTCATTACCACCATCATACCATCATCATCAGCAGCAACATTGTCGGGAATGTTAGCATCAACAGCAGCATCATCATCATAATCATGATCATCATCATCGTCATGATTATCATTATCAGCATCATAATATCATCTGCATCAGCATCATCATCATCACTATCAGCATCATAATCATGATCATTCTCATCATTATCAGCATCATTATTAAACACAATCACATCACTCCTGTTCTTAAAGACCTCCATTGGTTGCCCATGAAGGATCGCATAGTTTTTTTAATTCTACTTTTGGTTCATCATATCATCAATGAATCCACACCGATTATAACAAGTCTAAATACACCACTATCAACCTGCACGCACACTGCGATCATCCCAATCTGGTCTCTTACATATTCCACTATCTAAAAAATCTATGGGCGATCGAGCCTTTGCTCATGCCGAACCAGCACTGTGGAATTCACTACCACAGGAGCTGAATAACTCAAACTCTGCAACAGCCTTTAAGGCAACCTAAAATTGCATTTGCTAACAAGCAGGTACTAGGTTTGAAGACGGAAATTTTTCCTCATTTGTAATATACCCTTTCTTGTACTTCTCTTAGTTCTCTTTACTTATATGTTTGCTCTCTTCTATTAAAGCGCCTTGAGCATTTAATCATAATGGAAAAGACGCTATATAAATCATATAAATATAAATATAATATAAATCATATGTATTATTATTATCATCTGCATCATTATCAGCATCAGAATGATCATCTGCAACATTGTCATCATCACCATCAATGATCATTATCATCTGCAACATCGTCATCATCATCATTATCATCATTATCATCATCATCATTTTCAGCATCGTCATCATCAGTGAGCTCAATCATTTGGGATACAGCCTGGCCTCCACTCCATTTCTCAAATCAACCTTTGTCAGTTGCTGTGCTTTTCTACATTTTTTTGACCAGTGAAATGTGTGTTGTACATGTAGAATTGATTTTCTGTAACATTTGATAGACATGCACCACAGTGTTGTGAAACCGATCCGTAGTGCTGAAGTGATTAGTGAAGCCAGATGAATATTTGATAACATAATTCTATTTCTATTTCAACAGAATCAAATCAGAAAAGAGATCATGTACACACTGTGGTCTATTCCTTTCATGGGCATCCTCACAGTAGTCATGTTTATGCTAGAGGTCAGAGGTTATAGTCAACTATACGACAGCTTTAGTGAGAGTCAACTTGGTAGGTATACCTGCCTTCCCCACAAACGTGCGCACACTATCTTTCTCCCTGCTTTAGAATGTCTTTTTGCCTCGCTGTGGCCATGTAACTTTTAATTTATCATGAAAAATGAACAGGGGTCCGTTTCATAAAACTTGTTACTACAACAAATTTACACTAACAGTTATAGGCTACTAAAATCCTTCAATCTGATTGGCTGTTAGTAAATTTGTTATGGAAAATCTTGCATTTGTTATTGTAACACGTCTTTATGAAACAGGACCCAGATCAGTTAACAAGTTAGACTATAAATTGCATGCCTCAGATTGCACTATTGCCATAGGCTTTAGCCAACATTCTTTTTGAGACTACATAAATTTGTACAAGTCCAAACATTTGTGAGATGAAAGATGCTTCAAATGTCTTCCTTCTTTTATAGACTCATGAGCTCAAATAATCAGCTGACTTAGAGCATTATTTCAGACCAGAATATGTAAAATATGTGTTGATGACATCTTCTAAGTCAATTTCAGCTAAGTAGATTATATTTCTGTGGTCCCGATATTTGACCTCTAGAGGCAGAGTCACCTCTATGTCATAAATTTTATTTTGCAAAAGTTGTATACAGTGAGTGTATACAAGGGTGATGGGGCCACAGAAATTAAGTAATCTCATTTGTATCTAGCACATGTAGGTTGCTTTTACTGAAAGAATAAAACAATTTGATTTTGAATAAGCTGTGTTTCTCTGTTGAGCCATATATTTATTATGATATTATTATTACATGTGTTTGTATAATTTGTTGTAGGATGGTTTCGTTTGCCGTTGGAAGTGATGTCCTTTCTGTTCTTCACCGACATGTGTATCTACTGGATCCATCGCTGGCTTCACCACCCCTTCGTCTACAAACACCTTCACAAGAACCATCACATGTGGAAAGTTCCCACTCCGTTTGCTAGCCACGCGTTCCACCCCATTGACGGGTTCCTGCAGAGCTTCCCATACCACATGTACCCGTTCTTCTTCCCGCTTCACAAAGGGGTGTACCTGACCATGTTTGTCTTCGTCAACTTTTGGACAGTGAGCATCCACGATGGCGATTACCGCGTCCCAGAAACCATGAAGCCGTACATCAATGGTTCGGCCCACCATACGGATCATCATCTCTTCTACAATTACAATTACGGTCAGTTCTTCACCTTGTGGGATAGGCTTGGAGGCTCCTTCAGGAATCCCTCTGCCTTCGAAGGTAATGGTCCTCTGGAAGATGTCATCAAGATGGCTAGTAATGGCTCTCTTTCGTGTCAGACCAAGGCAAAATCAGAGAATCCAAGTTTGAATTGTGAATCCAATGGTTACAACCTCAGAAAGCGCTAAGCGATCACTTAACTGATTCATGATAGACATTTTGATGAGCTAAATCGTTCTGCTTTTTTTTTCACTTATTGAAGCTGTATTATATCTAATTGATACATGTATGTCACACTCTCAAGGATGTTCCTGGAGGACTTGACTTTGGTTTTGGGTCTCTTTACAAAGTGTTTTGAAATGCCAAATAAGAAAAACAACTTGAGTAAGCCTGAGTCGAATCGATTTTAAAATCGATGTTCGATCGATGTCATCGAACGCCGGTGCAGATTTTGCAAAATCGATGCATCGAAAAAAAAAAAAAAAATACGTCGGCCGGCCGATTCATTTGGTTCACACAATCAGACATCAAAATAAACAGTAATATCCAACTTGACTACTACTTACTTCATTTATATTGCCCCCAAAATGAAACCGATTGTGTAATTATGATGCCTATTCACCATTAATTTGAAGTTTATTTCGATCATAGTTCGAGTCTTGCTCGTCTGCCCGGCTCGTCTGCTCGTGCCAAGATAATTTATGCACGATGAATTTATGAATGGAGGAAGTCGCCATTCATCGTGCATGCGCAGTACCGTACTGTCAATCATATCAGAAAATGGCCGGAAAATTGATGCGATCAACGTAAAGTATATCTTGCTTTTCATGAACAATATTAATATCATGACCATAGAACATGATTTAATCGTAATATTTAACAATAATTTGCATATGATAATCATTAATATGAACTTAGAGCTTGATGTGAAACGTTTGTATTTCGTTTAAATTTTCAATGGCGGACATCACATGACGATCGACTTGAGTGAGTGCACTTGTCTAAAAAAATAATTATCACGTTAGGATTGATTATCGAACATTGTCAACATGTAGAAACTCTTTTGAAGATCGTAATATCACCATATAATAATATTTTACATGACAAAACAGAGAAAAATTACGTTTGATTTTTTTCCCATCAATATGAAGCTTGTTTGTGCCCAACTTTGGGCTCTGATTTCATGAATGGAAAATATGTCAGACGTCATCGAACGCGCATGCGCATTGTGCTTCTTTTCTCGGAGCCGGAGCTCGGAGACGTCCAGAGATGGAATAAAAAATAAAAATAATGCCAGTATAATACTATTAATTCTTCCATATGAACATAACATACTTTGCTGACATCGTCAATTCTTTTAGTATGGCCATAAGATCTTATTAAATCGTAGTTATTTAAAATCCAATAATAATTTATATGAATTTAGAGCTCGATCCAAGAATTCGTATTTATTTCGATCACAAAGCTCTTGTGTCTAAAAAAAATGGATTATCATTATCAGGATTAAATCTCGAACATCGCCAGAACTCATATTCCACAATCTTTCCTCACAATCGTTATATCAGCATTGAATACCAATTCAAATGACCATCCAGAGAAAATTACGTATTTATTCCCATCAATTTATTTGGAGCTAATTTTGGATCTAACTACCCCGCCAACTACACAATCTCAGGCAAGTTACAACGCTCTCCCCGCTGTTTGCACTTGTTAGATGGCGCTGGCAAGCACGCCTGTCGTTTCGGGAGAGTGAGTGTACGGGGCTGGTGTGTGCGAGTCTGGACTGCGAATGCTAGTTGACCGAAAATCATTCGGATCGACTCTGCGTGATTCATGTCTTTAATATTGTTTCATTTTAAACTTATATCTTATCATCTGCAAATATCATTGTTGAAGATATTTTGGGAAGAATTCTGCATTGCTCCCCGGCCTTTTTTGTGTTTTGTGATCATGGGAAATACAAACGAACTTTGCTCTGTCATTTGCTTTTGCAACGCTCACCCGGCCAGCGCAGACCGTCATGTGCATGTAGTGCATGCATAGCGCATGCATCGACGGCCGGCCGGAGCCAAAAAAAGACTTGATTTTCCCCGCCTTCAAATTTCGATGCATCGATGTTCGATCGAATTAAAGCTGTCGAACACCGGTTTTCAAAATAATCGATATGACTCAGGCTTAAACTTGAGCCATCTTCAAATCTTCTTTCTGGCAACATACATTTTGTGGAAATTGTTCATAAATGTTCTGTTGATTATGCAATATTGTTAATATATGGATATTAAATGAATATTTTGATGAATATTTTGAAATGCAAAAACAATAATTCCTCAGTTGTTTGTCCTGAATACATCATGTATATGAATAAAATTCAAGCTAAGTTATGTATAGATATATACGTGAACATAGATGTGGTTGTATAAAAATGAGACATACATAACTGACCAGGCAAAAATAAAAACTTTTCACAACTTAGTACTGCCTAAATCTGCAACTTAGGATAAGCTTTACCCTTGCAATGAATGTGGATTTCCAGGGCTCCTTTTTTTTAGTCTCCAGGGCTATTTTGAGAATTTTGGGGGCTAATTCGCCCCCAGCCCCTGTGTAATTGTCTCCCTGTAACTGACAGAATTTACACACACACACACACGCTCCCTTGCACACAAAGAAAGGGGGTAAATAATGAAATCTCCCAAATGAATTGTGTAAATTTGTAAGGACTCAACATCTGCATAGATAAAATGTTAGTTTAAAGCATTCACAAGAGCTATATACAATGTATAAGCTAAGAACATGCCATGAGGGCTACACCTTCGCAATAGTTTAATTGTCGAATCATGCCAAAATTGTTTGCTATGGCAAATTTCAGGGTAGCTGATCAAACTTTTTCATTTATTTGTGAAAATCCTAATTTCATTTGCTCTGTCCAGTCAGTCCGCAAGCCCTGAAAAAGTAGCTTCTTTTATCCAAGTGATATTCATGACAAGAGGGTTTTTGCATAGTTAATGAGCTTGGTGCGAACCAAAACACCTCTTTTTATTCGGCCATTGCTGCTCTAAATATTGACCAAATTTCATGTTTTTGGTATCTTTGTAAAGAAGAAGAATCATTCTTTTAGGTCATGTGTTTGGATTTTTAAAAAAATGTTGTAATATAGGAAAAACTTTTGATCTAAAACATGAAACAAAATATTTTTTTTCATGCAACAAAAGTTGTTGTTTTCACACTTAATTTCTGTTTAGGCACAAATGATTTTTAAATCATGATAAAGCTGAAGATTTAAGCTTTAATATGATATAATTTTTATAAGAAGATGTATTTTAGATGGGTCAGCAGCCAGCTTTTCATAGGCCAAGTACATTTTGCAGCTCAAAAACAAGAATACTGCACTCTGATTGGTCATAGACCACACACCCACGCAAATTCCAATGTTCCCCACACTGGGCCTCTGCAAGGTCACACTCACCGTGTGGTAATCTCTTCAAATTACCCGCGCCTGTTTGTTTTGAAAACAGTATTCAGCCAATCAGAACTCTGAATTTTATGTTACTCAGAAATTTCAGAAATCTCGTCTTGCATCTTGATGGATATAACTGGCTGCTGACCCATCTAAAAGATGCCACATATCAAGAGTGACATTGTAAGGAAGTATAGAGTTTGAGCTTTCTGATGATATAAATAATGTTGGTGCCTAAAACACAAAATGTTGCACAATTTGCAAGTGAAAACAGAGGAAGAAAATTCTGTTTGATGCATCTTTTCAGGTAAAAAATTCACTTATTTATCAAAATATTTCATTCAAAAGAAATGACCAATATAAAAGGGTAACATTTACTCTTGCCCATGGTACAAAAATAATCAATATTACTCAAGGAAAAAGTGGTTAAATTCTTTGAGAAAGAAAGTCTCACAATTCACGAGATTTTGCAGGGACATGAATTCAGCCACGAGAGGACTTGGATAAATCTTGCTCATTTGCTCATTAACACAGGGGATTGCGGACTGACTGTGTCATTTTCAATCGTTAGTATACAGGTGCATATGTACATTGTGCTATGCAGTGTGTCTTTACTGTTTATCTGTCAAATTGTTAAAGACCCGACTTTTGGACTTACTTGGCTACACAGACATAAAAGCAAATAGATAACGATGTTTGTGTACTCACCGTTATCAAGAAAAGAAAACTTTATATATAAGCTCCTACTTGTATATAAATGTCCATATTGGCAGATATTTAAAACCTTGCTTGATACAAATGCACACATGTAGCATAATAAAGTAAACAGTATTGTAGATATTGAATTAATAGATTATTTACATGTAAATGCATCGTAGTATTGCATTATCGTTATTATAATTAGTATTATGAAAAATGGTCTGACATGGTGTGTGATGACTTTGATTTCTCTGTGCTGCTTCACTCGCAAAGGATTGAAAATCCGAAGAGCCTGTGACAGCAAAGTATTTACACTTTTGTGTGATGTAAAATGATCTATTTATAGTATATGTCTTTTGTTACACAAGTTTTGGTTTATTTTGCTTTGTAAGTGAGATTAGTTGTCTTCAATACAATCAATTACGAATGATTTTTCCTTATTATATCTTTCCTTACTGAAGGAACTCCTCACCAAAGCAGTTTGTTTTTAATATTCCTATCAGTCCTGTGTAAGGGAGAAGTCACACCATTTGCATTTTAAAGAACCTACTTTGTTCAAAAATAGTAGGGAATTTTTTCCCAGTGAAGTACATGTAGTTATCATTTTTTATTTACTCCATTCACTTTGTTTTTCATTCCATAGATCATATAGATAAAATGAAGAAAACAAGTCCTACCATTTAGCATTCTTTTAATATTCAGAAATATTGTGTTGGTAGTGTTGTTAAACCTCGATCAATTTATCAATCTCTCAATCAGTTGGTACAGAATACATCCATGGTCCCGTATCACCAAGGTTAGCGATTAATGGTACGCTTGATTTTTACGATTGATTGTACATTGTAGTCAATGGCATCAATCATAGAAAAATGTTCTAAGATCATTGCTAAGCTTTGTTGTATGGGCCACATGAATGCACTCAAAATATAACCTTTGTCCATCAAGTGACTAATTGTACATTCCAGTGTTTTATCTGCTGAATATTGTTTTCCAGTGTCCTATAAAACTTGGGAATGCATCCTAATGGTGCCCCCCCCCCCCCGGGGGTCCTCTTATCAGCCACCTTTTAAATCAGGAGTCAAAGTGCATTATGGATATCTTCATTGAAGCGATCATATCATAGTGTGATAAGCATTTGGTGTAATTTTTAACATTATTTTTGTGGATTTTTTTTCTTTTGGCAAATATTTTTGTGTGGGTTAGAACAGTACATGTGTGCATCATGGTAACAATTTCTTTACACTATTACTTACTGGGTAGTTTTTACAGAAATCGAGTGCAGGCAAAAATAAAATTAATATAAATGTTTGCAGGAACTCTGATAATTGTTCATGTTTGTGCCAAATAAACATTTAAAAGATTTTTTTCTTGTCTGAAAAAAGAAATTATTGAAAAATACTAATTTCTTTCACTGTGAATTTGGTTGGCATATGGGCATGAAGAAACCCCCAATCTATTCAACTTTTTGGTGGTGTTTTCAAAATCTGTTAGGAAGATGGAAGATTCTTTTTAATGCATTCTGAGTTTTAAAAAAAAATCCAAATATGAAGTCAGATAAACAGCACTGGTTGGTACTTGTGGATATCCTCATCCTGCCATAGCTTTTTGAATTTTGTGTGTGATTATCTGTATTTTAAATTCATTCTGAGTTAAATATTTTGGAATCTTTTTTTGTTTTTTAGTAAAATTATAGGTGACATTTTTTGCAATATTGAGTGTCGCTGATGTGGTTTACGGTACACCATGTGAAGTGTTGTAGAAACAGTGGATAGGAGAAGAGAAGAAATGGATAGGCGAGAAAGTGGAGATTTGAGAGTAGAGTATTCTTTCTTGAAAGTAGTCCTGAAAAGGACTGTAAACCAGGAAAGATTGATGAGTTGAGAACAGCTTGAGTAGTAGAGCTAGTGAGGAGATGCTGGCTTGAGTCGGCGAGTAGAGATGATGAGTAGTAGAGAGACTCGACGTTTCGGGCAGGTTGACTGTCCGTCTTCAGGAGACTCCTGAAGACGGACAGTCAACCTGCCCGAAACGTCGAGTCTCTCTACTACTCATCATCTCTACTCGCCGACTCAAGCCAGCATCTCCTCACTAGCTCTACTACTCAAGCTGTTCTCAACTCATCAATCTTTCCTGGTTTACAGTCCTTTTCAGGACTACTTTCAAGAAAGAATACTCTACTCTCAAATCTCCACTTTCTCGCCTATCCATTTCTTCTCTTCTCCTATCCACTGTTTCTACAACACTTCACATGGTGTACCGTAAACCACATCAGCGATTGTACATACCACCATGCAAACCTTCAAACAACAATATTGAGTGTGGTTATCAACATGTAAATAATGTACACATAATTAAGAAAAAAAAAGAGTAAATGTTACTCAATTTGATTATTAATGGATAAGATGTCCTCTGATCATAGACATAATTAAGTTGAAAAGCATGTACTACTAAATGGATCAATTCACTCTAGTTTCAAAGTCTATCAAGAAATTGAAGATAATCAGATCAGCTGTAAGTGGAAACTTTTCAGATTTTCAAAAAAACATTCTAATTATAACAAATATATCATATCCATCAGCCACCATGTGAGTGGACACAAAAATGAATATTAGTGCTGTATTCAAATATGCATTGTTTTTCACTATACATTGTATATGCACTCTAAATATTATATTATTAACATGTAAACGAGATTAAGCTTATCTTTATTCACTGGCGGATCCAGGGGGAGGGGGGAGTTGGGGCAAAGCCGGCCCGTGCCTCTTCCAAGAGGCACAATCAGAATGTATAATGTAAAAATGCCGTTAAAACAGAAGTGTGCCCCCTCCCCTTTTTTTTTGCTTGTCAAATTTTTTGTGCGGACGAAATGGCCTATTTTTGGATGAAAACCCCCTTTTTTTTTCCTTGTCAAATTTTTCCACTGGAAAACGTGCCCTCCCCCTTTTGGAAAATCCTAGATCCGCCCCTGCTTTATTGTTCATTAATTTGGAATGGTGCGATGAATAGTCCATTATGGGGATCAACAATGATAGGTCGGTCATGTTGGATACATGTGGGTCTGACTTGCATAAGCACTGTAGAAAATGAAAGTGAATATTCACATAATCTACGACTGCATATGTAATTCTAATGGTCATTAAAAGCAGAATTACTACTTGATATAAAGAAAAAAAAAGTCTTGTTGATGATTTTCTTCAGTATATTTCTACATAATTGATTCTGACCATACCTTCCAAATGAGTATTTACCTACAAATATCCCACATGCTTAGAAATAGATCGTACAAGATCCTCCCTAATATCTTATAACATCCTCTTACAGACCTTACAACATTCTCCCAAAGATCTTAACATCCTCGCAAAGACCTTACAACATTCTCCCCAAAATCTTAATAACATCCTCGCAAAGACCGTACAATATTCTCCCAAAGATCTCAAATAACATCCTCGCAAAGACCTCACAATATTCTCCCAAAGATCTCACCATCGCAAAGACCTTACAACATTCTCCCAAAGATCTTAACATCCTCGCAAAGACCTTACAACGTTCTCCCAAAGATCTTAACGTCCTCGCAAAGACCTTACAACATTCTCCCAAAGATCTTAACGTCCTCGCAAAGACCTTACAACATTTTCCCAAAGATCTCAATAACATCCTCGCAAAGACCTCACAATATTCTCCCAAAGATCTCGCCATCCTCGCAAAGACCTTACAACATTCTCCCAAAGATCTTAACATCCTCGCAAAGACCTTACAACATTCTCCCAAAGATCTTAGAATAACACCCTCGCAAAGACCTTACAACATTCTCCCAAAGAACTTAGAATAACATCCTCGCAAAGACCTTACAACATTCTCCAAAAGATCTTAGAATAACATCCTCGCAAAGACCGTACAACATTCTCCCAAAGATCTTAGAATAACATCCTCGCAAAGACCTTACAACATTCTCCCAAAGATCTTAATAACATCCTCGCAAAGACCTTGCAACATTCTCCCCAAAATCTTACAAAATCCACCCTAAGGTCTTGCATCATCCTCCCTACGATCTTAAAGCATTCTTACAAAGATCTTACATCCTCCCTAAGATCTTACAACATCATCCCTAAAATCTTAAAGCGTTTTCTAAAAAAATCTTACGATATCCTTTTATAAAGATCTTACAACATCTTCTCTCATAGATTCAAGACTTATCTTTATTCAAACATATTATAAATCAGATACAAATGAGTGGATGAACGTTATTATTACAATAGCATAGTTAGAGATTTCAAGATGGACTTAGGATTGTAAATATAATAATAATGATGATGATAATAATTATAATAGACAGTATAGCATATGGAATAGAAAATGAGGGGGTCCACTTAAAGCAATGCTTGTAAAGTTTAATAGGTCCCCCTAAAAAAGGCGGGGGTGAAATAAAAGTTGAAAACCAAAAAGATGGAAGAAGGATGCAGAGCCTCTAATGTAACATGAAATGTTTTTAAGTCATTCTCTCAACTTATAATTCGTTCCAAGACTATATATTTCGTTCCCATGCACGAATTCTAACTCGTCCCCTCGGCCTTTTCTTGTGCCCTTTTTTGTATCATGGAGGTAGAAAGAATGGTTGTATTTTCCCCGGTAGCATGCACGCATAGAAATGTAAAAAAAATTGACACTAGAGGGTGTGCTCTAGTTCACATGCTTTGGAGAATTGAATATCAGTCTCCTATTCATAGCTCATCAATGAATAAATAAATAATAAAAAAATAATTACAAATCAACCCCTTTATATATTATATTGTAATTTACTGAGAGGAATCACAGTTCACAGTACAACAGTAGTGTAAAGAGCCCCCCCCAAAAAAAAAAAAGCTCGTGCAAGACGATCAGTGATACTTGATTACCTTTATGTCGAAGTTTCATGAAGCACATCCATAACATTTTTAAAAATACCCAAAACATGGTCAAAGTTCATTGACCCGAAGTGACCTTATCGAAAAAGTGATAGGTACTTATCCCCAAGTACCATGGACTAAGTCTAAATACTTTCAAGTTTCTAAGTTATAATTAAAGGAAAACTTAACTTTAATTGGTTATATAAGATTTCAATATCGACTCCGCCGCCGGGCATATACTAGTCTCGCTCTGCTATGCAGGCGAGAGAAAAAAAGCTATATGTGGTCTATTTCTGCGTATATTTACAACTCAGAATATTTTACTAGTATTTGTAGTGTCTTAAAAAGATACAGAAAATTATTCCCTTTGAGATCGTCGTAAAATTCCAACATGAAAAAGATAAACCATGAGGTCACGGAAGAATAGGAGATCGAAGGGGCTATTTTTTGCCTCAAAAGCTATAGAGCCCAAATGCCGATTTTTATGGATTGTCTTCTCTGTACTTTATAACTTTCCTTCAGTGACGAACTTAATTAATGAAGGGGAACATCTAATATGAAATACAAAAAGTAAAAGAGAACTTCAGGGATGACAGTGCACAGATTAAAAAAGTGTTACCACACAAACGGCACAGCATTTTCTCTTCAATGGGATTTTTTTTCGCGGCAAGTGCCCTGCTCCCACACCCACCCGTTGCTGCCCATACGGGAATGGAGTAAGGTGCTAATTACAGCTATACTTTTACATTTAACAGTGAACATTTTGAACCAAAAGAAAAAGAAACGGGACATCAAATGGGGCACACTAGTTGCAGAAGAGGAATTTCACAATTAAAAAAAAAAATTGAAGGGACATACAAATCAGTTTCAGAACGCTAAATAAGGAAAACGGCACTGGTCGCATCGATTAAGAAAGTGTTACCTCACAAAGTTAACATTTCTTTTCAATGAATAAAATTAAGAGCATATTTCATAAAATGGGAATTTGGCAATTTATCTGAGGAAAAGAACAATGTTTGTAAGGGTTATTTTCTTGGGTAAAAGTGGGATATTTTAGTGCTTAAAATAGGGGGCGCTGTGCCCCTGCCCCCGGATCGCCGCCGCCCCGAGCTACTTTATCTTATTTGTCGGCAGGAAGGGTAGGTAAGATCGAAGTGGGGCAACTTAAAGGACAAGTCCACCCCAACAAAAAGTTGATTTGAATAAAAAGAGAAAATTCCAACAAGCATATGATGGAAAATTTTGTAGAAATCGGATGAATACTGAAAGTTATTAAAATTTTTAAGTTTTGCTTAATTTCACAAAACAGTTCTATGCACTTCCTGGTCGGTATGCAAATGAGGAGACTGGTGACGTCAATCACTCACTATTTATTTTGTATTTTATTACATGAAATATGAAAAATTCATATTTTTTCCTAATTGTCAAGTGAAACAATGATTAATTCCTCTCTGAAAATGAGGAATTAGCATTGTTTGATACTGATATGGTTCCGTCAAGTTGGTCCGTATTGTCAAATCTGTAAAAAATGAAATATTGTATAATTCAAACAATAAAAAACAAAAGAAATAGTGAGTGAGGGACATCATCGTCTGTGTCATTTGCATGCCACTGAGTTGTGCATATCACTGTTTTGTGAAAAATAAGCGAAACTTTAAAATGTCATAACTTTCTTATTTTACATCCGATTTTAATGAAATTTTCAGCGTTATGCTAGTTTATTTTTTTCTATTTAATCAAGTCAACATTTTTCTGGAGTGGACTTGACCTTTAAAACTTCATTTAGAACTATATACCATCTCAAAAAGGAAGAAGAAAATACAGGTTCCATGGGGTTCCATGACAATTGCTCCGGTCAATAACCTCTAAAACTATATTAGCCCTAATCTTAATTTTCAAATTACTCTGAAGTCTGAACCAAAAACTCTATTACAATCCTAGCTCTATGTCTATATCCGAGCCCTCTGAGATATGCAGGCCGAGAAAATGTCGCAGGAGCATATCATTTTACCGAAAATATCACCCCCTCCTCCTCGACCTCGAGGGTATTTAGGGGTTTCCCCGGAAATCCGATTAACGCGCGATCGCGAGTGCATTGAATTCCAGAACTTCGTGTACGTGTAGCTAGATCTCCGCTAGATCTATGTGCGTAAGGTACCAAGGTTCTTCTCATTCGATCGACCTCTGCACACGATCCCACAGTATTCCTTTTTCATGTGTACAGTTTACATTCGAGTATATTGGCTGCCTTATTGAGGAGTCTCTCACAATATTCCCGTACTTTCTGAAACTTGATCATCACCAATATAATTGGATCTATTCTGTTGTTGACTGAGTGGTACCGGTACGGTTAACCCAGGGAGCTCCCGCCCGCGTACGGTTAGACAGCTGGCAGCCGTCTGTTTCGAGGAGTTTTTTAACATTTTTTTATTTTTTTAATTTCTCCTCTGTATTACTATTTGGTGAGTGAAGCCAACAGAGTTAAGCTGAACAACCAACATAACAGAGACCGAAGCTTTTGACTTTTGTTTTGGTCTACGGTACGGTACGATGAGTGCTGGCTTCTGATACTATTTTATTTGCCACAGCCAAGACCACGTTTGCAAATTTATGCAACTTTTTGATTAACAACAAAAATTATGAAGGAGGTGAGAATACTGAGCGTTACTAATTATGTTTGTTAATCTGTTTGATTCACAATTCAAATATGAAGTTGAACCTCGCAGCCTCGACTGAGATTGCATGTTACCGGTTAGTCTAACATTTACATGCTCTAACTTTTGTTAGATCTTGATATCTATATTTTCAATTTTTATGCAGTTTTACACAGCCGTTCACTATGCACCAACTATGCTACCTAAGTTAGATTTCTGGGGATTTGTTATCCCAACCATAATAGATCATGTAACTTGTTAGTCTTATTGCTTTAGATTAGTGGAACAAATAAACTAAAGCCTCCAGAGACTGATGGCCTACAGGCTACAGTAACTTAGTTGTAATCTACAATAAAGGAAAACGTGAATTAAATGAAATTATCTTTAAAAATCATGAATGTGAACAATAATTTGAAATTTGCATCAATAACTTAAACAAAAAGAAAAGTGGTAAAAATGTAAAATTGTAATTTCCATGAGTCTGATGTCATTTTCTAGTACATAGTCATCAGAGACCCTCAAGGAATATTGTTTTATGCTGATCTTATATTTCAGTACCAGCGCATTCAGCCTATTAACGATAAGGAAGGACAAGCTATTAAGGATGGGGCACCGAAGCCAGGACGATGTGCATCGTGTTCTCTTCTTGCCCTATTCTTCCTGGCTATTTTAGCAGGTCTTGTTGCCGCGGTGATCCTTATCATTACCAATCCTCAAGGAGTGAGTCCTAAGCCTGTACCATGCACTGATCCTTGCACGTAAGTACGATAATGGCCAGGGTTCAATCAACGACCAGGGGCCCGTTTCATAAAATAAATTTGCAGTATAAACAGTTAAAAAGATAGATTCTTCATACGCTATGAACTTTTATCTGATAATCAATTTGGATTTCGAGAAAAACATACAACTTCACATGCAATTCTTCATTTTATTAACAAAATTTCATCTGCTATTGACAAACATTGCCATACAATTGGTTTATTTTTGGACTTCTCCAAGGCCTTCGATACCATTGATCATAGTATTCTTTTTTATAAACTGCATCATTATGTTGTAAGGGGGAAGGCCTTGGAGTGGTTCAAAAGTTATCTTACAAACAGAAAACAATTTGTCTCATTGAATGGAGTAGAATCTAAAAGCCAACCAGTTACTTGCGGTATTCCTCAAGGGAGTATCCTTGGCCCCCTGATTTATATCATATATATGTAAATGTTTTTCAATATTCATCTTCACTTGTGTCTTTTATTCTATATGCAGATGATTCAAGTATATTTTTCTCGCATAAAAACCCTCAAATGCTTGTTGAGATTTTTAACACCGAGTTGCAAAGTATTTGTAAATGGATATTTGCCAATAGGCTCTCTCTTAATCTTGATAAAACAAATTTTATGTTATTTAGTAACTCTATTACTTTACCTGACAATATTTTATTGAATGATGTCCAGATCAGTAGGGTAAAATCAATTAAGTTCTTGGGACTTTTTATTGATGATAAAATGACCTGGAAAATTCATACAAACCAAATTTGCTCAATTTTATCTAGAATACTGGTATAATGTATAAACTAAAATCAATGTTTCCATCCCATATTATGCAAATGTTATATTTTACTTTATTACACCCATATTTAAACTATGGCATTCTTGCCTGGGGAAATTCTGGTAAGCTTCAACTTGATAAAATTTTGGTTATCCAAAAGAGAGCAATTCATATAATTTCCAATGCCCATATATGGGCTCATACAGGTCCTCTCTTTTTAGAAAAGGGTGTTTTAAGAGTTTCTGATATTTTCTATCTGCAGTTGGGTTCTTGTATGTTTCAATTGAACAATAATGACTTGCCTCCGGCACTTAATTATATGTTCATAATAAACAACCAGTTGCATGACTATCCAACACGCCAAGCATTTTCATTTCATCTTCCAAAAACCAGAACAAAATTTGCCCACAATACTATTATTTATTCAGGTCCCAAATATCTCGATATAAAAAGATCTGTTAGCTTAACTGCATTTAAAAGAAAATTGAAAACGTCTTTTTTGAGACAATATTACTTCTCATAGAACCCAACTGTACGCTTTAAATACACAATATATATTTTATCTATTTGTACTCATTTGTGTATTACTTTTAGGACGGTCGGAGAGTGGATTGGGCACCTGGTAGTTAGGGAAACTCTTTTATCAACCACATACCTCTTCTAAGTTTTGCTTCCTTTGATACTTTTTCTCACCTAGCAACTATCAAGATTTCTTTTTTTCCTCGTCTGCCAGGTGCTCCATCCCCTCACTATGTCTGTATGTTTGTCATTGTAAATAAATTACATGTATTCATATTAACAGCTGCAGATACCCTTACAAAGGACCTGTCTACTATTTTCTATTTCATTGGCATACGACCAATGCTGTAAAAATATTTCAGTCATCCTTAAACGTCGCAGTCGTGAACAGCAATATAATAGACGGGTCTTCTTTCCTTCTTTCTTTCTTTTATGTCTTGCTTTGTCTTCCTTGTCTTGTCTAGTAACCTGTGTGTCCCTGTTCTTTGTAACATTATCTG
This sequence comes from Lytechinus pictus, assembly GCF_037042905.1. NCBI lineage: Eukaryota > Metazoa > Echinodermata > Echinoidea > Temnopleuroida > Toxopneustidae > Lytechinus > Lytechinus pictus. The sequence continues at coordinate 46,142,490 of NC_087246.1, read as the reverse complement.
TTTTCGTTCTTGTCCAGTTCTGTGACTTTCTCCGAGCTCTGCTCTATTTTTTCTGTAACTATTTTTAGCTATCAATGATTACACATTAATTATTTGTTAAGGGCCTATCCACAACAAGCTTTCGCTTTACTTTAGGTCCATCCACTTTGAATCTGCATTTATATTGCAATTATGCATACTATTTCGGAATGAGTTATATGTTTTTTGTATTTTGATTGATTTGTGGAAAATAAAATGAAATGAAAAAATGAAAAAGCTACTCAAATCCTTCAACCTGATAGTAAATTTGTAGTAGATATTGTGCATTTGTTATCATAAACAAGTCTATATGAATGGGGGCCAAGATCTTGAATTTTGATAGTTTGATGGGGCAAGTCAACTTTAAAGGGCATATTTTTATGAATATTACAACACAAGTGGGGGACACATGGGCACCCAAACTCTTCAAGGCCAATGAGATGCGCAGTGCATGAGACCAATCAAGACGTGTCTGACATCCATGACCATGATCTTTATGGCCTTGGATTGATTGGAGCCCTGAATTTTGTATTGAGTGACCAAAAGGGATTTCAACTCTTATTACAGTGTTACAGTATGGTTAAATGCTCTATATGTATTTTGAAACATCAATGTGGCTGCGGCCATACGTGTTACATCTTGCGATCTTGATATCAGAATGACCTTGATTGGATACATATGTGTCTTATCCGCTTGCGCTTTCTATTCATTAGGGGGATGGCACTTTGTATTATTACATAATGTCCTCCCAGATGAATAGAGCTTTCTGCGGATCAACACCATTGATCAGAAAGCTCCAAACACAGATTTAATCCTGAATTTTTTTAGCCTATTTAGATGAGTGAGAAATGATTTGAAATTAAAGGAAAAAAAATGTGCGGTTATTTTTGGGGGAGAAGGATCTTGACCAAATAAATTTTCTTGCAAAATGAATTGTTTAATACATCCGTTATAAAAAAAATAATTTTATTGAATAACACCAATCCCATGACAATGAAAAAAAAACCACATTATGAGGTATGGAACAGTAACAGCTGTAGGGAATATTAAGATTTGCTCTGGCGACCATTGCTCCGGACTTTATTTTGTGTAAGATGTAGGGTTAGGTTTAGGGTTGCAATAGTGTTTATGGTAGGTTTAGGGTTGCCGGTAAGTTTAGGATAGGGTAGCCATAGTGTTAAATCCAAGGTTAAAGTTGGTTTTTCCATTAGTGTGTGGAATCTATAGCAGAGCAATTGTCGCTGGAGCAAATCTCATGGAACCGATCTGTAAATGAAAAGGAAAACCATCAAATGTGTTTACATCAAGTGATATTGGACCAAACAGAGCAAATTTATAGTAGGCCTATACCAATTCCAAACTGAATTTTGCAATGGTTGAGTTTACAAAATGTGGAATTAGACTAATTGGCATTAAACCACATTGTTAGGACGTAGTTTAAACTGACCCATATTGTGTTGCTAGTTCCATTGTGTATTGTGTTTTCATATTTAATGAACTTTGTCTTTATAGCTTTGATCAAACATGACCCATTTAGCACACAATGCATGGAATTCACTATTGGTTTAAAGTCAAACCATTATGATTTGGGGATAGGTATGCTTCATTGAAATCTATGCAAATGATTCAATGATTCAGGAACTATTAAAGGAGAATGAAACCCTTGAAACCAGCTGAATCCATATCAAAGAGAAAAATCAAAGAAACATATTGTTGAAAGTTTGAGGAAGATTGAATGAATAATAAGAAAGTTATGAGCATTTGAATATTGAGATCACTAATGCCATGTAGTTCCTCCTATTGGCAATGCGACCAAGATCTGTGATGTCACACACGTACAACTCCCTCATTACTTTAGTACTTATTTACTTATATTCTCACTTTTATAGAGTCTATCACAAGGTGAGGTGTTCTCTTTATGAGAGGACAAGTACAGAGGTTTCACAACATTATATCATTGATGAATCGTTTGTCATATGATTAGAATGAGCAAAAAGAGATGTTTTGGGGGATATTTTCAGTGTCCAAAAGGGGAGAGTTGTTCATCTGTGACATCATAGATCTTGGTCGCATTGCCAATGGGAGGATCTCCATAGCAATAGTGATCTCGGCATTCAAATGCTCATAACTCTTCTATTGCTAGTCCTATTTTACTCAAACTTTTGTTGATCTTATTCTTTGATTTTTCTGCTTGTACAAAAGCTAACTTGCTCCAAGAGTTTCATTCTCCTTTAAAGAATGGTACTTGTTTGCCTAAACGAGCATGACAATCAGCATAAATCTAGCGCATTTTACCAAGCACATCTGGGTCCCGTCTTACAAAAAGTTATGATTGATCCAGTCAATCTCAACTCTATGGAAATCCACCATAATTTTTTCTACAGGATATTTGCACAAATAGTAAACAAAGAGAATCACACTAAATCTTCAAGAGAACAATGAATGTATACATCATATCTTGAAAATGTTCTGAGCAAAATTTGCATTTTAGATGTTGACATTGCTGGCTTTCCATATTTGTAGTTGATCGGATCAATTGCAACTATTGAAAGCCAGCTACTCCAACATTTAAAATGCATGTTTGTTCAAAATGTTTTCTGGATGTGATGTATGCTCATACATTCATTGTTGCTTTGACAATTTGATGTGCCCTCTTTGTTTACAAAGGACTTTGTGCAAAATTTTGGTAGGAAAACTGTGACAATGATGAATTTCCTTATAGTTGAGGTCGATCAAATCAATCGCAACTCTTTTTAAGACGGGCCCATTTCTTTACCAGGAATCATTGGATCATTCCAAATGCATGTTTGCTAAATGAAGCATAAGCCAAAAAATTTTGAATAGTCCATTGTCTAAATTTTCAACCACCTTTGTAAAATTCCAGTTCCACCCAATATTTTGACTGTATCTAGTACCTTATGTCCAATTTTTACAGATAATAAATCATCTTTTCTAACACCAATGTTAAAGATTTGACCACCTAATCTCTTTTTTCTGTTTACATTAAATTCCCACTGTGACCTTTAGGTTGATTTGTGGTGGGGTCATAATTAGACACTACAACATATAAACATTGTAAAATGGAAAAAGATTACTACTATGTAATGGCTATCAATCACCATTGTTCTAGCCAGACACTTCTTAGTGGGGGTCACAATTTCAAATTCAAATTCAAATTGTTTTATTCTCTCAGTAAAACTTTTTAAACATAAAAAACAAATAAAACACAAAGTTAAAATACATGTATTACAAAACGATGTCCAAGTCTAAATTTGCATTGTGGTTCAGAATCGTACTGAGCAGTAGCCTACCATTTCATGGCAATTCAAAGTATTTAGGATGAGTACGTTGTCTTAAAGCTGAAAGTAAGAGAATATCATGTACGTGATAATTATCTGACTTTGGCAAATCTTTGAGAATAAAATAATATCAAATATGAAAAAAGCTTATTGCAAAGTATGCTAATTAAACAAAACACGATTTATGTTGGAAATTATAGAAAGTAGTAACAGCTTAATATCAAAGCTGTTTCTTTTCTTTCCATTCATATTTATTTTTTTTCTTCAATTTTTATTTTCAAACAAATATTCTTGATACCTTTAGTGTGATATTGGCAGAGTCCATGCCTCTAAACCTGACCTTCCCAGATGGGTCGCCAAGATTTCAATCAACTTTCGCAATCTGGAAAGAGTTGCTGGCCACTGCTGAAGAAACCATAGACATATCTTCCTATTACTGGACTCTTCGAGGAAAAGACATATTCAATGATACTTCAGACTTTGAGGTGAGTTTCATGGATGAATATTCTCTTATCAGTCAGGAGAGGGTCAGATCTAAATCAAGATGCTTGTGTTTAAAGGGGAGATTCACCCAGACAATAAAGGTCTAAAGTTTTTCAATAAAAGAAGAAAATGAGAAAAAAGAATTGAAATTAGTGAAATTTTTATGAATTCTTAAGTTTTGAATTTGTGATGTCATATGTGAGTAACTGCTTGATAGGGCATGTAATTCATAAATGCCATGTACTTTATGATTTTTTTAATGGTTAATAGTGGCTGAAAACGTTAAGCAGATATGAAATGATGTGTAAATAATATAGTGAATCTTGACATAAAATTATTTCCAGTTTTCTAACAACAAAATATTATTTATAGAATTTATATCATACAACACCCGAAGGAGCTGGTCGCATGTGACATAACAAATTCATAAATTTAGAAATCCATAGCTCTCTTTGATGAATTTTTGGTCAAGTTTTCACCAATATATGCTTCTTCTGTTTGTTTGCTTTATTATAACTGACACTATTATCAGCTTGAAGTATCCCTTTAAATGATATCCCTATCCCCCTGCCCTTTCTAGATATTTGGCCAGTTTCAATTCACTTGAATATTTGTATGCTTGAGATTTTGACTTCCCTTCAGAATGTTATCAATTCTAGATCATAATGAAAAATAATATTCAATACTTATTTTTCATTAATATTTGTAGATTATCTTTTATTATAGATATGATTTTGTATTTCTTACAATGAATAATGAATGTGTAATGTGTTGATTTTGAAAATTTGAATTGATTCTCTCTTTAGGGTGAAGAAATCTTCCAGGAATTGATGGCAGCGGGTACCACGAGGAACATCAGCATCCGTATCGTTGAGAACAAACCATCCCACACCGTCAAGGACTATGACACCAAGGAACTCGTAGCGAAAGGAGCTGCTGAGGTCAGGGCCCTGGACTTCGACAAGCTTCTGGGAGGAGGGATCCTGCATACAAAGTTCTGGGTCGTGGATAACAAACACCTGTATCTGGGAAGCGCCAACATGGACTACAGAGCCTTGACACAGGTAGTGATATCTCTACTCTCGTGGACGTTGGTGCCGGAACGTTGTGAACAGACAAAGCTAGGAAGGCGCATGCCATTGTGGTTAGACCACCCTTACCAAAGCTTTGTTCGAGAAGAACGTTCAGGGGCCACTGCTTCTGGAAGCATGTCGTGAAGCACCTTTGATTTTCCACTGTCGAGAGTTGCCCAAGGCCAATCAGAAATAATGCTTTCATTACCTTATAAGAGTAGTCTGTAAGCACAGACTCATAATTGACACTTAAACTAAAACCATGTCTTAGTTGAAGAATAGAATCCAAAGACTCTCTCTCTCTCTGCGTCAAATAACAATGCATAGTTAATCTAGTCTCACTACTTAGACTCTGCATTATGCACTATGCGAAATTGCAAAACCAAGGGTCTGAGTCTGCAGACTATTATAACAGCTTGTGTCCATGGAAATCAACTACAAATTACTATACACTCTCCAGGGGCCCATCTTACAAATAGATGCAAGTTTAAAGAGATTGATATAGCAATATTCTTTGATGATTCCACTCACCCACCCTATCCCCACCCCACCCCCCTCCCTGGTTAAAGAGAATGACATAGGAATATTCTTTGATGATGGTTTCCCCCTAGGTTTAGAGAGATAAATAGATTTACATTGGAATATTCTTTGATGATGCTCACAGGTAAAAGATATTGATATAGGAATATTCTTTGACTAGATGCCACCCCACCCCACCCCAACCTCTACCCCCTCTCCCCCAGTTGAAGCGATTGATATAGGGATATTCTGTGATGATGTTTCCCCCCCCCCCAGGTTAAAGATATTGATGATGCCCCCCTCACTTTGACGGGAGTGATATAGGAATATTATTTGATGGTGTCCCCCGTAGGTGAAAGAGATTGGCGTAGGAATATTCAATTGCTCCTGCTTAGCTGAAGACCTGGACAAGCTCTTTGAAGTATACTGGTATCTTGGCAACCATGCCACTGTCCCACCCAAGTGGCCCGAAGAATTTGCTACAGCGTACAACCTGGATACCCCGATGGAACTGAAGCTGAATGAAACCAATGCTACCGCCTTTATTGGGGTGAGTTTTTTTCTGTTTCTTTTTTAAACAAGAGTATTATTGTTCATTCTTATCGTCCACTTTTGACATGCTTTTCACTTGGGGACTGGGTTATAATCATGCTAATATTGTTTCTACATTTGTGAGATTAGTATTTTCATTGTTTATGGTATTTGAATTCAACCAATCAGTTGCAGTAAAGACATGATTAAATAGAATTTAAAAAAAAGTTGGGCATCAAGTTTTTATTATCTTTACCTGGGCACCATGACACAGAGCTTGGCAATTAATCGTAGAACAAATATTCACAATTCAGTGCATCGATCACAATGTACAATTAGTTGTGAAAATCAATGGTACAATCAGTCACTGAGTGTTGTGTTACAGGGTCTTTGCTCTATTTAGGGCAGCCAGCTTTGGCGGAACTGAGTGGTAGGACTATCTAGTATCTACATAGAGGACTGTACTCAACAGAAGAAGAAGAGGAGAAACTTATAACCCTTAAAGGGGAATGAAACCTTTGGAAAAGGTAGGCTTGTGTCAAAACAGAAAAATCAAAGAATAAGAACAAAGAAAGTTTGAGAAAAATCGGACAAATAATGAGAAAGTTATGAGCATTTGAATATTGCAATCACTAATGCCATAGAGATCCTCCTATTGGCAATGTGACAAGGATGTGCGATGTCACATGTGAACAACTTTCCCTTTGATGGACTATAAAATACCCCAAAAATGTATATTTTTGCTTTTTCTTATGGTGATACAAACTCTTTATCTATGATGTATTCTTTAAAAAATCTGTATTGCATGCCCTCCTATAGAAACAACACATGATCTACTGGTAGATGTGATAAAAGAGGCAGTTTAAGTGAAATATATACTAAAGTAATGGGGAGAGTTGTTCATGAGTGACATCACACATCTTTGTCGCATTGCCAATGTGAGGATCTCCATAGCATTAGTGATCGCAATATTCAAATGCTCATAACTTTCTTATTATTTGTCCGATTTTTCTCAAACTTTTGTTGATTTGTTTCTTTGATTTTTCTGTTTTCACACAAGCTATCTGGTTCCAAAGGTTTCATTCTCCTTTAAGGAGAGAACGATTATTACTGAATTGATTGATGTTGATTTGTTATTTATTTTCTTCTTGGCTTTTTCTGGGACTGTCTACATATAGAACCCATGAAGGGCATGTACATGTACACAAATAATTCATCTGCACCAGTTGATCTTAACACAATACAATCTGGACAGGCATTTCTAAATTATTTCTGTCTTCATACTCTTTCATAATGAGCCCTTTTGAGAAGAGAATATTTTATTTTCATTATTATATCATGATTCCATTTCCATATTTTCTCGTTCAGAAATGTAAAAAAACAAAACAATTTAGCAGATAAAGTAACCAGTTAAGGTACCTGGATGTGTTGTACTGTGAATGATGATTCCTCTAAATTGGATAAAAACAAAATCCATAGAAGGGTTATGATTTTTCGATGAGCTACTCTTAAAATGAGAGTGAAGTGGAGTCTGAAATACTCATGTGTGCCCTGAATGAGATGCTGAAATCACTGAAATGTAACATGGAGCTTAGAAAGCCAATAAGTCACATGATATACAGGAAAAGAGGAAGGAAAAGCGCCATATCCTTGGCTAAGTGTGAGGAGAAAAAAAGGTTTTTGATATCATCCTGTATGTTATTGCTAGGCATGTGATTTCGCAAGAGAGGTCTGAGTCTTGCCAAGCGACTCAGCAGCCATTGTTTGGGCAAAGAGTTATTTCATTGGATTATTGACAATTTGAGACACTCCTTCCTGTCATTTTAGAGATCTTTTGCATGTTATGCAAGTTATCCTAAGTAACCTTGTCTATTATTGTGATTTGACTGGAGAAACAGTACGATGTATACTTAATTAATCTTTTGAAACACAATGTTGTGAGGAAGGAAAAAACAAAACAATCATATAATATGTATACACATGTATAAGTGTATCTTTGGTCTGTTGTAGAAGAGTTGTGTTGAAATACACAATTCTGATTGGCTGGACATCGTGTTGTTTGATTTGTGGAGAAGCATTAATAGTTGCAACTCTTTCTATAATAATTTTGACTGATATTCATTGGTTTAATTTAATTCAATAGCAGCTATTTATTAGAAGTAGAATTTATATAGGCCTACTAGTTTGGTAATCCCCTCTTTCCACACCCTGAAATGCATGAAAGAATCAGAAAGTAAAGATGGCAAAAAATCATCTTACAATAGGACTAAATGGTCCATATCAGATTAATAGGAAATATGTATCATCACAAGTATGTTAAAACCTTGTATCTCAAAATTTAACATATTTTAGGACTGCTTCGATTTAGCTTGAGTTATACATAAGTAGCAACCATTTTTTGTCTCGCCCACTTTCAATATTGTGTCATTTTGCAAATTTTGAATTTTGACCTTGCCCGACATTTCAAAGCACTGACCTCCATGTGATCCAAAATCATATCATGTAGGGTATCATTTTAAAGGGATCAAATGATCTATTAATTGGTATCAATCACACATTGATATTCACTTAAAAGGAGGAGAAATTATCGATCAAAGTGAGATTTCCAAACTTTTTTGAGGAGTTTATTTAAACTTGTGTGCATTGGTCACCAAATCAATGGGCATTGTGTCTTACAGTGTAGAATGCAGTTGATATATTTTGATTTCCCTTTTATACAGTGATGGGATGCAATTCATATATATCCCTTTGTCATTGGCCTAGAGCAAAGGAAACAATAGATTAAAACAAATCTGAGGTTTCATAAGCAAACAGAACCTTTTCCTTATCTATGTCCCATAGAAAGACCAAGGTTATTCCTCTCAAAACTAGCATGGTAGCATACACATCATGTGACTATTAAAATGAGTCACATGATTATTAAAGGGGAATCCATCCTTTGTTACAAAATGGTGTGTGAGATAGGAAGAAGATATAAGAAAAGCAGAATGGTGAACAATTGAAAGAAATTGGACAAACATTTTAAATGTGGTTTGTTATAAAATGAGATCACTGGAAATTATGTAAATTTCAAATTAACAGTTTAGTGGTAGGGACAGCTTTCCATTGGCTGTGTAACTTCAGGGATTTTTTTAAATAAGTACCTATTCTCCTGGGGCAGTAATCAAGATATAACTATAACACATATTGTTGTATTCTTGTTAAAAAAAACGTAATTTGATGTTAGACTTAAAAAAAGGGTTTTGTCTCACCTGCATAGCAGGATGAGACTATAGGCGCTGCTTTTCCGACGGCGGCGGCGTCAACACCAAAGTTTTTGAAATGACAGCATAACTCAGAAAGTGTACGGACCTAGTTCATGAAACTTGGCCAAAAGGTCAATCAAGTATTATTGAACATCCTGCCTGACTTTCAGGTTACATGATCAAGGTCAAAGGTCATTTAGGGTCAATGAACTTAGACCATGTTGGGGGAATCAACATCAAAATCTTAACCTAAGGTTAAGTTTTTGAAATGTCATCATAACTTAAAAAATATATAGACCTAGTTCATGAAACTTATACATAAGGTTAATCAAGTACTAGTATTACTGAACAGTGAGTTTCAGGTCACATGATCTAGGTCAAATGTCATTTAAGGTCAATGAACTTAGGCCAAGCTGGGGGTATTTGTTGAATTACCATCATAACTTTAAAAGTTTATTGGTCTAGTTCATGGAACTTGGACATAAGAATAATCAAGTATCACTAAACATTCTGTGTGAATTTCAGGTCACATGACCAAGGTCAAAGGTAAATGAACATTGGCCATGTTGGGATATCTGTTGATTTACCATCATAACTTTGAAAGTTTATGGATCTGATTCATAAAACTTGGACATACATGTAAGAGTAAAGCAACTATCACTGAACATCCTGTGCAGGTTTCAGGTCACATGACAAAGGTCAATAGACTTTGGCCATTATGGAGGTATTAGATTGCTGTCATAACTTTCAAAGTTTATAGATATAGTTTATAAAATGTGAATATAGGGGTAATCAAGTATCACTGACAAGTCTTCGGTCGCATGATCGAGGTCAAATGTCATTTATTGTCAATGAATGTAGTATTGTATCATTATATGATTGGTGCTTTTTGTGAATAATTATTGTATAGTAGTTTTCAAAGTCAGCACTGCTGCTATATTGAATTGCGTAATGCAGGTGAGACTGCCAGAGGCTGGGCACTCCACTTGTTTAATAACAGCATTCAGTCAGTTTGTGTATTGGAGCAATTGAAAGGATGTCCCAATCATACATCACTATGACACCACCAATGTGGCATTTGAAGTATCCATAGATATAATGATTAAAACTTTTTACAACTTTTGAAGTTAGTATATCAATGTAGATTATGTATGAACAGGGGCAGATCCAGGATTTTATTAATTTCATAAACCCCTTGAGCAGGATAATAAATACTTTTTCTTTTTTAGGGGCTGTCTTTTTTTTCTTCGACATTTTGGCGATTGTAGAATTTCGGAGGCAACAAGCAGTTATGCAGAAGACATGTAACCTTTAATAAACCATAATTGTCAATGTAATAATTTTGCCATAATCTTGAATATTGTTTGTGACAGATCTTGGGCGACGCTAAAAAGAATGGTCGTCCCAACGCATACTTTTTAGGGAATTATAGGGGCTATTTGGGCTATCATGAGGGCAAAATCGCCCGTCACCCTCATGTATTTCCTACGTTGCCCTTACCTTGGCCTTAAAGGAGAATGAAACTCTTGGAGCAAGTTAGCTTTTGTGAAAGCAGAAAAATCAAAGAATAAGATCAACAAAAGTTTGAGTAAAATAGGACTAGCAATAGAAGAGTTATGAGCATTTGAATGTCGAGATCACTAATGCTAAGGAGATCCTCCCATTGGCAATGCGACCAAGATCTATGATGTCACAGATGAACAACTCTCCCCTTTTGGACACTGAAAATATACCCCAAAACATCTCTTTTTGCTCATTCTAATCATATGACAAACGATTCATCAATGATATAATGTTGTGAAACCTATGTACTTGTCCTCTCATAAAGAGAACACCTCACCTTGTGATAGACTCTATAAAAGTGAGAATATAAGTGAAATAAGTACTAAAGTAATGAGGGAGTTGTACGTGTGTGACATCACAGATCTTGGTCGCATTGCCAATTGGAGGATCTACATGGCATTAGTGATCTCGACATTCAAATGCTCATAACTTTCTTATTATTCATTCAATCTTCCTCAAACTTTCAACAATATGTTTCTTTGATTTTTCTCTTTGATATGGATTCAGCTGGTTTCAAGGGTTTCATTGTCCTTGAGATAATTGGGGTTATGGTCATTGGGATGGGCTTTTTTTTAGTGGGTAAATTTCCGTTTTTCTGACAACCATGAAAAGGCTTTCCCTCCCGACTGAAAGCATGCAATTGCCTAGAGCTGTAATTTTCATCATTAAAACACCATCCCCATATACCAGTACAAGGTGGGATGGTGGTATTATTTATGAAGGGGGAAGGACAATACACCACAAATTTTGGCAAAGGGTAGAGAGGGAACATGTCCGCTGTGCTCTGTGGCCTGAATCTGCCTTGATGTGTGAAAGACATGGAGCTTTTAATAAACCAGGGGGGGTGTTTCACAAATCTAAGTATGACTTAAATCGCACTTAAATGCCGGCGCGTATCTGAAGTGCAACGCGCAATCTTATTGATCAATACGTAGTACTTAGTACGCGTCCTCTTTGCATGATCTGACCAATGCGGTATTGCCTTTTATACCGCACGCAACTAGGCATTTAAGTGCGACTCTAAACACCCCCATAATTGTCAATTTTGTTTCCACCTTGAACAGAGTTCACCACCAGCCTTCTGTCCGACTGGTCGGACGTCTGATATCGACGGTCTCCTCAATGTCGTCGAGTCTGCCAGGAAATTTGTCTACATCGCTGTCATGGACTACATTCCAGAAAAAGAATTTGCACATCCTATGGAGTAGGTATCATGTCTACAGAGTCATATTAAAAGGTGGCTTGGTTGGCTTTAACCTTACATTCATATAACATGTGCCGCCATCATTCATTATCATGAGAGGCTTTTGGGAGAACCGCTTTTTCGTAAGACATACAAATGAGGATGCCCCATGAATGAGAACTGAAAATTAAAGAAAATAAGTGCGGACTAAACCATCCCAAACTGATAACGGGATCTGAGGAAAGCTGTAGTGTTTAAATAAGGTTTATGATCATTTTGAAAGAGAAACTTGGGGATGAATGCATGGTGTTGAGTACATTGTATTGACCTTTCTCCCAGGATTAATCTGTATAATGATGTCACAATAAGGGGGCAACTTGCACACATGCATGTTTTATGACACACACAAATCACTCAAACAGGCCTTGCTTTTCTAAATAATTTTGATGGTACTGGCAATGCACCAATACAACTTTCCTGTTGGGCATATTTTTCAATTTCCGTACTATTGGCAAAAATAACGAAAAATAAGGCACAAAAAATAAACAAGGCCAATAAATGGAGCATACAAGACCATAAGTGGCCTTGAATTTATTCAAACCCTTGGTTATTATTGTATAAATGAATAAGTATTCATTAATTGTTTTACACAATCCTGTATGCAGGCACTATACATGTACCATACTGTATTCATGTTATGAATGTCTATGGTTTTGCACTCCTGCCAATGGCTTGGCATTCAAGGATATTTCAACCCTTTGAGAGAAAGAGAGATAGTTCCTTCAATTAGATATTAGTATTTTTAGAAAGTTGAATTTCAATAAGAACTTCAGCCAACTTCATTTTAGTTTCATTTTTCTTTGATAGTTCAAATGTAGAATATAAAAAAAAAATGTCTCCTTTTGGTTTCAGGCAATTCTACAAACTTTCAAGTCTACGACAATCAGAATGCATCACTTTGCTTAATAATAATTTTATAATGATGATAATTCAATGTTAAAGTGGACAAGCATTGTATGCAAATTTTTATAAAGATGTCATAAGGGAGGGGGGGGGGGTGGTTTACATTTGTGGGGGAGGGGGTTGGGTTAGGGTTAGAGGTTGGGACTTTTTAAAAAGTGTTTTTACCATAGAGTTGTCTGCATCTTGAATTAATCCTATTAAATTTGTTTATTAAAACAAAGGATTGAAAAGTGGTTTTGGAAACCCCTATAAAAGCCTAAAGATTTGTGTCTGGGGGGCAAACTGGGTGTCTTTTAGACATAAGAACAGTGTTATGTGAATGCTAAGAAAACTGTCATCATCTCCGAAATGACAGATATCTAGTGAGCTTGTTTTTATTTTAATCATCATAATTTTATCCACAATTATGGATAGTCTGATCAATGTGGAGCGTTGTGGCCCACTGGATTAGTCTCCGGACTTTGAAACAAGAGGGTCGTGGGTTCAAATCCCAGCCATGGCGTAGTTTCCTTCAGCAAGAAATTAATCCACATTGTGCTGCACTCAACCCAGGTGAGGTGAATGGGTACCTGGCAGGAATTTATTCCTTAAAATGCCGAGCGCGTAAAAGCTGCTTGAGCTACAGCCAGGGTAATAATATCCAAGTCCTTTGGAAGCGCATAGAGATGTTATTCATAATGTGTTATGCACTATACAAGAACTGACTATTATTATTATCATTATTATTATTTCACCAAATGAAATTGTTTTCTTACATTGCAGATACTGGGACGTAATAGATGCTAAATTAAGAGAGGTAGCATTCAACCATCATATCAACGTACGAGTTATGGGAAGCATATGGAACCATACATCGGATGATATGATCATCTTCCTTCGCTCGTTGGCTGAAATGGGTGCAACGGGTAGATTCAACATACAAGCGGTAAAAGATATTTGTGATTAGTCTTTAATTCGATATAATCAATAAATGAAACATGACTTGATTTTTAAACTATCAAAATCCTCATTTTTCAAATTGCATATATTATTTTATTTTAGTTGTGTTTGAATGCAATGCTGTCAGCATGGCTCATAGGGTTAGGGTTTCTCAAAGCTTTTTGTAAATGAATTATTTAAACATGATTAGGAAAATCAAACACATCCAGATCAGGAAACATTATTTTTTTAAAGTCAATATATATTTAGTATTTAAAAGCAATGCTTACAGCAAAGGGCCTCATAGAAAGAGTTTCATAAAAGTATTTGTAAATGACTTTGATATAACATAATCAGAAAAATCAAACAAATCTTGATTTTCAACTCATCAGAAGTCTTCAATTTAAACATGCATTCAATATTTGTTTAGTTGTGTTTAATAAAAATACAATGATTTCAGCAACATGCCTTGGGGAAAGAATTTCATACATCTGTCTGTAAATGACTTTATGAATGACTGGTATGTAGAAAGGTCAGATGGGCTCCTGACTCATATTTTGGTGACATTTTTCCAACTTTATTAAGTGGTATCGTCAATCTAGAGTATGTCTCACTTTCTCATTTGAATGACACTAGTTGTATTTTCTCAGAGGTGCTAGTCTTCGGGCTTTTGCTCGATATCAGGCCCTGACAACCTCCCATATCAGGCTCTTTCAAGATTGTACATCACATATGGGGCTTAAACATGTTCTGGCTCCTTTTTTTTCCCATAAAGTAAAACTGACTGGCATCCCTATTGGTATTTTCTCTTAAAGTATAGTTAATTAACTTTATTGATAAGGCCTGTTGATAACAATTTGTTTCACTGTTCAAAAGAAAAAGTTGCCCAATTTGAAAACGCTATGATTTCTATCCACAATGATCTCACAAGATCTACATATTTTTTCTAATTTAATAATCTTTTTTTTTTTAAATCAAACTGATCCAGAAACTTTTCTGTGTGCCAGCATATACTCCTGTGGAGCACATCATGCCATATGCTAGAGTCAACCACAACAAATATATGGTCACAGATAATGCAGCTTATATTGGTGAGATCTCTGTATTTTTCAATTTTTTTTTTCACTGTCAAGCTGATGTTATTGATTGGTCAATGGTCAAAGTATAGTAGTAATGTGACTTCTTATATATCACACAGCTCCACTTTTTGGTGCTCATACATAGTGCTTCAAGAAAATACAGTGTACACAAGAACAACTGAAATAGAATAATAATAATAAAAAAAAAAGGAAATCTCCTGAACACAATATACTATTTAATTGTTAATGAGAAAGGAAAATATATGTTTACAATTTGGATTTGAATGTTGATGTGATCAGTGTAATAAGGTAGATAGTTAATTCCATAGTTTTCAATGAAATTAACTTGAGAATTGATACGAAAAAGTGCGTATTAAACAATTCTAATGTGAATTATTGAAATGATGTTTTGCAATGGATTTTAATGCAACTCTTTTAGTGTTTGACATCATTTACATCTGGATTCATTAATTGGAGACATGCCTTACATTGGCGCAAGTCAAAATTTACATCACTGCTAAGAACACTTAAAGGAGAATGAAACCCTTGAAACCAGCTGAATCCATATCAAAGAGAAAAATCAAAGAAACATATTGTTGAAAGTTTGAGGAAGATTGAATGAATAATAAGAAAGTTATGAGCATTTGAATAATGAGATCACTAATGCCATGTAGATCCTCCTATTGGCAATGTGACCAAGATCTGTGATGTCACACACGTACAACTCCCTCATTACTTTAGTACTTATTTCACTTATATTCTCACTTTTATAGAGTCTATCACAAGGTGAGGTGTTCTCTTTATGAGAGGACAAGTACAGAGGTTTCACGACATTATATCATTGATGAATCGTTTGTCATATGATTAGAATGAGCAAAAATAGATGTTTTGGGGTATATTTTCAGTGTCCAAAAGGGGAGTTGTTCACCTGTGACATCATAGATCTTGGTCGCATTGCCAATTGGAGGATCTCCATAGCATTAGTGATCTCGACATTCAAATGCTCATAACTCTTCTATTGCTAGTCCTATTTTACTCAAACTTTTGTTGATCTTATTCTTTGATTTTTCTGCTTTCACAAAAGCTAACTTGCTCCAAGAGTTTCATTCTCCTTTAATTCTTATCCAAGCGTGAAGACTTAACACATAAATGCGGTATTAAATTGTATGGCAGAAAATACTCTTTCTTGCCATATATGATAATTATGTGTTCATGAAATATTTTTTCTTTAAATTGGGGATTTGTGAGGTGTCAAGTTTTTTTTTTACTCACACAGTATATCGTTTGTATTGCCCCCCAAAAAATTAGATTCGGAAATGTGGAGTATGAAAGCAAAATATCCCTTCAAGGAAATCTAATTATTGCAAATTGATTTGGGATGTTCATTTTCTTGGGGTATGCTCCGGAATATGCAGGGTATGCAAATTCTAATTTTTAAAAGCAAGGGATATATAACGGCTGCAGAGCAAGGTAATTGTCATGTGCTATGAAATCAAGTACCATACCGGTATAATTATTGATATCAAAATACCATGGTGACTTGATATTTGTCATTTTGTAGTGGAAGATCAGTTTATCATGAGAAGCATACTATTCATTGCGGGTCAACAACTTTCTTTTCCCTATAGGCCTATAGCAGGCACAGTGATCGAGAACTGATGAAGTAAAGAAATATTTAACTGAACAATGAATCCTAAGGTCAGGGAAGAATTAAGATTGATCAGTAGAAATTTCATGAATATTGTGTATCAAAATGAGGACTAATCACTTTCAAACATATGAATGCGTGGTGCTGATTATAAAGTTGCCAATCTCTCGGGATTTTAAATGCAAAGAAATGATGTCACAGAAGGGTGCATGGTATTTGCTCTTTGCTCTAATCTTTCTTCATTCCTGTCCATTTTCTAGTGTACATGTATGTCATGAAAACCCCCTTTTTTCTGCCTTTGTATCCAGGTACATCCAACTGGTCAGGTACCTACTTCACATTGACCGGTGGAGCAAGCTTAGTGGTCAACCAAACTCTAGCCCAGATGGAGACCAATGCTACCACCTTACAGGGTCAACTTGCCGGACTCTTCGAACGTGACTGGAATTCCATACACGCCCTACCCGTCCTACACAATGTGGAGTGTGTATGAAATATTCACTTGGTCGAAGACCAGTTGGTCTACCCTTAAGATAGTCTAATACCACATGGGCTAAACCCGTTTTATAGCCCGTTTCATAAAGGCCTTGCAACTGTTGTAACTTTGCCATTATGGCAACTACCATGGCAACAGGGCTCAGCAGCCAATCGGAATCAAGGTTACCAAGGTAGTTGCCATAATGGCAAAGTTACAACAGTTGTAACTCTTTATGAAATGGGCCCCAGGTGTACTATGAATTTGGTCTAATTGCTGTTTGGTCTGTAGTACTCTCGGTTTAATACTTGGTCTATCCTCATTTAGTCTAATGCGTACTGGGTCTAATTTCCACTTTTTTCCCCTTTTTTTACTTGGTCAAATGAAAATTTGATTCATAAACATTTCATTCAATCATATAGACTTAGGGGGTGTTGCAAGAAAATCTTTGCAATCAATTGCAAATATTCTGCTCCAATTTTACAACTGATAGATCAAATTTAGCTGTAGCTAATTAGATTACACACCTTGTTGGAAGAAGCAGTTTGAAATCAATCACAAATTTACAATTAATTGCAAGACATATGATTGATTAAGGGACCAAAAATAGAATTGCAAGTGATTGAAAGTTTCTTGAAACGCTCCATAAGTGGTGTTAGACTGAGTGGATATTTGATGAAATGGGCATTGTCAAACTGGAAATTGGACCAAATGGTAAATACAGGTGCTAAATGGGAATTAGACCAAATTGTCAGGAGAGGGTCTAGACTAATAAGCAATTGAATGTATGAAACATCGTGGCCTGAATTAACAAAGGTAGTTTTGAAAACCATCGGTTGAACCCATGGTCTATGCAGATTTCCTGTATAAATTACACCTATTTACCGGGTTTATTACAAACTG
The DNA here is from genome assembly GCF_037042905.1 of Lytechinus pictus. Taxonomy (NCBI): domain Eukaryota; kingdom Metazoa; phylum Echinodermata; class Echinoidea; order Temnopleuroida; family Toxopneustidae; genus Lytechinus; species Lytechinus pictus. The sequence continues at coordinate 46,124,590 of NC_087246.1, read as the reverse complement.
TCCAATGCTAATGTGTGCTTTTGTCACAGTGCACCAAATTGACGCCTGTTGCCATGGTTAAGTATGCTATTTTATTCATGAGTCCACCGTTTGAAGAGCGGACTCATTAATTCAAAACAGTGGACTCATGAATGAAACAAGGTACTTAACCATGGCAACGGGTGTCAATTTGGCGCACTGTGACAGAAGCGCGCATCAGCATTGGACATTTTTGCATATACGTGGTATTAATAGGCATAATTTATACAGGAAATCTCCATAAACCATGGGTTCAAGCGATGGTTTTCAAAATCGCCTTTGGGAATTCGGGCCAGTGTGATGCTTCAGAGTATTATGGACCCAGGTGGTCCTGTACAATTTTTTTGGAAATTAAAGGAACCCAGGTGCTGTTTTATTAAGTCGTCTCTACAGTTATGCATAACTTTACAAACGATTGGAACATGTTCTTAACAGGTACCAAGTCAGCTGCGCTGGGATTTATCTTGCACAAGAAAGGGTTACCAGTCGTGTGTAAAATCATGCATACATTTATGAAACGATCACCTGGTAGTTAACGGGTTAGTAAGATGTACAATCTTTCAGACTGAAATATGAGTGTTTATGGTCTCTGATAGTTATTGTTTTGACAGTTCATTTAAAAATGTAAATTCTGTATATCAAAAGTTTACCCTAGAAAGTGAGAAATTTGATGTTACTAATTTCATATACAGTACATGAAGTGAACTTTAGATAAAAAGTGATTTTATGACTTGAGCGGCTGAACTCTATTGACTAGCCTATTAATTTAAACATCAAAATCACATTTCCGCTACCTACTAAAAATGCTAACATTTAGTAACTTTTACATTGTGATGACTTTGATTTTGATGGGCTACAGAGCCATGTTAAAGTGAAAGTAGTCATAATGGTATTTTAATGCATTCAAACTCTTACAAATATCTGATTTTAATGGAATTAAAATGTTTCCTCCATTTTATTTTCAATTATTGATTTAACTCAACAAATGTTTAATGTTGACTTGGTCTTTCGCGATAAGCTTATTCAGTTTTGTCGAATGATAAGCTATGGTACTATGAATTGTGGCAATGCGAGTTAACTATTACATTATTACAACTGCCCTACAAAGAATAATCACGCCACTCGTTTATACTTTGCCTGCACAGAGTGTATGCTTTCATATTTATCAAGTAATAATAGAATGAATGAATGAATTAGTATTAATTACTGATTATTTGGCATATATTTACCCCCAGTGAAAAAAAATACATGTAGCATTGCATGTGAATAGCCAAAACGTTTTAGTGCATATAACAAAATCAAAATTTTCAAGCTTGAGAAATTGTTTCTAAAGCTCAGTTTTTCTACTAGATGATGTTCACACATGATAATGTTTATAGAATGAATGAATTTTTTTAAGCTCATGAAAGAAGCCAATGTTCCTTCAAATGTAACATAAATAACCATGGAATTGCCCTTATGTGATTTTTTTATTTATTGAATGATACTTATCGAAAACTTGACGAAAACTTGCCATCTTCAATTCTTTTCTTTTTCTTTCATTGATTGTCTGTGTCCAGTAGCTTGAAAGATGGATATATAGATAGATAGATCTATCATAGATAGATAGATAGATAGATAGGTAGATAGATAGATGGATGGATGGATGGATATCATATGTGGATGGATATGTAGATGGATGGATGGATGGATGGACGGACAGACAGACAGACAGATAGATAGATAGATAATCTCATAAATGAAATGAAATGAAATAATGTATGGAGGAGAGTGATAATCATTCACCTGCATTCAGTTATCAATGCTTGGTGAATGTCTTAGTACTTAATTAAGATTTCATACATTTATTTTGAATTTTTTATATTTATATACCATATACATTTATATACTGTACTATGAAGTTAATAATTGTAAATGAGAGTACAGAATGTGATATAGGTACGTACATTCCAAGTAAAAAATATTCACATATATCCTGTCTTCCATTTGCTTTCAATGATCAAATTGACATATTTACTGGTATTTGTACTTTTTCCACAATTGTAAATTTTCCAATAGATCTAAATGAATTTTAATGCCAGTCACAATGTTCAATGCTGCAATTAATATTTTATGCATTCTGTATGATATAGAATCAAATACTCTTTGAATTTTTATGTATGTTATCTTTTTTACCCTTATGCTTGGATTTATAATGCCTGCTTTGAATAAAATGTGCTTTGATTTATGCAGAAAACTGTGAAATAATGTTGTACAAAATACAAATGTTTAGGTTTTTTTTTTAATTTAATAGATATGTACTAACTCTGATACATCCTTGTAACCTCATTATGTAAACTGCTCAAAATAGTTCTTAATAATTATGTGTAAAGACATGTTCGTATATTTTATCGATTTGATATGATTTGTTACATGTATTCTACAAAAAGAATGAATCAAATAAAGCACAAATTTGCTTGTTACCTCTTTGTTTTACTTCTCAAATATTTTGTGATTTATGATTAGAAGTGCAGTGAAAAATCCGCCAGAAACCCCCCCCCCCTTGAATATCATGACAATTTTCATCGATCAGGTCTTTTTTGACATAATCTTTTGCACTTTATGGCAATGGAGGCAAATTATGATGGATGTGATCTTAAATGCAGAGAGATTTGACACGGAATGGTTGAGCATGAAGTAATTCAGAAGATGATGACGACGACAATGATGGTGGTGGTGGTGGTGATGATTGTGGTAATATTAGATGCATTGTTAAAATTAGTCTGAAAAGCATCAATAGTAACATAAACTGGAAAAGCTGAAAACATGAACGAACGATTTTGGAATACATGCAAGCCTTAGAGATATACAGTGCATCCCAGAAAAATGGAAACCTGGTTTCCCATGTCTTTTTTTTTCTTCAAAGGCAAATAAATTATGATATTTTATTTACGTAATCATATGATTCAATAATTCCTCTTCAGTTTGAAACCAAATACGAGACGAATATTTCACGCATTAATGAGCAAGATGAGTGAAATTTTAAAGTCAAAGTTGTTTCGTGATACGACGACCGTGCTTATTCAATGATTGGCTCATTGCATTTATTTTGTATCCTTTGTTAGGATTCTCTCACTGATCCCTGAAATGAAAGTGGATTCAGATTCACACGTGAGTTTCTGCACAAATCGTTTCTAATATGTCTATATATATTTATTGTTTGTAATCTGCCATGCTATGCTCTTGGTTTTTAATTAGAGATGAGATTCCACTCTTGCCATGAGTATCAAATTTATAGTAAAAACACATTCAATAATTGTGAAATCTATCTCTGAAAACGGGTTTTCTTTTTTGTGGGACGCACTGTATATAACACAAGATGGAATCTGCATGATTTAGGCCTGTTTATTTTTTTTCTGAATGTAATGTATCATCCGCTAGAGGGCAGCAATTGCTAAGCTCGTAATTTTCGCTAACATTTTTCGCGTCCCGCTCGCTCTTGATTGGGCCGGAAACTTGCTGTCAATTTGCCTGAAAATGGGTAAGTTTGATGAAAATCAATATTTGTAGTGACTTTGCAATATTTGTAATATTTACTGTTCCGTAATTGATTATTAGAATGTAGAGGGACGTTTGTTTTCTTGGTAAGAATCATTATTTTTACGTACCAAACGTTGATTTTCGCTTCGTAAACGTCATTGAGAAAGCACGTAGACCAGCGATACGAAGCTTGCGAAGCCACCCAAGCAAGGTTACACTGAAGTGACACGCGGGATGGGCGCGGGGAAGTTGCAGACAGTGGTCAGTCTTACAGTGCGACGGCCGACGCGACCTCGGCCCACTCAGCTCGCAAAATCCTCGCACAACGAATTAGGCCTACACTTTACACTAAGTCTACAGGCCAGGGGATTATGCCTTTTTTGCAATTGTTGGAATTGACTGTAACTGTGGGCCTATCACACAGAATTGTGAGTGTGAACGAAAGCCTAGGCCCGGCCCCAGGCAGTGTTGGATAGGCCGATGGCTAACTAACTTTATGACTTTTTTTTTTATGTTATGGCCTGGCCTGATGGCCAATGCATGGCTAGCCTAGACAGCTGGCAGCCGTCTGTTTCTAGGAGTTTTTTTAACATTTTTTATTTTTTAAATTTCTCCTCATACACAGACGGCTCGCTATCGTGCAGCCACCATTAGGGGACTTACAATGCAAAATCCCCCCGTCGGGGCTCTTCAATTTTTGTCTTTAATGAATCAAACTTTTGAAAATTAACGCGACCGAAATGCAAATTAATATTCCCTCTTGGCATTAATTGCCAAAAAACGGGGAAAATCAAGTTAAAAGGAACGAAAACGGTGACTTACCTCGGATGTCGCGCAACTTCACTGCCCTGTTTTATCCGAACTTAATACTAATAAAATACACATAAACATATTATTATGGCCATTGAGTCCCCTGTACAGATCGCGCTAGAACTTCGTTCTCTGTATTTGGTGAGTGAAGCCAACGGAGTTCAGCTGAACAACCAACATAACAGAGACCGAAGCTTTTGGTCTAGGCTAGCCAGGCGGCTTCTTGAGAGTAAAAATCATTTACTAACGTAGGCTTACTCTCAATGAAGCCAGGAGTCCTCCCTATTCATCTGCGTGTACCGCAAAAAAACCCTGAAACTTTCACCCCCGAGATTTCTACTTCTTAAACATCTAGCCATAAATCATGTACATGGGATAAAACTTCATTTCAGACATTTCTACGCTCTCGTTATTTTTAAACAAGAATTCATCAAAAAAATGAAAAAATATTGTGAAAAGACGGAAGAGACTTGCCCGATGTTTACGCCGCCATCTTGTTTCTTATCGTACGCTCGCGTCCGTAACGTTGGGGAAGTACAATAAGAAACAAGATGGCGGCGTAAACATCGGGCAAGTCTCTTCCGTCTTTTCACAATATTTTTCTCATGTTTTTGATGAATTCTTGTTTAAAAATAACAACGAGAGCGTAGAAATGTCGGAAATGAAGTTTTATCCCATGTACATGATTTAGAGCTAGATCTTTTAGAAGGAAAGTAGAAATCTCGGGGGTGAAAGTTTCAGGTTTTGGGGTCCTTCGTGTAGGTGAATAGGAAGGACTCCCTGGCTTCATTGAGAGTAAGCCTATGTTAGTAAATGATTTTTACTCTCAAGAAGCCGCCTGGCTATGCATGGCAATGCATAAAAATAAATGTTTTTTTTTTGGTCATGCGTGTGTATGATTAGCCTGGTCCTGGAGGCTCCTGGAGAGTAAAAGTCATTTTATTGACGTAGACTTACTCTCCATGGAGCCTGGGACGGGATAGCATTGGCCCACACAAACCCAAGTATTTTGGACTTGGAGACAACAATATTGCTCCAAATTACTCGTTTTCTGTAGCCTTTTGAGCCCAAACTTCACTAAATGGGCTACAAATACAATTATGTTACAATAAATCTTAAAAACGTTAAAATATTAAAAGTAGAGTCTGAGCGTTTTACTTACAGATGTTATTGTTGCCATCTTGTCTTCTTTGTGATTGCATCCTAGCGAAGAGACGCGTCTATAGAGGGTGGCAAAATCATGAGCAGTGCCAACTTAGATTTTAAAAAATACTTGCATCGGCCGATAAATTTCATGAATCGTACATTGCATGATATTTATCGGCCGATGCAAGTATTTTACGATTCATGAAATAGCCTCCTGGCTACTCCAGGAGCCTCCAGGCTATGTATGATGCCTTGGGGTTTCGGGTGACCGTAATTTGCGCATATTTATAAAATTATCATGAAGTTGATTTTCAATCGAACATTTCTCACAGTTCACACGAAATTAATCAAAATCATAAATACCAAACGGAAGGCTAGATACCAAAGTCAAATTCATGTGGCGGATTATAAAGTAGGTCACGGGATTCGTTGGTATCGCAATCTCAAAATTCCACGACGATTGACTGGTGCGTGCTTGGCTGAAAGAGTGCTATAAGAAAGTGTGACTTTATTTTGTGCACGATCGTTTTGCAAAGATTTAGAAAAGAAATCAAGCAGTTGGAAGTTAAAATGCCATAAATTCGGATGTAATCACATTTTACTTAATTTTTTTGAGACCTCTGCTTGCAAACTGACAATTTCTTGAACACCGTTGAAGCTTGTCGATAAGTTAAGATTTTCTCGCAGCGGACGCAAAAGGTAACAAAATTTGCCAATGTTTTGCCAATATTTTCACAAATTGAGACTCTACCTTGCAAGAAAATTACCATACTGCGTAATTTTGGGTCGCTATTTCTGTTGGTGATTTAAGTTTTTCAAGATTTTGATTAGATAATGAGATATTTGAGCGTGCGCAAATTAAGGTCACACCACCATAGCCTACAGCAAAAAATTGTTTTTACTGCCCCCCCCCCCGGATGCGTGTGCCTGTCAAGGCCTCTTGACCCCTCTTGACTATGACGAGTATGAAAGTTGACGTGAAGTTGTGTCATGTGACTGTGTCATGGTCATTTGTGATATGCAATCAGTCTGCATTATAGTGCATAGGTCGGTGTACTGTAGCCGTAGCGTAGGTGCAGCAGAACCGGCAGTTCCTTCAGTTCCTTTAGAGAGCTTGAGAGTTAAGATCACTGACATGGGGTTGTGCCTGGCACTTGTTTGTAATAAGTTGCACATTGCAAACAACTCAATAACCGCATGTAAACAAGGTCTGGAAAACATAGGCGCTGCGTTAATGCAGTTTCGCACCGGCTGACTCTGAGAGAATTATCCCACCAGTAATTGTTTGCAAATGTCGTATAGCAAGTCTTTCAATCACATTTCAAGGTCAAAATTCTCACTGCTTTTCCTAATATCGCGAACGGCTGTATTTTGGTTGGATCTCGAGGTCATTGTCGAATTCTCATTCTACATCGCTTCGATTGGCAATGCTTGGCTTTGCCGTAGTTTTGATATGGACTGAAGTTAACAACCAAAAGATCTGCTTGCGGCGGCTCACCTATTTGTTCGCTGCATGTTTGCATGATTTTGTTGCTAACTTCATTCCATATCAAAATTACAGCGAATCCAAGCAAAGCGATGCCTGACTGAGAATTCGAACGATGACGTCGAGATTGATGCCGAAATCCAGCCGTTCGGAAAAGCAGTGGGCATATTGATCTTGAAAAGTAATTGAGAGACTTGCTATTACACTGGCGAACAATTACTGAACAGTATGGAAATTCTCTCAAAATTGGCCGATGCGAAACTGCATTAGCGCCTACCTAGTATACAGACAGAAAATACAGAACAAAACAAGTTTGAGACCTAACTTGGATCTATTTCATGTTGATCTCCTTGTCAAAACCTACAAAATGAGAAACTGTTGTCCTTTCAATGATAAATTATAAAGTTGGAGCTAAAATATTGCCTTGCTGTGTAGTATTCCAGTAGAAGCATTCTCAATCTTTGTGTATGAATTGTTGCTGGTGTCCAGCCTGCAGATGGTTAAAATACTCATTCTGTCTGAATATTATTACAAAATGATGGTAAAAATCTTAGTTTTCTGCGGTAATTGCTAGACCATAATTTTTTTTCAGGAACCGCAATAAAAATTTGGTGATGTTTACGCCACCAATTGTCATGGAAAGCAGTTGCGCAATGTCAATGAGCTAATCATAAGGCTGGACAATTGAAACACCACTTTGGGTAAAATGTCTGGCTGGCGATTGATTGAAATGGTAGTGCAATTTTATTGCATGACAAAAGCCAATTTTCTTGCAGTTCTTTGAAAGAAACTGTTCATGAGGCCTATAGGTATCTTCATTAATGAGAGTACCCAAAATAATATTTAAATTTTAGCACATTCCTGTTAGGCCCTCTATTGATGGAAGTGACATAGATCTATGTCAGCCTACAATTTTTTTCAAAAAAAAAAAAATGGTTTAAAAAGTAAATTTAGCCTTGGGCAATGAAAATGTGATGAATAACTGTAGTGGAAAGTCAGGTGTTTATCCACTAGATCAAAATAAAATAAACAGAAAATTGTATTTAAGCATTACCATTCTTGTTTAACCATACAGGGGTTACTGAGGACAAGGTTATGGTCTAGACCTATACCATAATCTTGTGCATTGCATGACTAATCACGCCCAACCACCATCAGCCAGAGTGCCAGACCAATCGAATATTTAGTGTTTTGGACAAAAATTTTTACCAATTTTTAATAGAATAAACATTAGTACTGTTAATTGAATAAATATGAATATCCAATCATGCAGATATTATATATTTGGTTTATTCCAGGGTGGCTATTTCAATTTGCTGTTTTTCCTAGCGCCGGAAACATCAAAATATGAAAACATAACATTGAATATTAATTATTATTCAAACAGCAACACGAATCATGGTTGTTTAAAAACGCTTGGCAAAACACAACACAAACACGATCAGGGGTGCATCGTTCACTGTAAAAAAAAGATTAAAGCTGATTATGCGTTGATCATTTTTAAATTAGAGCAGTTTGGCCAATCACAAGAATGGTCAATTCTGGCACGAGCTTGTGGGGGCTTCCACTGCGAGAGCAAATTTAAAGATGTTTCAAAACCTAATCGTGTGCAATCTCGCATTCGAGATGCTGAAGGCTGTAAAATATGAGCTGATCGTGTTATACAATCTCGCCTATTTTGTCGTTTAAATTTTCCTCTCAATCGCGATCTGAAAGACATTTACTTTTACATGATCCAGGAATGGGGGAAATTGAACACACCCTTTTTTTTCATTATATCAGGGTTTTGTAATTGCATTTGCGTTTTCAATCATGATTCATGTTGCTTAAGGGAACGTAGTTCAGGAAAGTAGATGAGAACCTTGCAGTACATGATATATATATTTTTTTTGGGTAAAATCCATCCTTCCATGTACGTGTGGATTGTAATGGAACAGACATGAACACTAACATATAACTAGTGTTGTAACCCGCACCCGTTGCGGTACGGGTTAACCTGCCGGTATGCCCCCGATCGCGGGTTGCTGGCCGGGCCGAGTTCATTCTCAAACCCGCAGACCGTCATGCGAAAAAAAAGGGAGAAGTAACGACGCATAATAAAAACATTAACAATGAAAATTGAGTTAGGATCATGTGCTTCTTACGTGGCGGATTCTTTTAGAGACGTAGATATTTCCTTTTAAAAAAATGCTGGCGTATTTTTGTCTTGTGAACAGTGAACAGGACTGAGACAGTTCGACATAAATACATCAGTTGCTCTTTCGAAGAAGGAGCGCGCGCCAGTGCAGCGCAGCACTGTAGTCGATCTAGTCAAAAGCAATCGCATAGGCCAATGAAACTCGATGTCGAGTTTCCTGTCCCATTTTTTCCAGCTCATAATGAGGATTTCATTATTCATTATTTTCCAGAAGATGAAAGTTTGACCTTTTGTAACCTTTGAACGCACGTTTATTCTGTGGAACTGTCTTGAAGCCAGGGAGCAAATCAATCATTTTTTTTCGGGGGTTCCATTTTCATTTTTTATAATATTTCAGGGTCTCCATTTCTACCGTTTTGGAGGCTACTTTTTTCATTTCGGGGGCTCTTTTCAAATGCTACGTTTTTGTATTTTGAGGAATCCCTGTTCACTTATTAAATTAATTAATTACTTATTGTTTAATATTGCATGATTTTAAAGTTATTTTTTTCATGCTTAGAATCTTGGATGTGGGTGTGTTTGTGTGGGTGTGACTATGAGTTGAACTTGGATATAAATGAATTCAATATATAATTTCTACTCCATCTAATTCCAGTACTTGGCCATGTAATAAAGGCCCACATACCCTAACTTTTCCTGATGTTCTTTGAAAACGCAGATCTCCACGAAAATTGCATTTCTTTATGGGGGAGTCTAAATTTGGTGAGAATGAACTCATTAATAACTTAAATATACATGACAATGAAGAAATCATCTAACTTTATTGGCAGTTTTGAATAATATTCCCGAAATATAAACTCTGTCTGAAACATAAAATCACCATCATTGAGGCCTTTACAGAGCGAATTGTCCCCCAGAGCTCTGGCAGAGAGACAGAGCTCAGACTGGCTAGCTAGCTACAAGCGCCAATGCGTACGTGCGTGAGCCTCCCGTCGGCCTTGTAAAACAGATTGAGTTTTGTTTGATGATTTTTTTGCCGTATGACAACTCACCAATGCGAGGTTACTAGACTATGGGATTTATTGAGGTAGCTCGACCAAACCTCGAGCGATGTTCGTGCAGGCTCCACTCCACTTCACTACCGCTACATCGGGTAGGTAGAGCGTAGTGTAGCAGAAGTGAAGTTGAGTGGAGCCTGCACGAACATCGCTCGAGGTGTGGTTGAGCATGCAGTGTCATTCCATTCACAAGAAAAAAACAAGAAAAGAATTACAGGTATTTACATGATATACAAGTAATTGTGACTGAAAAGCTTATATTAATGTTTTATATCAGTTCGGAATCTAGATCTATGTCAAAATAGTAAAATAATGAATTATTTTCAGAATTTGATTTTTAAACGCGGTCCAAATTTCATAACGCGGGCGGGCGACGGGAAACTGAACATCGAATTTGCTGGGCAGCCTGGGCTACATGTAGCTAGCGCGCGCTGAGCTGCGGCTCCGATCCGAGGAGTTAATTGCGCAATGCTTTCGATTACGAGATCAGAGCCGACCCATTTCGGGTACAAAGTAACCCAAAAAACATTTTCTCTCCGGAATAAAAGGCGAATTTGCAAATTGTAAGTAAATTCACTCTAGGCTAGGTTAGTAGTTGGCATATATTTTCGTGATTTGAGCCTGTATAGTGTGGGGATTGCAGAAATAATTTTCATTTTTCAAAGATAAATTTACTTGCGGGTTAAAACCCGACGGGTCAGCGGGTCCCGCTTGCAAATTATTGGATTATACGGGACGGTACGGTTCGGGTTTTCACTTGCGGGTTACAACATTACATATAACTTCCTAAAAATTATCTTGTTTACATAGCAATCATCAGAGAAAGTACATTGTAACCTCTGCTAATATTATCTCTGTTAATCCTTTCAGTTCCAAGGTCATGTGACACCCAGAGATTCAATATATGCCTAATGTATTGTGAATCAAGTACTTATTTCACTGGATGCATGCATGTGCATACTGGAAAAACATATCGCAGTTGCAATGATATTCTTTTAAAACTATAATTAATGTAAAATAAAAAATTAATAAAGGCATAATTAATCTCCAAGGCCGATGAGAGGAGAAACAAGGCAATTCAATATTGCATCCATGATGGCAATTGGTGGCCGCCTTGTGTTCATTTAAAGCAGTAGTCCAGGCTGAAAATAATATGGTTTGAGCAGAAAAAAATCAAACAAATAGAACACTGAAAATTTGATCAAACTCAGACAAAGAAAAAAAGTTATGACATTTTACAAATTTGTGTTATATTGGTCAACAGTTATATGCATGTCCCCATTAATATTTATTAAGCGAATTGATGATGTCATATCCCCCACTTTTTCTTTTGTATTTCATTATCTAAAATCATTCAAAGTTCTCCTCCAAGAATTAAAAATATTTGATTGACAACTGATTTAATGCATAAGAAATTAATTATGCATGTATATGAAAATATCAAATAATTTTGATTTCAAAGGAAAGTGTGGAGATGACATTATCACATCAGCCCATCTAAAGAATTATGACGACATACATATAACTGTTTTCATAAAATATAGCTATACTTTATAATTCAATAAATTTGTCATCAGATCTCGATGAAATTTTCAGCATTTTGCTCGGTCAATTTTACTTTATTGATTTGGATATAATTATTTTCAGCCCGGTGTACCCTTTAAGGCCTGATAATCTAGACCTTGATATACATAGCATTCATGTACATTATGCAAGTATATACATTGTACGTATACCTTCCCAAAAAATACAATCATTTCAGATCTCTGTGAACATTCTGGATCCACAATAAACAGAAAAATAAACGACGAAAACAAGGCAAATTATATGGCTGGCAATACTGTCCCCTGCTACTTCCTTGAAAATATGAAGTGTACCAGACTGAATAGGGAGCCTGCCTTCATTATCAATTGAAAGAAAATGACAGTACTTGATGAAATGACATTGCTCCTTCTCTTCTCATTTCATTTGGTTTCACTTTCTTTAATCAGAGTCTAATTAAAGGGGGACTCGCATGATTTGATCAGATGAAAGCAAATTAGACAAGCAAAACGCTGAAAATTTCATCGAAATCGGACAAGGGTACAAAGTTATGATGTTTTATAGTTTTGCATTGTTCCGGAGAAGCAGTTCTCTGGGTGTCTTCATGAATATATTGCTATGAGCAGGCTGATGGCATATTCCCACTTTTCTTTTGAAATAATATTTACCGGTAATCCAATCTTAACCTCCAAGAATGGAAAAATGGACTGTCAACTGATTTAATGTGTAAGATAATCATTGCTGCTTTTGTAACAAGGGAGAGTGGGAGATGTACGCACACATGTATGAAAATATGAAATAATTATTATTTCATATATTGTATAATAACATGATAAAGTCAAAGGAAAGTGGGGACATTACATCATCAACCCATATTGCATATTCATGATGACGTCTGATTTACGAAGTACTGTACTTGCAAACTTTGAAATTATTTCTCAACAGATTTTGATGAAATTTTCAGTATTTTGCTTGTTGCAAATGTACTCTATTTTTATCCTGGAGTACCCTTTCAAGGGGTTTCACAATCAACATTTTGATACAGTTTTGCACAAGAACATAATGGCAGCAAATAGTCGCACTTTACTAGTTGTGAAACCCACTTTTAGAGCTCATTAAGTTTTCTCATGACAAAATGCAAAATTTTAGACAAAATTTCATAATTTTTGATGTTTTTAGCTAGGTACATGTATGTCACACTAAAATACAAGTCAAGTTGAAAATGTGAATCTGTAGGTCATAGGTCAAAGTTTGCTGCTTATATAAGGCTTCTGGTTTTCTGTCGTTGTTTTTTGCATGACATTAAAATGATTAAATACAGATTATCATAGTTTGTGGTGTGTTGTTACATGAATGTCACCTTAATGATACCTTTTATAAGTTATAGATTCAACTCACAGAATAAACAGTGGTAAGGATGGAAGCATCATATTTTGCTCGTTAATTTTGCAGTTTATGTAAGACTCCTTGCAGTGGTCATTCCTTTGTTATCTACTTCTTCATACCTGATAACTTTTGAAGGTTTGAGTTTAAAACATTGAGAAAACAAATCACCACCCCATGATCAGTTTTGATGATGATGATCTTTCATTAGCCATACTCTCGTCTCAAGGTAAAAGACAGTAGTTGCAGCAAACAATTATTTCATGAGAAAGTCTTTTAAGTCAAGGTTAATTGTCAAAATATTATCATACAGCTAGATTTGGTACGTTAATGTAAACTTATCTTTGTAAAATCATGAAATCTTAGCTCAAAATCAATAAGTCTGATGATCACTAACACAGAAAAGCATGTATGTGGGACAGTGTATTTTGCTCCGAAAAATACCTGACATTTGATGGAATTCCATGTTTATTTTGCTCATTCCTCAACAATTACGCATTTTCTTCGAGAATTATTGAGCACATATTTTTTGTCTCGCCTGCATAGCAGAGCGAGACTATAGGCGCCGCTTTTCCGACGGCGGCGGCGGCGTCAACATCAAATCTTAACCGAAGGTTAAGTTTTTGAAATGACATCATAACTTAGAAAGTATATGGATCTAGTTCATGAAACTTGGACATTAGGTCAATTAAGTACCACTGAATATCCTGTGCGAGTTTCAGGTCACATGACCATGGTCAATGGTCATTTAAGGTCAATGAACTTTGGCCGTGTTGGGGATATTTGTTAAATTACCATCCTAACTCTGAAAGTTTATGGATCTAGTTCATAAAACATGGGATATAAGAGTAATCAAGTATCACTGAACATCCCCTGTGAGTTTCAGGTCACAAAACCAAGGTCAAAGGTCGGTTAAGGTCAATAAACTTAGGCCATGTTGGGGTAATTGTTGAATTGCCATCATAACTTTGAAAGTTTATGGATAGAGTGAATGAAATGTGGACATGGGTGTAGTTGACAAGTCTTAAGTCACCGTTCAAATGTCATTTATGGTCAATGAACGTGGTATTATGTCATTATATGAATGGTGTTTTTGTGAATGATTATTTTATAGTAGTTTTCAAAGTTAGCACTGCTGCTATATTAAATCGCGTAATGCAGGTGAGACTGCCAGATGCGTTCCACTTGTTTGTTTATACAAACGCTTTGGTGGTAATTTCATTGGATTCTGTTCAGAACTCATTTTGAGATCGTTACCACAACTGGTACCACAACTGGTATTCATAACCCACTGGTATTAAAGGAACCTCCAGTGGGCTTATTTTGTCTTAAGTGATGTTGTTTACATGTACATTTAGGCGTGCTGCTGTTTGGACTTTTTTGAGGCTACATATTTTACTAGTGGGAGGGGTTTGTGAAGAGGAGGGGGTGGGGCCTTAAGGAAAAGATTTATGCTCTGAGATTAATTAATATGGAAAAAGAGAGTTCATCTTCCAGTGCATGGCCAACAGAACACCTATTTTTAAACAGAATATTTCTTTCGTAGTATAGTCCAGCGACATCTAGCTCCCGCAACAGAAAACTTTTAATAGGGATTGATCATTGGCTGCCTGCTACGATTGATTGCTGTGATTATTGTGTATGGTCAATCATAAAAAATAGCCCTGTGATCAATTGCTAAGCTTCATGTTACAGGACCTTGGTTGACGAGATGAATGGAGGTCTGGAAAGCCATGCCCATATCTGTTAGCTATTTAACAGGATTGGGAATTCATTCAGGCATTGTCCGAGATCAGTGCCACCGCAAAATCCCTTTTGAGCATTCTTACCAAGATTTTCCCTTTCATGAATGCACACAAAAGCCAGCTTAAAAGGTCTTAAATCACAGGCCCTTTCTATTCTTGCTCTTTCGACCCTTCCACTACTTTGGTTTGAAAATAGAGGTGTAATTTCCCAGTGGTTGTCCCATATTCTATCAAGAACCCCAAGAAATGACCATCTCCAGAGAAAAAGAATAGCCTGTAATGTTTGGACTTGTAGGGATTGACTGACTGGAAAGTGAAAAACAACAAGTAATGAAAGAAAGAGAAGGGAAGGTGAATAAAGAAAGAAAAGGGGGAAAATCAGTTGTTAAATTTTGAAAGCTACAAGCCTGTAATAATGATAACATTTAATAAGCACCAGACGTTTCTAACACTAAGCCTTTGGGTAGACAGGATTTATGTATACAACAGTCTAATGTTGCATTCACCAAGTAAACTGACTCCACACCGACCAATTTCATTGAAAACAAAAGTTTGATCCATATGAGTTGGGTTTTGTGATTGTTACATGTACAAGAATGCATTGAAACTGGTTCAATATATGCCTACTTGATACTTTACGTGTAATTTTACTTTTACAAAGTACATAAATAGTTAAACAAATAATGTAAAAAAAAAATGTACACGTACAAGTATCAAGCAGGCCTATATTGTACGAAGTACATATTTTGTACAAAGAAATTTTGTTGCCACAAACCCCCAACCCTCAGCTTCTCTTTGAGAATTTGCACTATCATGTATGACAAGCCTATGGTACTCAATGATTGGAACTCAATGCTGTTGTTGACCAAAACACACATAAAAAACTGCACTAGGCCGTATTATTGAAGCAATCCCTCAAAACCTAAATGTATTTTAGATATGAAAATAGATACTCTGTGTACATGTTTGTATGCAAGAAGTATGATCTCCATGTGAGGTTTACTTCATTGTTCTAGTCTTTTAAAAGAGACTTACATTGTAATTCTTGCACTTTTCTGAATGTGTTCACTGTAGGCCCACTAATGACAGTGAAGCAGTCGGTCTGTAACTCTGTGTTCTCTCCTTGACAAACGTTAATTACAGGTCAAGGATTTTATACAATTTATAAAGATAATAAAAAAACAACAGATATTCAGCCTTTTATATTTATGACTACAGAGGTTTATGTTAGCAAACTAGCAAAGTTCATAGCAAGAAAAAGGCCAACTGCCATTGACCCATTATGAAAGAATGCATTGTGGTAAATCCGTTGCCCCGCCCACCTCCATGTGTATAAGCCCATGCAGTTGCCACCCTAGGTGGGTAGAACTTCACGCTGACTTCCTGACTTCGGGGAGCCCTGCTCTGTATATGAGCTGTACGCAGGAAACAGAGTGGCTACATGCAGAGTCACCAAGCGCTGCTGCAGCTCTCACTCATTCACTCACTCAGCCCATCGTTTGCACTGCATGCGTGACTTCACTAAGTCCACTTCACTACTATAGTATAACTGTCGATCCCTCTCTTTCACTTGCATTCAGGAAGTCTTGACATGAACAAGTCGTACGGTTAATGTGTGCAGATTTACCCAACCAATCTAAAGGGGATCGACATACATGTCATCTTTTCTTTTGTACATGTATTTTTTGCGACACCCTCCTTCAGTGTTGTTTTCCTGCTTGGGACAAGTTTAAACTGAATTTGATTATTCAATTTTCTCTTTCTCTTTTTAACTTTTGCCTGGATCCTGAACCGTTTCTTTGGAACTATTCTGGTTCTTATGTGGATTTAATCACTTATCTTGATCCCGCCATCACATTACGGATGCATCACCATGCCTGCTTACACCGGAGCAGCGGTAAGTCATGTTCTACTTGTCATTTTCTTTTTAAAGTTGCCTTTGGCAAATTCTTATTAATTATTTGGCAAATTATAATTTCCACAAATAACTTGTAGCCTAATCCAATGTTTGTAAAATCATCTACATATGAAATATAACGCAAGTTGCGCATTAAAAGCAGAAATATTCTGCAGCAGTAATACAGTTTCAGATTTGTAGAGGGTATAAAATTTCATCTACATACAAACACTACAATGTTTCTTGAAATTTGTGCACATATATTTCAAAGCATATAATGCAAAGGTTTATTTCCAATTCGTCTAATGCCAATTTGTACATTTGCCAACTCATCTACTATCATTTGGTTTACCATCAGTTCGTCCACTTATTGACATGGTCTAATTGCCAATTCGTCCTCTCACCATTTTTTAATAACCAATTGGTCCAATAGCCATTTAGTACATATACCATTTGGTCTTATTGGACTAGATGTGTTAATTGTGCAAAGTGAATGAAAATGAAATGGATATTAGACTAACTGGTTATGAGACGAAATGGTCATAGACAAAATGGTAATTAGACGAAGTGATGATTGGACCAAATAGTTATTATCCAAAATGTCGATGGACAGAATAGCATTAGACTAAATGAAAGTAGACCGTAGACGAATTGGCAATTTACCAATTCAAACAACATCCCTTTTTTTAGGCTAATTAGTCCAGTACATGTATTTATCACTGAGCAACTACCAGATTTACATGTAGATCTTAAAGTAACATGATTTTATCGTTTGGGCAAAAGGACATACACAAGACTTTAGGCAAGAGACTCGATACTGCTTTGCCTTCTACCTGTAAATATACACTGGTTCTTGGAACCAGCAGCTAACATTTTCAGTGTTATGGAAGTATAATGTAGAGCCTAATGGCCTTGGTTCTGAAGAAAGAAATACTGTTCTGTGCTGCACAGTAATTGAAATATTGGTATATGACTCTGTTCTCATTACAATCTTAAAAGTAGTTTAGTGGAAACTGGTTCAGGAAACCAGTTTGGAACATCGCTTTGCTATCGTTCCCATCTGATTGCCCCAAATAAGTGGTTTTCAGAACCACTTCACGTAAAGGGGTCTTGATGCGTAGATATTCTACACACAGTACGTGGAATAGCGCACCCAACATTTGCGAAAATCGCTTCCCGAAGAACATTTGTGTTGTCACCTATGCTTTATAATAGTTTAACGAGTCGAACCGATCTTGAAAACTACCTTGTGAAGTGGTTTTCCAAGCCGGTTGGGAAGACCACTTAAAATTGCTTCCAACTCCAAGACTGCTTTGAGCATTCGTATTATATGTTAAACTGGTTTCCACTAAACTAGTTTTAGGACTGTTATGAGAACGGGGTCCATTAATATATCTCTACAACTGCTTAATGAATTATACAGTATTCGTTTTGATATATGTTGGCAACACATATTATTACATGTAGGTTACAGGTAATTCTCCATTGTAGGCCTACACATACCTCAAATTGGAGGCTAATAAAGAATCTCCGAATGTATACAGTATCTACATGTAGGCCCTGTGTCTGTCATAGATGACTCATTCTGTAGTTTCCTATGTTGCTAATAGACAAATTATATCAATCCGAGTGCAATGCAATTTGGCTAAAAGGGAACAACTGCTTTTGAACTTAACTCACCCTTGAACCAGTTGGCTTAGTCATGCTTTTTGAAATTTCAGCTATTTTTTTTAAAACTACTTGTTTGATTCAATGTATGTACTCCATAATAAATAAAATATATATAAAAATGTACTATTAACAAGATATTTGGTTTGGTATTTTTGGTGCATTGTTTTCATACTCATCCACAATGAGGCATGCAAGTAATATTTTTCTTATTGATTCAAAATGGCCATGAATCCTTTGAATACCCAAAACATCAAAACCAAAATAAACACAAGCAGAATCAATTCAACAGCATCACAACTTTCAAGGACATCTTGTCCAATTAAAAGTGCTCACAGCCACCCCTCCAAAAGAATTTGCACACTTATTTGCAGATAAAACAAGCACATTAGTTGGCTACATGTACATGGCAAGTTTGAATGCACAGTCTGTATGCAAATGTAGTTGAGAAATTGAATGTACTTGATTTCCTTGAGTGTATAGTTGATAAAAAATAATCTATAATCATTGTCCATGCTTCGAGGAATTCCTGCCAAATGCATGTGGTTTTAAGGGCTGTTTCTTTTTTTCCTTCACAATCACATATTAAAAGGAAATATTGCTTTCTTGCCAAATTAAAGATTAAAGGATAGCAAAGAAAAAAGATTTCTGATGAAAAACAATACAAAACCCAAACTGTAGAGCAAAAATCAAACAATGAAATGATTCAAGCATTTTAAATCAAACATTTGTACATGTATGCAAACTATACAAACATTAAATACTACATTCAGTCCAACTGGATGTAAACAAGAAAATATATCAATCTTATCAATACTTTCATGTAAGAGCAAATAAATAAAGTTAGCATAACAATCTCAATTATTGATAACATTCAGGAATTAAACAAATTTTTAGTTTTAAGGGAAAAAAATGTCCTACAATATGTATCTAAATTCTAAGAGTAAAATATATACAGGTACACGTACAGTACTTGAATCTAGGCCTACATATTCTGGAGGGTGTTTCATCAACACGTGTCTTCTGACAAGCAGTCAGATCTGTTAACAGTAAATGACAGTAGTTGCAGCAAACAATTATTTCACGAGAAAGTCTTTTGAAACCTTGAATGAAGGTTAATTATCAAAATATCATACATCTAGATCTGGTACATTAATGTAAAATTTTCTTTGTAAAATCATGAAATCTTAGCTCAAAATCGATAATTCTGATGATCACTAACACGGAAAAGCATATGTGGGACAGTGTATTAATATTGCTTTAAAAAAATACCTGACATTATATGGAATTCCATGCTTATTTTGCTCATTTATCAGCAATTACGCATTTTCTTCCAGAGCTATTTGACACATATTTTTTATTTATACATACAAACACTTTTGTGGAAATTTTGTTGGATTATGTTCAAACTCGTTTTGAGAATGCAACCACAACTGGTATTTATCCTTAATTCTCCTTGATTTTCATTGGCTGAGGAGCACTGTAACTAAGGAACTGTCAAATGGAATAGACTGTCAACAACATCGGACAAGAAGTCCTTTAACAATAGTTACAACATGAAAATATACTGAATTTTTGGTCAGTAAATAGGCCTATGCCTCTAAATCACATGCTGGACGATGTTTTTCCTTTAACTTTACATTTCATCATTGAACGTCCAGATCCTGCAGGATTAGGATTAAGGATATTGATCAGGCTTGATCTAGATCTGATCCCGCTACAGGAAGTATTTGATTTCTGACCGAAATTATAAATACGCTGTCACCCTGGATTAATCCACCAGTCATGTCTGGATGGGAAGTACTGTCCCTCAAGGTTCATCAAGGTCTCATGAAGCAACTTGAACAGTGGTTTTCCATTGACAAAGTTACAATCAGCCTATCAGATGAAAGGATTTTAGTAGCTTATAACGGTCAGTGAACGTCATGTCAGGTTGAGAAGTATGTCCCATCAAGGTCCATCAAGGTTTCATGAAGCACCTTGTACAGTGGTTTTTCATCGACAAAGTTGCTATCAGCCTATTAGATGAAAGAATGAGTACAATGTAGCTTATAACGGTCAGTGAAAGACATGTCTGGATGGGAAGTACTGTTCCATCATGGTTTCTTTAAGCACCTTTTCAGTGGTTTTTCATCGACAAATTTGCTCTCGACCAATCAGATGCAAGTATTTTATTTTATGTAGCTTATAACAGTTGGCCAGCAGTGAAAATCCTGTATGAAAAGCTTCATGCATTGTTCCTGTGGCATTGTACCAGTTTGAGTGCAGCATCCTGGATTGCCACATTGGGTCAGTTGTTTTCATCGATAACGTTGCTCTCAGCCAAACAGAGGCAATGATTTTAGTAGCTTATAACAGTTGGCAGTAAAGAATTATGTACAGTATGAAAAGCTTCAAGTTCAAGCAATGTTCTCTCCATGTTGTACTTTGTCGAGTGCGGCATCCTGAATGACCACATAGAGGCCGTTCTCATTACGCTTTCTAAAACTAGTTTACTGGAAACCGATTCAGGAAACCACTTTGGAAGATCGCTTTGCTAGCGTTCCCACTTGATCACACGAAAATGGTTTTCAAAATCACTTCACGTACAGCGCTCTTGTTGCTATGGAAACGCTCTCAGTGGGGTGACACGTTTCGCGCGAAATTCGAAACCGCAGCATGGGCATTCTACACCTGTCGTATGGAGTAGCGCGCTCAAAATGTGCGAAGATTGCTTCCCGAAGAACGGTTGTGTCCTCACTTACGCTAAAACCAGTTTACCAAGGCAAAGCGATCTTGAAAACTACATCGTGAGGTGGTTTTCCAAACTGGTTTGGAAGATCGCTTCCAAGACCGCTTCGACCGTTCTCACTTCGCGTTAAACTAGTTTCCACTAAACTAGTTTCCAGTAAACTAGTTTTAGGAACGTAGTGAGAACAGCCTCATTGTGGCTTTGAGACCAGTATGCTTCAGTACAACTCCACCAGAGGCCTGTTTCAGGAGAATTGTTTTTGAGAAAAAAAAATGCACTTTTATGAATGCGATTGATCTGAATAAAAACCTTGTTTTATTTCATTGTTTTCATTTCATTCAAATAGAGCCAACTGCAGTAATACACATGCATTTATGCATGTTTTGACTGCAGTTGGCTCTATCCTGTGATGTCACTCATGCTACTAATCCATGTAGGACAATTGTGTCTCTATCTACATGTGTAACAAACAGGAATCGAGTGCCCATTACTAGAAGTAATGTGTTGAATACAAATATGGGAAAGATGAACTTACAGAGAATGGAAATGCTGGTACCTAGAGTAGTGTTGTTTCCACCCCCTCCATTTTCTTTTTCCTAAATTATATCTTGCCATGTACATGCAACCCATTGTATCATCTACATTTACTTGATCAATAACATCTATAGATTACATGGCTGTACGCAGAAATGTTTCCAGGGGGGAGCAAGACGCATACAAATTCTTGAATGAACACAAAAGCAAGGAAGCAAAGCGACCAAGCTTTTCATTGGGACGTTTTTGCATTTTTGGAGTAAATTTGAAGGATATCCTGCACCCTTTTGGGGTTCAAAATTTCTGGGAGGGGAGGGGGTAACTGCCCCCCCCCCCCCCCGATGTGTACGGCCATGCTAGATTAATTATGTGAAAGTGTATTTTGGTGATGCTGGACAAAAAAAGGAATGTTAAAAGAAAAGCATGTGTAGGAGTAGTTACAGATGTAGAATGGTGAGCAACAGAAAAACAAAATAATGTGAGAAAGATAGATTCATTTAGTCTTAATATCTTTTAATAGAAACAGGATATGATGCAGGGAAGGAGGGCACATTGTAATTACTGTTACATTCAAATCTATATTTATATAAGGGTTAGTCTAGAAATCACTTTGAGTTTCAGCCAAGTAATTTCCTTCTATCCCCCACTTTGAACCAGCATGAACTGTAGCCATATCCGCTCCAGTCCCTCCACATGCTAAAGGCATGTATGAAACGAATACAGATTGCAAAGTATCGAACGATAGCATCAAATTTCATGGGAATTTCATGATAGAGTTTTACAGATGCGGACTCGTTCGCTTGTTTTGAAATATGGATGCCTTTTCCATGTCCTGCATTCTTCAGAATATGTTTCTGATTGCATTGTTTGTTATTTTTGTTGTTTGTTTTAAACAGAATAAACCGAAGGAGATGGAAGGGTACGTTGGGTTTGCCAACCTTCCCAACCAGGTGTACAGGCGATCTGTGAAAAGGGGTTTCGAGTTCACGCTTATGGTGGTCGGTAAGTGCAAATTTTCAAATGGTTTATTTATGAAATGATAACAACTTCCTTGTCTGGATTTATGTATATTGGAAAAGGCCTATATATCTCCCAAAAAGTTACTTCTGTAATTTTGCCTACACACTACTACAGGCCAGAGTTTTATGTGACATTTGTCTTTATCTTAGACATGTTTCATTCACTCAAAGCCAAATTATGTAAAAACCAAAAAAAAGTTTACTTTCGTCAAAATTGTTTGGTCACAGACTTTACATAGGCCTTGCCAACAGAACCAACTCCTTTGTTGTTAATACTGATTTAATAAACAAGTAGGTGAGTGCTCTGTAATAAAGTGAGTATTGTGGATGTGATTGCAGCCTTTATGTTTTTCTTTTCCTTTTCATTCAAAATTTTCTGGTATATGAGAGAGAATAATGTCACAAAATTATCATTTTGTAATACTTTTTGCACCACATTATTTTGGAAACTGATTATCTTTAGGGAAGAAGAATTTACCCAGCTGGCAGACCTCAATATGTAGTGGAGATAGGAGAAGCAAGAAAACATTGCAATGCCCCCTTCCAATTAAAGTCATGCAGGCTGGCCTAAAAAGTTTGTTGGTCCCTAAACCTGTTCAGGATGAATTATGGAACCATTTTCTTAGACACCGTTCTCATTATACTTTCTAAAACTAGTTTACTGGAAACTGGTTCAGGAAACCAGTTTGGAAGATCGCTTTGCTTGCGTCCCCATTTGATCAGCCGAAAGTGGTTTTCAAAACTTTCAAATTCAAAACTGCTGCGTAGGCATTATTTCTACACACAGTGTGTGGTGTAGCGCACTCAAAAGTTGCGAAGATCGCTTTCTGAAGAACGGTTGTCTTCAGTTATGCTAAAACTAGTTTAATGAGGCAAAGCGATCTTGAAAACTACATCGCGAGGTGGTTTTCTGAACTGGTTTGGAATATCGCTTCCAAGACCACTTCGACCGTTCTTATTACACATTAAACTAGTTTCCACTAAACCAGTTTCGAGTAAACTAGTTTTTGGACGGTAATGGGAACAGGATCTTATTTGATACTGATTTATTTCTTTTTATTGAAAAAAAAATAGTAGGCTAATTCTTCCACTTTTCATCCACACTATTGGTCTGCACAAAGGAGTGAAATTTGCATTCAGTAACCCTATCTGTTTAGAGAGCCTTTATAATAAAATCAGTCCAAAAGGGATAAAGTATGGGAAGCTTTGGATGAGGTTCAATTTTTGAGCCTGCTCAACAAGTGACCCTTGACCTGCGAAGAACTGTAGCCCAGACTCAAGCGCTGATCCTGTTAGTAAAAGCCTTGCTAAAATGACACAAGACAATTTTGACCTAGCTGTTCAATAATTCAAACTTCATGAATTAGAACAGGCTAGATGTGAACCAGGCATAGACCATCCATTTACTGAAAGGAACATAGTATGAAGTGAATTTTGTTTGATGACAAAGCCCTGTGTGTCATCACAGTATGAACAGGGCTCTCCCGTCTGTTATGGAAGAAACTCAAGTTTCTTGGAGAGTGCTGTGCTGTGCAAGGTCCCAATCGATGCACCAGAATCGCTGCATTCATTTCGGGATTCTGATTACATTTGGCTTCGTATTCCAGTGCACACACATTCCAAGAGTAGATTTCAGTAGCCTGGAATGCTTGATGTTTATATCAACATTGGAAGCAGGAATGTTGATAGATGAATCTGTAATAGTGCTTTGCAGGTAGAAGAGGAGTAGGCCCATGTCTCTCCCTGGTTTCACTGTGTTTAATAGGCCACTATCTGGCCAGTATATTAAGTTGATGTTCTTTGTAATCCCCATTAGCTTGTACCAAACACAAATTTTTATTTTCATGTCTGGACATTAAAAAAAATGAAAGTTGATTGATGGTATTGGAAGGCTATAACTGCAGCCAATGACCTACTCTGTTGACAGTTCCCTCACCCAAGTTTTTACCAGGGTATACCAATTTTAGATCAGATTACATGTGATACCAGATACAACATCTTTTGACTGGTATCTGGGAACATTGGACCATTCAAAATATTCTTTAATCGTCCCATCTACAGATTTACAGAGGGGTTAGGCCTACATGAACGTATGTTGTTCAAGGGAAACTCCTTTATCTAATACTTTGTAATGTCATCCCAGCTCACCAGCAAAGATATATATGAAGCCTCACATTTTATTTCTGTGCATGGGGGGGGGGGGGGGATACATGTAGTTATGTTTTTATACTCTAAAATTGAAGCAAAATACATAGCATACATTACCCGTTAGGTTTCATGACACTAACTGCCAACCTGGCCAAGTTTAGGGGTTGGGGAGGGGCTTTAAACTACATGTTTTAGTAAGATTTTCAAACAAGAAGAGAAAATTAAAACAATAGATTGTGCCATGAGTCAGTTGTGTTGATATGTCAATGAATGAATTAATCTTTGTGACAAATTCTTGAAAGTCGTTATCAATCAATCAGTCAATCAATCAAAGTCACAATTAAATTTAAAATTAGCATAAAATATAGCGCCACATTAACCAGATTAGACCTTTAGGACATACATGTAGAAAAAGAAAACATAAAATCAAGGTTAACTGTAATGTTCTAGGGTTAAACAAAATATAACAAACAGACAATACTCATTATGTCTCATACGCATGAGTAATGTGGCCAACAAAAATGTTAACATATGGGACTAGTCATAGAAATTATGTGATTCCCTGATGTGATGAAGCTTGTCATAAACATTGAAAGCAGCCTGTAACAGGGAGGTCATCAGAGTACAGTGTTCTGTAGGTGTTACATGAGGTGGTTTCAGACCTCCTCGAAGTTCGTCAGTTTCAGGTATTCCCTGATCGAGAAATTTACCCCGATCAGAAAATACCAGGTATTTTGGTAATGTGAAAGCAAACTACGCGTAATTTCCCCGAAAGAAAATACCCGCTAAATAGTAGGTACTTGGCGAAATTACGAGAACTTTCGCGGGGATTTTTCCAAGGTCGCAGGTATTTTGGCAATGTGAAAGCAATTTACGGGAACTTTTAGCCCAGCGTGTCGTTGGGCGCGGGCGCCGTGGGTGGCTGCTGGGCTAGTGATTTTGAATCTTGCGCCTTGCCTGCTTATCAGACCATACTGTGCATGCTCGTAACTTCAGGAACTTATCCCGAAGGGTATGTTTTGGGTCGGTGTGAATGCAGGAATAATTAATGGGTATTTTTTTAGCCTTAAAAAGTTCTCGTAATTTAACTGGGATTCTTATGATCGAGGCGGTTTGAAACCACCTATGGTTCATCTGGCTGAAATGTCAGAGGAGAGATCAGCAATGTTGGGTGTGCTCCACCCTCCTTCCTACACGAGATGGGTGGGTATCCAGCTGAGGTCAAAAGTGCATTTGATTTTGCAGATGAAATGGACATTGGCATATTGCAACAAAACATTGAATTTCAACATGAAGATATTGGCTTCCTTAATATGTTCTGTGGTTATTGCTAAACAAAATCATATCGAGAATAACTTTTGATTTGAAAATTTTGCATAGGCCTACTGTTGTTTATAAATTATAATTAGGAAGTTTTGATGTAAACAACCATTGATTTTCCGTCAACTTTTAGGAACTGGAATGTATAGCTGCCTGTCACGAAATGGTGTCTTTAATTTCAGCTCTCCACTAATAAAGCCTACTGAATATTGACCTCAGAATATTGATTCCAGATGATATTTTAACTTGCTAAAGCACCTGGTCAATGCCTACATGTAGGGCTAAGTCACAACTCACATCCATAGGCTACTTGTCTGCCTAAATATGTTAAAATCTTCCACCATTTTGGAAAGTATATTTCACACATTGGTATTTAGCATAGTTGCCTGAATATACTTAAAGGTGATTTGATTTTTGCTACCAAGTCTTTGTGAACAAATGCACATATTGATTGTGAGTTGGCACATTGTTTACAAGTGACCAGATTTCTACAGCCATACTCAAAGAGTGGAATCGGCTTGAAAGTCAATAGATTTGGAAAGCTGCTGAGTGTTTACAGTTGGGCTGCTATCTCGTCTTTTACAGTAGAGGAGTGATTTGAATGAGAATACCCAAGAGGAAATTAGCATATTAATTAGAATCCCCATTATTGATTATTTTCTCTTTCTTCACTGGACATTTGTGTTATTAGCCCACAACAATAAATTCTTTGTACAATGTACATGTAGGCTGCATGTAGCCTATTCCCTCTCTTCATGTACGTACTAAATACATGCTTATTTATAACATTAGTCATTTATAGCCTACATGTACCCCTTTCAGGAATTCATCCTCAAATAGTCTTGGTGCGGTGTACCTGGCAATTTGCGTTCATAATCTGGAAATAATCTGCAGTATTTGAGGCTCCTGGTTGGGAATTCAAAGATGAGGTTGAGTGCAGATGGAGTTTGGATAAGTCTTTCGTGAATAGAAATAATCATGATTGAAAACGTAAAACACGGATATGAGAAACAAAGTGTGTGTTCAATGTCCTCCATTCCTGGTCGTAAAAGTAAACGTCTTTCAAATCACAATTCGGAGGAAAATTCAAATGTCGATAAAGATGCCTTTATAAATGCGATCACCTCAGATTTTACGAGCTTCAGTATCGCGAATGTGACATTTAAGAACATGGCTGAGTTTTGAAACGTCTTTAAATTTGCTCTTGCAGTGAAAGCCCACACAGGCAGGTGCCAAATTGACCTTTCTTGTGATGGGTCAAACTGTGCAATAAAGCTGTGCTAACGAAAGTGGGAAATAAAGTGGGAAATTTAAAGACGATCAACGTAAAACAGCTTTATATTTTCGACACTGAACAGTGCACCACTGATCGTGTTTGTGTTCTGTGTTTTGTGTTTTGTAATCGAGTTTTCAATCATGATTCATGTTGCTGTTTGAATTTGAAACTCGACATTGAACACACCCTGAGTTGCACCTGTTCTGTATCGGATCCTCATCCACAAATTCATGATCGGGGTATTAGTGACTTCATTCAATATTGAGGCTTTACAATATATGAATATGTAATTGACTTCAGGCGGCCCTAACTGACACACTCATGAATATATTGATTTGGGACTTATCAGTATGCACTATGCCGCTGTGACGAATCCCGTGTTTGCCTAAGGCCACAAGTAACATGCTTAAATGTTCCATCGATTTACAGATGATAGTGATTAAAATTTTGTTGAATGCTCTGTGGCTAAAATAGGCCTTCACTGTAGTATGAAGATATGAAATAACTTGGGGTTCTTGTTGATTTCAATTAGCCATTAAGATCAAATTCTCCTCGATACTTTGGTGGTCAAGAGAAGCAGAAAATGTAATGTGCATACTACTATGCCTCCATTGTAGAGCTCTGATATTCTGTAGCTATAAATACAAATCTTGAAGAAAAAAATTGAAGTGGTATTCTCTTTCCCCATGGAAATCGTTGCAATAAAGAATACCATGTTAAATCCTTCAATAGAAAATCTTCATCTCATACGCATAGATCTACTTAACGGAAAGATAATAAAAATCATTGATGGATGTTGGAGATTTCAGACTGAGTTAATCCAATTACTCTGAAAATCAACCATGCACAGAAAGTACAGTACCGGTAGTCAGATATAGTCACATCGTGAATTCCATTTCTCCTTATGACTGCCAGTAAACACCCAGCGTCAATACTCTTTCCCTCGTAGGAGATTGAATACCATTATCACTGGGGTATGCCGCGACACATTATCACCGAATTGCTCAATTATGATTGCAAGCGCTAAGGGGCGATTGCGATTGGGACTTAAGGGCACGGGGTAGTGGATGAATCAATGTACTCTGGCTCGCCGGGGTCAATCACAGCATGGGGCTTGTGAACCCTTTACTCTGGTTCTGTGAGCCACAGTGTATGGGAGTTTTTGATAGTATCCATTCATGTAGAGATCACTGATTTGTTATTCTCAACTTGATCAAAACACTTGCAGAATACAATAAAAAAGAGTGGAGTGAACAAATTGAATAACATTGAACATTCAATTTTTTTCTGTGAATGAGTCTTATCACAAGACATCAAAGAAAGACGCAAAACCAAACCTCCCAAAGGCATTCTGGAAACGTATCGAGGCAAAATATGGAAAATCAAACAACTTTCTCTACATTTTCAAAGTTTGAAGGCCTACACGTAATCTGCTGATAAGGTTTTTGATTATGCTTGGTCAAGGTTACTGTATTAGACAGCCTACAGGTTGATTTGAACGATATCATGCACAAAGCCTTGCGTGAAATAATATGATATAGAACTGAAAGACATTATCTTCGGTGTACTAAGGATAAAGAAAGTAATTCCTTCCTGTGTCCCAGGGAGCCAGCCAATCTAAATATACATTACTTCCTTTTGTCATTATTTCATCCAAGTTCTCTTTTACTCTGCCCAGAGTTCATGTTTAGCTTGTGATGTTCATGATACATACATATTTCCTGATTCCATTCATGAACAATTGTACAACACCTACTTAGCTTGTTGTACGCGAGCAAATGGGAGGCTGAATGTCAAACATTCGTACTGTTGCACACACGACGTACCATCCAAAATGTTCCGTCCAAAATGTACCGTTGCACAGCTTTAGGAGGTGACGTCACAATACGATTTAATTCATTGCGCTCAGTAAAAATGCAGGTGCAATACGCATATAGCCTGCTGGTTAAATGCGCAATGCTGCCCAAGGTCATGTGCGCTTGTGGGATTTTGCTTTTTGCTTTCAATATTTTTGCTCCCTTTTAGATTACTGCAGGGAAAAAGTCTTGCTTTTTCATATTTTCGCTAGATTCCGAGGCGTTGTACAACACAAATAGCGAATATTCATATTCGTGCAATGTTGCGAGATTTCGCATTTGGTGAAAGAAAGAGATCTTCTATTCAACTGGGCTAACGCCTCGTTGAATAGAGCATCTTTCTTTCATCTCATGCAAAATCTCGCACCATCGCACTCATGCCTATTCGCTATTTGTATAATGTAGGAGTGTTGGCAACTTTCATTAGGCACCTATTTGTATTCTATTCATCTGAATGCTGACAGATCAAAAAAGTTATTCCCTGTTTGCCCAGTTGGATCTCTGTATCATCAGTTCTATCATTTCACTAATAACTGAGGAGTATACAGTAACATTTTTTTAAGATAAAGGTACATGTACCGGAGACCTATAAATGTGGCCCGGAGAAGACTGTTGATTTTGGAAGGAACCAAGTAGTTCCTTTTCCAAGTCAAACATCTGCTTCCACAACAAGTTGGCCTGGCGATGAAACCAACCAACCTGTTATTTTAAAAGGGAAATAAAAAGCCAGTGATACTTTACAGGTCTTTCCTGATATTACATGTAGGCGCTATCTAGAATGCAAGTACAAGTAGGCCCTATCTATATACTACCGTATTCAATAATTCCTGTACATTAAAATTTTGATCTAAAGTTCTTCTAATTTTTCCTTTAAAAGGGCATTATTCTCAGTTTATTATAATCAGTTAAAAAAATGTTGAAAATGTTAGTACAGGAATCTGGTTTTCGAAGACTTTTCTTCCTGTTTCTTTTTAATTTCTTGGGTCTTGTTGTTGTGCATTGTGCTTGGGAGTGCTATTTAAAAAAATAAATCTTAAAGCATTGCATGTACGGGTACAATGTTGGCTTGTATACATATGGGGATCCCCTGGTGCATATAATACATTGTACCAAGTATGCTGAAGATACTCTGCCTGTTCATGCACTTAAACTTCATTTCCAATTCCAATATTCGGGAGCGGAACACTATCGGCTTGCATTTCGTCACAAGCCACTTTCCCACGACCCTCTCGCTTGAGGGGTAGGGTTTGGTTTGTAGACACGGCAAGTGAGTGAGTCACAGGAAAATCCCTTCTGCTGCCTTCAAATCACTTCCACTTACTGCTAACCGACCTGGACATGTGATACTCTGTGACCTGATCAATGGACCAACCAACAAATGATGGAAGGAGATATCATGCGGACGTTTGCTTCGGTTTGCATTGCAATTTCCTTGCTTCTGTAGTAATAAATGCTGCTTCGATATTAGCATGTCCCTCTAGTGATGACTTATAGAATGTTGTGACCATCTTGTGTGTCATGCCATGCTCTTGCTCTGTGAAAAATAATATAGATGTACCTATATTCACAAATGTGTACTACATGTACAAAGGTGTTCAGTTTTTTCAAGGAGAAAACTAGAAATGGTCTGCTCATCGTTTGCAGTAGTTGATGATTGAAAAGTCCTTTGATATTTGTTGTTTCAATAATTACATACATAAAAGTAATAAGTTACTAATGATCAAAAACTTGGTTGAGTATAAGCCTGATATTTCCCAAGATTCATCTTCTCTATCATAGTAAGCATTTAATAACATAAAAACATTTAACATTAGAAAAGGCTTAAAGAGCAAAGTGTACATTAAGGAGTGATATTTGGTTGCAAGCAACCCTAATTGGTGCAAAGCTTAACCCCTCCCCCCCCCCCTTTACATAGGATGCAAAGCAATGATATGCACTGATTTACTGTTCTGGTGGACATGTACATGTATGTATAGGGATCTTATAATATGTAGGGCCTTTGATCTAATGAACCTCTGATCGATTGGCATAAACCAGAGCATGTTCTACCTTCACCGATTCCAAATTGATCCTAATCATTTTCCTGTAATTGATCACTTGTGGATTTTCCGTTGTATGGAGCTACTGATAAAGAGCTGCCAAAAAACATTTTCATTGTCTCTGTAAAATGACTGCACTCTCATTGGTGTTAAATCAATATTCAATCATTTACATCATCCAAAATGTACAATGATAGGTATGTATGTTATTTTTTTTCTTTGTTGGTATGATGAAAAACATTTTAATCCAGCATGGCCTGTGAACGAACAAAGGGATGCCATCATTGCTGGATTAGGGTGTGAGATTTTGCGCTATCGCTGTTATAGTTCTTTGACAGCGTGAGGGCCTCTCTCTTAATGTTGGTTTGTATGACTGCACTTTAATGGATGTTAAGACATTTCACAGTGAAAGGAAATGTGAGAGATGTTCTGAAGGGGGATTATCAATTCAACATGATACTGAAGTATGAGCCTTACGTGAAAAGAAAGGCACAATTGTTCGCTGATTGTAACCACTCAGAATCTGAATTTCATCTTCCTTTATCTAGAGTTCGTGTAATTCTGAATGGAAATGTTGAAAAAAAGATCCCTTTTATTTCTTGTCTTGGTCAGGATTTTAAAACTGAAAACTTAGAGCCAATCAGTTATCTATAGAGACGAGATAACACCTTTGTACACACATGCATCTAAGCTTTCACAGTGATTTAAAGAAATTGATAGATTTGAAAGGAGATTTGCTGTTGTTCGTTTCTTCAAGACGTTTGTTGGATGAGGGTGTCCAAAGCACAGATGTGATTCGTAAGCCACATTCCTGGCATTCTTAAAGATGAACGGTCGCACAGAGACGGCATTACTCCCTCCTGAAAAGACCATTAAAACTCCAGCACATTAAAATGGCCTGGTGCCCTGCCCCAGGACTATTTTATGATTAGTCTGATCTTGGGGGGCGCCATACTTGCAGTAGGTGGTTTCAGACCGCCTCGAAGTTCGCCAGTTCCAGGTATTCTCTGATCGGGAAATTTACCCCGATCAGAAAATACCAGGTATTTTGGCGGTCTGAAAGCAAACTACGCGTAATATCCCCGAAAGAAAATACCCGATAAATAGTAGGTACTTGGCGAAATTACGAGAACTTTCGCGGGGATTTTTCCAAGGTCGTGGGTATTTTGGCGGTCTGAAAGCAAATTACGGGAACTTTTAGCCCAGCGTGTCGTTGGGTGCGGCGCCGTGCATGGGTTGCTGCTGGGCTAGTGATTTTGAATTTCGCGCCTTGCTGCTTATCAGACCATACTGCGCATGCTCGTAACTTCAGGAACTTATCCCGAAGGGTATGTTTCAGGGCGGTGTGAATGCAGGAATAATTAATGGGTATTTTTCAGCCTAAAAAAGTTCTCGTAATTTAACGGGGATTCTTGTGATCGAGGCGGTTTGAAACCACCTAGTGTTGCCTTACATTGCCTGTGTACATGTACCTTTGAATCTGAATGAGAGAGTTGTTGGTGTATTAGAAGATAGGTGATAGGGGAATTTAGGTTGACAGATCATTCACACAACCGGTAAATATGTGTATTTTCAAAGCTGCCTGTCATGCAAATCGTTCCGCCTTGTTTTATAGTATAATTATTGATGGCCCATCATTTGCAACTTTTCATGTGGGAGCCTGAACATTCTTTGTCACTGTGAACTGAGTCAACTGACCCCTAGTACTGACTTTCAAAAAGTAAATATTTACAACACATTGTCATTGTTTACAAACAGCCCTTCCCTTATCTTCATGGCAAGGCACAGTGAGACAAGCTTGTTTTATATTTTTGACTTACATCTTTTAAAGATATGAAAAAATAATATGTAGATAAACAATTATTTCGATTTATTTTTGTTATTTAAAAATGTATTTATTATTAATTTTTATGGGGGGGGGGGTTGGGATGCAGATTAAATAATATGATATGTGAGATATAGAATGAAGGTAAATTTTTTTTTTTTGGGGGGGGATGGCTATAAGAAAAATATGAAGAAATATTCAAGTATTTATTAAATTCAATAAGTTTTTCTTTGGAGAGTTATTTTGTAACTTGTACTCCATTGCAATGTACAGTATTGCGGCATATCACCAAACCATATGGAAAAAATGATGGTAGCCTTGTAGAACGGTCCATGCAGCATTGGATTGTGCCATCCATAGCAATGAGAATTGGTTTCAAAGTGTTGACAGGTCATGTAAGCAAGCCATGGGAGACAAGTAGACGTGTTTGTGTTTTAATTCATCCCCTAATTAGATAGGGCGTTAATGAGAGGAAGCTGTCACGGGAGTGCAGTAGTCCATTAGAGTTCCATTCAAATTCTTATCACCAAGGTCTGGGTCGTGTAACACAAAGCTTGGCAATTGATTGTTGGGCTGATTTCTATGATTGATTGCATTGATTAATGATAAAATGGGCGCTATGATCAACTGCTAAGCTTTATGTTATCAGGAGTCAGGACTAAATGTAGATGTTCAAAGGCATTCCACTAACCATACATTTGTGTACAGTGTATAATTTGTAATCATAGAAACTGAATATAATGGTGAAACTTCATTTTAATGTTCAATTCTCCTTTCCCAATTCCTAGTGTCATCCTATTACCAAGTTGAAATTGAATTTCATCGGTCTTTGACTAATTTCCCCCAATTTTCATGCATTCACGCTCTTCAATCTGCTTCAAAGCGAAAGAGAACCCAATACAAATTGACTCTTTCGCATTCTGCCAAATTGAAGTTCACGCTCAAGTAGATATGAAGAGAGGCAATGGAATGTGCTTACCTGAATATATCATGGGATAAGAGCCAGGAGGGCGTACTATACCATAGTACTATTGCCTGTCTGGCTCTGAACAGGGCGATATTAGATGGTGAGGTGGGATGGCGTGAGATCATGGGAGGTTGGATGTTTTTTTGAAAAGGAGAGAATGTTCATTGTGGTTGTTATGATCTATGTTCATGACATCTCCAATGGGGTAGAATATTACAGGTTCATTTATCATGACATGGGGGATTATGTTTCTCTTTTGTAATGCTGATGGGGTGTGTCTTATTAACACTATACCTTAATATCAGTACATGTGTATTGTATGCCTCATCCAATACATATGTACTGATATTAAGGTATATGTGTATTGTATGCCTCATCCAAATAAAATAAAAGCTTTGGGTCTGAGCTAAATGTTCACACATCGCATCCAGGATGCAGAAATGACATATTAGCAGTGGGAATTCAGCATTTTTTTTTTAAATTAATATTATTATTTTTTTTTGGGGGGGGGTTTTCTTTTTTCATTACAAATTACTTCCTTGTATTGAAATCGATGGTAATTTACAGAAGCTATTTTGTAAATGAAGGGGGCTCTTTTGTCATTTAAAGGCCTAGTTCACCCCAGAAAATTGTTGATTTGAATCGATAGAGAAAAATCAAACAAACATAACGCTGCAAATTTCATCGAAGTCGGATGTAAAATAAGAAAGTTATAACATTTCAAAGTTTCGCTTATTTTTCACAAAGCAGTTAAATGCACAACTCAGCGATACGCAAATGAGAGACTCGATGATGTCCATCACTCACTATTTCTTTTGTTTTTTATTGTTTGAATTATACATTATTTCAATTTTTACAGATTTGACAATAAGGACCAACTTAACTTAACCATAAACTGTTAAAATAATGGTAATTCCACATGTTCAGGGAGAAATAAAACTTTGTTTCACTTGACAAGGAGGAGAAAATGAGAAATTTTCATATATCATATAATAAAATACAAAAGAATTAGTGAGTGAGTGACGTCATCCGTCTGCCAATTTGCATACCGACCAGGATGTGCATATAACTGTTTCGTGAAATTAAGCGAAACTTTAAAATGTCATAACTTTCTTATTTTACACCCGATTTTGATGAAATTTTCAGTGTTTTGCTTGTTGGATTTTTCTCCTTTTATTCAAATCAACTTTTCGTTGGGGTGGACTTGTCCTTTAAGGGATGAAATGGCCCTTGCCCCATTGATTTTTTCACTGGCCCTTGCAAAATATCCATAATAAGGATGATTCTCCCATCTGAATAATTCTCCATTTATGTGATGCATCGTTATGTCGTACTTGGGTAATTTTGCACATTAAGGATTATAAGGGCTGAAAAATAATTTTTCTTTTCTTTGAAATTTAAAAATGTAGGCAGTAGGCATGCATGTAGTATGATTCCTACAGTCACACTTGTGTTTCATACATTACATAGTCTTTAGGGACTCTGTGGTAGTGAGGCTTGAAGCAAATGAATAATGACAACATATGGTTAAGAAGATCCCATGACAGTTGGTGGTATGTCAACTCAAGGAAGACAGTTTATTATACCAGGCTATTTTGATAGTGAATTCCTGTCTTTTTATGCACAGTTGTGTGTACATACATGTATACATTTACTTCAACCCAGTTTTATTAATTTTTTGTTGAGAAAAGTGATATTTTTCAGACAAGCTTAACTACCTTATTCCTTCCCTCCCTCCCTCCCCTCCCCTCCCCTCCTTTATTCCTATTGTTTAACATCTCTCTTATTCACAATTTTGATGAACAAATTTTCACTCTTGTCTTGTTGATATTTATAGTGGTTTCAGGATGTTTATAATTTTTAAAAAAGGGAAAAAATAAGAGGCAAAAAGTCAGGTATATGCTTCACGTGTGCATAATGAGAGAAGATCAATATTAACAATGACTTTCTCTGTGCATGACAAATGCATGGTAGGTCTACACGTAGGACTACGTAATCCATGTGCATAAATGCATGCATAAGTATGACAATTGTTCAACTTCAAAAGTGTGTTGTATAGTGAAAGCATGAGTAATGAAGGGATCAATAAGGGTTGTTCCCATTTCAGTTTAAATTGTATAAACCCAAATCAATTTGAAAACATGAAAAATCATAGGCCTATCAGTATCGGGTGTGACATCTTATGTGGTACAGATAGGCCTACTTACTGCATTGGTAAGTTAAAGGATTATTTAACATTTACAAATAACCATTCCATTAGCACTCAGACTCCCAGAGGCATTTTGTGGATCATGTGTAGTAGTGTGAACAACCCCTTTCACATTTTTGGAGTTAACAGAGCTTGAAAGCAAGCTAGCAAGCTGCACATAATCATGAATTGAGTCATTCTTCCCAAGGTCAGTTTAGGTTGTCTCGTTTAAAAAGACCTGGGTGAACCATCAATACAAACGTGCATGAAGTCTTGAGCTAAAACGTCATGGCAAACATACACACAGGGGTGACCCCAATCAGTGCGGATGACCTCTCCCAAACTCCTGCCAGTTTGCATAGGAAAGACAACAGCTGAAGGACTGGGGTAGTACTTTTCAACCATTCTCTCTGTCCATATGAAAACCATTTCAGTCAGGTTTAGGCTGAGTGAAACGGACATAACATGAACATTGAAGTACATTGCATGAATAATGATTAAATTAATCACAAAAAGTGCATGAGTGCATTATTGTCTGAAAATGAGTTGAGTGTAAAGGTGAGAGTCTGCATCAGGGTCTGCATGTGCTTGTCAGTTTTTCTAACAAAATGAATAATAAATAGTTTACACATAAGTAATTATGTAGGCCTATACTTTTCACATAAGTTTTAGTGCACATTGCATTCATATATTCTTAGTAGCAGGGCCCGCTGGGAGAACAGTTTTCAGAACTGAAGTGGCTTCCCTGAGTAAATATACTAGTAATAAATTGTAATAGTGATCATGCATATTGGGGGATTTACCAAAACTAAAAATATCCTTTGATATATTTTCTTAGAGGTGTTTTGGTCTTGTGATCCACATGTCTGATCACAAGAATCTAGCCATGAATCACTTTTCCTTTGACAAAGCATTTTATTTAAGTGAGGTAAATGGTTACCTGGCCAAAATGTATTCCTTGAAAAGCACCTTATTGGCAGCTATGCCAAATTCAAAGTAATAACAAAAGTTTCAGGGGTGTTATATCAGACAGACATCAATGCTCTACTGAGAAACCACTCCAAGTAATAAAAAACATTGCTTGATTATTCGTAACTTTTAATAGGCCCAATACCATTTCAAATTCCAAATATCCTGCAAATATAAGAATATTTATTTTCAAATATTTTTCATTCAGCTTTTGGATTATAGTTCTAAATGAGAAAACCGACAAAAAGGTTTCCAATGTTTACATCAAAGATAGTGGAGTTACTGGAGTGTGTATCTTGTTTTTCCATACATATTTACCTAGGTCTTGCTACACATAAGTACCCTTATTTGAGTGATTGTAAGTATTTACATTGCAAAAGTTTTATTGACACATTGGCTCAAGTTATGTGACCTCCATTTGTTGTGTACCAGTTAAATGAATAACGCATAAAGTTGAAATAACCGGACAAACTTATCACTGTCAGAAATATATGCACAAGCTGCACGCACATGTATAAAGTCTGGTTGAATTCTTAGCAGGTCATGATATTTCCTTTCTGTGGGGGGGGGGGGGTGTTAGTACTCCAGAAAATGTATTCAGAATGAATATGAGCCTGGAAAAGAATGTCAAGTTGTAGTATCTACAGTGATTTATTGTTTCCTCTGTTTAATAAATCTAGGCCCTATTACATTTAGGCCTATAAGAATGAGGGCCTACTTTCTCTGAATTTCATCACCACATTTTTGATATCCCATTTTGAACATTTTAATCTTGCAGCCTACATGTATCTTGGGGTGTTGATTCTGAATCTTTTGTTTTGTCTGAATTTCCAGCCCTCAAAAAAAAAATGAGCAAAAGTAGATTGATGCTGTATGATGAAAATGAAATATTCAGAACTTATTTTCTACACCTAATAATCCATTTATTTTGTTTTCTATTACAATGAATGTGCAAGGTATTCAATACCGGTACATATTGATCGATGGCATTGGAACGCTAGATATG
This sequence comes from Lytechinus pictus, assembly GCF_037042905.1. Taxonomy (NCBI): domain Eukaryota; kingdom Metazoa; phylum Echinodermata; class Echinoidea; order Temnopleuroida; family Toxopneustidae; genus Lytechinus; species Lytechinus pictus. Next base: position 46,086,303 of record NC_087246.1, on the reverse strand, counting down.
ATATCGCACACAAGAAATTCCTTCTGGCAAACTCAAGCATTCCTTACGGCTGCCCTTTTAATGTCATATTTTACGATCTTGAAAAGAATCACGGCCCTCCTCTTTATCTTTCACTTGGGAAACTCTTTGAGGGTTTGTTGACAAGCTTGGCTGATATGACCGTGAGGTCATCTTCTTGAGGTCAAGGGTCAAGTTTATGATTGGTTAAGGGTCAGAGCAAGAAGAGAATATGAACATTTAGGAGCTCATAAACATTTCTGCTCTCGGTATTCAAGTGCTATAACTCGGAGGGATGATTTTCTGTATTCTTGTCATACAATGTGTCCATTAGAAAGGAAAAATGAATTTCATAGCAAAAATTAAGTATTTATCCTGAATTTCAATGTCACTTTTATCCAATGCACTATCTATCCTGATTGAATGAAGTGAAATAAAGTATTGCTAGTATTTGCTACATATACATGTACCAGTAATTGCTTCTTAAAATCATGTTCAGGTCACGGCTTCGAGTGAGTTTGAATGGTAATTGAAAAGTCCTAGTTTTCTCTTTCTTACGACAACTCAGTTAATAATAATGGTACACAAAATTCAGACAGCGACTTGTAGTATGCATTATGTTTTATAGTACTATTAAGAAAAGAAACATCTTGATTGCACTTTCAAGATAAGAATATTTTTAGAAAGAAATTGTTTAGCTGCCTCACCTAGTAAATCGTAAGGGACCTGGTGTTTGGGTTTAAGTGGATATTCCCATAAAGAAAGCAAAAAAAAAAAAAGGGCAAACAAAATGCTTATTACGATAAATTGCATTAAACACAAATTTCCAAATAGCAGCAATTCCATAAAATACGAGCCCCTATAAGTGGGACCTTCATGAAAATTTTGGTCTCTGATTTCTCGTTCTTTTGACAGTCTGTAATGTTCTAAAAGGACCATGACTTGGTTGGTTTGTGAAATAAAGTAAGACTTGAGAAAGGTTGATCATTTTATGGAATTGCCCATAGTGTTTGGAATGTCTCGGGCTGTTTAGCTATACAGCACTCAGGAATGAAACCTTTGCACCCACAAACTATTGCTTGTGCAGTATGCGATGGTTGCAAACACCCATACGACTTGTGAAAAGTAATTTGCTTTTCACACTGGTCATGATTAAAAGCATGAAAGGAAACTCAACTAGTGTGTCAAATGATAATATATCAGAGCTGTTCAACTGGTGTTCATGCTGTTTTGACATCTGTGCTTCATTTCCCTTTGATTGGTTAAAGGGGAAGTACACCCTGAAGAAAAGTTTATTGTAAAAATAGCAAAAAAATAATAAAAAATATTGGTGAAGGTTTAAGAAAAATCCATTTAAAGATAAAGAAAGTTATTAGAATTTCAATCTTTGTATTTGTGGCGTCATAAATAAGCAGCTGTCCAATATTTTATGTACTATAAAGTGCATTAATTCAATTTTTTAAATGGTTTGTGATGACTTATTTTTGTTTTCTTTTTCGGAATGGGTATGATGTGATTTGTATATTGATATACTGAAGGTACAGTGAAAACAATTTTCAATTTTTTGAGAAAATGACATTTTATAATTTTTTTTACCATACGATATGTACATGTAGGAAAGCTGCCCGCATATGACATCACAAATCAAATGATTAAAATTCTAATAACTTTTTTATTCTTTGAGGGAATTTTCTCTAAGATTCAGCAATATTTTTCATTATTTTTTCTACTATTTTTACAATAAACTTTTTTTCAGGATGAAAGGAGAAACTGTATCTAGTGACCCATAGTTTGGCATTTATATTTATCATATCTTGCAGCCAAAGGTTGTTTTGAGTTGTTCCAGCTAACTAGCAACAACAATAATTAATCTGTCAGAACCAAAAGTGAGTTTGAAAAATACCTTTTCCTTCGAATTTTTATTTTGAATGACAACAATTAGAATTGCCCTTTTGCTACTTCGTTAAAAATGTGAAATTGAATTCACCCTTTTGTAAAATTTGCGGTCTAAAAACGTGGTTCAACATAAGCGGTCTCACACCGGCCACCGGCCTATTTTTTAATAATCGCTCGTCCGATCTCTCAGCGGCCGGTGACCGCTCTACAGCCTTTGATCCAAAGAGTTCAATTTTTGACCTAAATTGTTCGAGGACGACCGCTCGTTTACATTGGCCGTATGACGACCACCCAGGGCACCGAGTGTATTTAGGGCGGCGAGTGAAAAGTGAGCAGGCACAGCCAGAATTCTAACTCCACACTAAATCTTGAGCAGCGACCGAGCGATGCCCCCAAAACCAGTGGTGCCCGGATGGCCGCCGCTTGGTACCCGGGCGAAAAAGGCTAAAAACTAGCTGCCCGGTCGCCGAGCAGGCCAATTTTGGGGGTCGTGACCTCAGCCTTAGAGTAGATTTGCACGTCAATAGAGTAGACACAACCCATAGGGCCTACATATGATGATACAATACAACATGAAGAAAGGTACAGCATGCTAGCCACTCTTCAATTTAAAAAAAAAATCTCAATGGGCTTTCATGAAGAGTGCAGATTTACATTGGTGTGAGAATTCTATCACCGATTTTAGTGTATTTTCGGAAAATGGAACAGAAGAGATTATTGACAACTGGGGGGTTAATGCGCTGCTCGAAATAGCCTCTGCTTCTCTTGTATGCCTCACTGAAAAGCCATTGATGAATCTACACTGTGATCGGTATGCGTGTCACCAAAGTCAACAATGCGAAAAATCCCTGCGGAATTTACATCTATTGTATAATTCAATGAAGAGTAGGAGTGAATGAAAATATATAATAGTCACACACAGATTGAATAGAAAAAAAAGCTTTGAAGAGGGCGAAAGAGAAGGGAAGGGAGGAGGAAGAGAGATTGTATGTGTTGTAAACTTTTGTATACAGAGTTTAGAATTGTTTATCATCAGCATATGTACAATAATTGATTTCAAATATCCGATTAAATACTCCCTCATCAAAACATGAAAGTAAACCCACCTTGCACTTCACAAGGTTATGGTGCAGTCAATATATGTATTGTAGTATCATATCGAGAAAACTGGAAGTAATTTAGATCTATTTTCCCTGTCATATCCATGCAGGAAACCAAAATAATGCAAGGGTTGAACAGGTCAGATAAATTAAATGAGGTTTATCGTAAATTGACACGTGGCATTTAATCAAGTGTATGCTAGTATTTACAAGTAAAAATCACAAATAAAAATACCAACACACAACTTGGTCATGAGCATTCGATAACATAGGCCTGTAGACTAGCTCGTAGCAATATGATGATGACAATCAAAAAGCGACTGTAATTATTAAATTTGAAATTTGGAATATTACACTTTTACTCTCAGAATTTTTATAACCAATGCCAGAGCTGGTTGAAATGTGAACCTACATGTATCAAGAGTTGTCATTAAAAAAAACCCCATCATTTTGCATGCAATTTTGTTTATCCGTTGGTAAAAATGGTAGGTCCGTATTTGAACCAGATGTCAAAGGTTTGTCAAATCAATTGTAAAAGAGTGCTGTATATTACTGAAATGCAATTTTGTTTATGAAGCAGTAACTAGACTTATAGGGGTACTTCAGGCTGAAAATAATATGATTTGAACAGATAAAGAAAAATCAGACAAACAAAACACTGAAGATTTGATCAAAAGATTTGGATTATTCCGGTGAAACAGTTCTTGGCATGTCTTCATGAATATTCAATGAGCAAATTTAGTTTTTTTAATTTTTTTTCTCCAAGAATTACAAAAATTTGATTGACAACCGATTTAGTGCATTAGATATTCATTGCTGCAAATTATTCCATTATAAGGGAGATACATTATTTGCAACAGTATGACAAAAATGAAACACTTACGATTTTATGTATTAACATAAGGAAAAGAAACGTGGGGATGTGACATCAGCCCACCTCATGATTATTCTTGATGACGTACATATACGGTAACTGTTTTCACAATATATTGCTAAACTTTAAAATTCAATAGCTTCAGCATTTGGTATCAGATTTTGATGAAATTTTCAGCATTTTGCTCCGTGAATTTTACTCTATTTATTTAGTTGTATATATTTTCAGCCCAGAGTACCTCTTTAAGAAAAAGTCAAAGTAGTCTCTATACCCATTGCATAAAGCCTGCACTTGAGAAAGAATTCATGGGATCAATCCAGCACCCTTGATGCCTATGAAAAGAACCTTGTTTTACCCTTGCCCTGAGGGTCAAGGGGTTAAGACTGAAGAGTGTCCTAGGTGGGCTAAGGTCTAGGAATGACTCATGGACAATGTCAGGTGCAGAGCCTTGAAAAGAGAGCTTCTACACTGTCAGTCTGTCCTCATGTTGCAAACTTTGCAAGTTCAGTCATGAAACATTTGCAATGTTCATTGCACACTTTGCAATTTTATTCATGGAATTCACAATTTTCGTTTCATAAGTTTGCAATCTTAATAACAAATTTCACAATTTCATTGGAAAATTGATGTGTGCAAAGTTTGCAAAGAAAATTGTGAGCTTCATGACTAAAATTGTAAAGTTTACAATGAAAATCGCAAACTTTACGACTGAAATTGCAAGCTTTGCAATGAAAAACATGAACTTCACCACTGAAATTGCAAAGTTCGCAACAAAAACCCAAACTTCATAACTGAAATTGAAAACTCTGCAGCAAAAATTGCAAAGTTTGCAACAAAAATTGTTAACTTCACGACTGCAATTGCAATTTTTGCAACAAAAATCGCAAACTTCGTTCGTGATGGACCTTGATACTTCAGATCCACCATACAAGACCCTCTTCTGCAGCGTCTTTACTTGCAAGTTGTCCCTCCAAAATGATATCTTCGATCAATTATACATACTGTATATCATGATGTGGGAGAAAGTAAATGTAATAATAACAGGCGCGGATCCGGGGGGTGGGGGGGGGGGGGTCTTGGCTGAAGGTGCGCTAGCCCCCTGTAGGATTTTTTTTAATAAAAGAGACGAATTGGCCTTAAATTTTGGTGAAAACCTTTTTTTTTTGGGGGGGCTTGTTAATTTTTTAGCAGACAAATTATTATTAATAACCTTGAATTTAGGTGACAACCTTTTTTTTGCTTGTCAAATAATCAACTCTTGATCCGTGCCTGAATAAGCCATGTGAGAAAGTCGGTCTACAGGAAGATCATCTCCCTTTTGTTTAGTTTTGTAGACATGAATGTGTGGTGAATGACGGTGAGTGAAGCAACATGTCTGTATGAGGGTCATGATTGTTTATGTTTAGACTACTCTTGTCTTTATTTTTCAATGTTAGCATGAGGATGTAGGCCCATATTGAATTATATTTTTCCATGAAATTTGTGTTTGACTTTCCAGAGTTGTGTTCAATTACAATATATATATATATATATTTTTTTTTTTTCTTTTTTTTTTCTTTGGCATAATGGTCTGTGAGGTGAAATAAGTCTGAAGTGATTCTGTTTCTCTTTAACCTCCTTAGAATAAGTGATGGCAGAATGGTGATGATGATGATGACAATGATGATGATGGTAATAATGACAATAATGATAGTCGTGACAATGATTATGGTGATGAAGTTGGTGGTATTGGTGATGGTGATGATGGTAAAAATAACAAGCATTTTAGTAATAATATTTCAAGGCATCATCTAAGATGTGTTCCATTTTCTTAATTTCCCATTTTCTCTTCTTTCAGGTGAATCCGGTCTTGGTAAAAGCACACTGATCAACTCACTATTCCTAACAGATATCTACTCAGGGGATTTTCCTGGACCATCACAACGTATCAAGAAAACAGTCAAGGTTTGTTCAGTCGTCGCTGTTTCTTTAGGGGGGGGGGGGGCCTTGCCCGGACTAGACCGGGACTAAAGAGGGCACCGTCACCCAAAAAATAGACTTTCCCAAAAGAACCCTCAAGTTCTCATTCGCTGCTGAGGAGGGGAAAGATAAAAAATATGGACTCAATATGGTGCATTTCAAACTTTGAGGTTACTTAGAGGCCGTTCTCATTACGCTTTCTAAAACTAGTTTACTGGAAACTGATTCAGGAAACCACTTTGGAAGATCGCTTTGCTAGCATTCCCACTTGATCACACGAAAGTGGTTTTCAAAATCACTTCACGTAATGCGCTCTTGTTGCTATGGAAACGCTCTCAGTGGGGTGACACGTTTCGCGCGAAATTCGAAACCGCAGCATAGGCATTTTACACCTGTCGTGTGGAGTAGCCCGCTCAAAATGTGCGAAGATCGCTTCCGGAAGAACGGTTGTGTCCTCACTTACGCTAAAACCAGTTTAACGAGGCAAAGCGATCTTGAAAACTACATCGCGAGGTGGTTTTCCAAACTGGTTTGGAAGATCGCTTCCAAGACCACTTTTACCGTTCCCATTACGCGTTAAACTAGTTTCCAGTAAACTAGTTTTAGGAACGTAGTGAGAACAGCCTCATTCATTATTTGAGGTTTGCAGAGATTCAACGTAGGCAGACTCAGATATTTATGGAAAAAAAACGATGGTCATACACTCCAAATTCACTTTATGTTTTGAAAAGTAACTACAATACCTGTACCTAAACATGGCCCTGTTACAAATAGAACCTGTACATGTAATTATTTATATATTTTTTTGTATGCTTTACCCGGTTTGTCAAATACAGTCGTGCTCTCCTTGTACGATTGTATAATTTATGTAACAGGGCCCTGAGATGTGAGGAAATAGGGCCAGGTTCATACTGGAGTTTAGATTTTACATCTGTTGAAATCCATGGTCTTGGCATGCATTATCTATTCTTTTCTCATTTATCTGGTTTGCCCACAAACAAAACAACAACTTGAATTGTTCATTTTGCATGGCTACTCTGATAAAGCAGAGATAGTCCTCAGCAGTGTGGGACGGGTTAAATGGGCAAGGATTGCGTGTTAAAAAAGAATCAGATAAAAACACAGATTTTAGCATCATACCCGACAGGAGATTGTCAAAATGAAATACAAATTGGAAACAAATACAGTTTTTTGCAAGGACCTCTCCATTCTTGTGTTCCATACATGTAGGTTTAAACAAAAAAACTACATTCTAGTTATCATTTACCTCACATTGTGTTAAAAATGGCTGAGAAGATCATTCCAAAAATTAATATAACTTTTTCAGTTGTTTTGTTTAAAACTGTCACTAACCTATTTCTTTCACTGAAACCAGTTGAACTTCCCCTCTAACTACTTATTAGATTTAATTAATCCTAGCTGTTTGGCCAGATAAGGGATAATAAACACAGAAATGAGGAATTTGGGGAGTTGAAGTGTGATGCTATCTCATGGTTTGTTTATGCCAAATGTCCCTGAGCCAGACTATTGAACCATGTTCAGTAAATGAAAATGTTGTGGTCATATGTATTTTTATATGCGAAAAAATGCCCATTCTAAAAATTTTTATTGCTACTAAAAATAGGGTTATCAGTGTCATTCTGCATTTGACAAATTCTTTCTGAACACAGCCCATTGATCAGTTATTTCAGCTCTTAGGTTTTGCACACACTGTGTCAAGGCCTCCCAAAAAACTTCCTTTTCAAAAGTAAATTCAGATACTGTAATTATAAAATTGAATTATGATCTAGTTTAATTTGCTTCTAAAAGGAAAAAGCATATTTTGTTGATAAATTGTAATGGGTTATGGGTTTATGGTCATGGGTTACCTAACTAGGTCGGGTTTTATAGGCTTGATCTCATTGCTAAGCTCTGTCCTGTTTAAAAAGACCAAGCATATTTCCAGTTTGTAAATATGATCACAGAATTTCAAATGCAAACTGAAAGTCTTTATTCAATCAATAATTTATCATTTGAATTTATTTATTTATGTTATTTATTTATTAATTTGTTTGTTTGTTTTTTTATATTTTAGATTATTTATTTATTTATTTATTTCATATTTATCTTGCATATTTCTGTACACAAGGAGGAAGCTTATGATTCCATTATAGTGGTCATTATAATTCCTACCCAAACAGAAATGTTTACTGGAAACTAAAGAAAATACGATTTGACAAGATACTGAATATCAATTCTTAGCTCAAAACTTTTATTTTTTGTAGTTTCAAAGAAAAACACAATGGTGCACAGTTGAAATCATTACTACTAGGCACATGAACATCAAGATCATGATGAAAGAAACATTCAGGTTTTTCTTGTATGGCGCATATCACATAATCTAGCTTCTCTATAATGTATACATTCTTTTATCATTTAACTGAATATGCATGTGTTTGTTTGTAAAAAAGAGATACATGTATAATAATACATGTGTCAACCCATGATAACTTTACAATGTATTCAGACTGACCACACTATTTATTATTAAGTGTACTTTCTAACAACATTCATTATGAAAATATTTGCACTTTTTCATTTAAATTCTTACTGCGTGTATCTAGAGTGGACTTTGATATTAGACATATTTTTGTTTATGAAATCTGAATTCTATTTTGCATATCTGGAAACCAAGATTAACAAAGAATTGTTTGCCAATCCTGATGCGTATTATAATATTGATATGGTTCATAGATGTTTATTTGTCCGTAGGTGTCTATAGATGTGTACTAGTTTATGCGGATTGTGGTTTCTGAGGTATTTCCTGAAAAAGTATAATACTCTGATTTAATTCAGTGATTTTGTTTGATCTGGAAGGATGGTATTTGGTTGTATATTTTATGAATAGCTTTACGGATATTGTGGTTTTGAGATTACAGAGGTGGAGGGGGGTTGCAGTAACACTTGTAGGCTGGTATTGTTTATTTGTGATTGCATTAGCTTCGTAAATACACTGACATGTCCATCTATTAAAATAACAGATTTATGTATTTTCAATCATACAACATTTACATATTATTAACATTAGGCCTAATTGAATAAAAACAAATCATTTTTATTTAAACAAAAACGATGGATGGTTTTCCTTTAATCAGGGCAGTTGCTCTATTAAACAATATTATGATTACACCCCAAGACAAATTCTTGTCTGTTTTTTTGTTTTACTCCTTTGAAATAGGCCTACTTTTTCTATCATAAATTGATTTCTGAATTTGAGCCATTGCTTTGTGAGATTACTTCTTGGCATCCCATAGGACCATTTCATAAAACAAATAGTCCGTGACTTATCACTGACTATTGTTATAAGCTTCTGAAATCCTCGCATCTGATTGGTTCAGAGCAAATTTGACATTGAAAATCCTTGACAAGATGCTTTTATGAAACACTCTCCAGTATCCACTGGTTAGTCAGGTCCAGAAGACAACAGAGTACGGTAATGCTACAGTGAGTACATTCTCACCCATGGAAACAGATTCCAAACCGACTGATGTAATGCCCATGGAAATAACATGATAACTTTGATCAGTGTGGAGTCAATTTCATTGGTGTGACTGTAACATAATAATGGATTGTCTGACGACTTGAGCATCCATTTGCGGATTCTGAGGAAAGGCCTACAACCATATTAGGGCAATCAGTTGGTCAGGGGAAAGAGAGTTTTCACAGGGGTAAATGTACTCGAGATGGACAAACTTTGTGATGATCATTCAGGGTATTCACTCCCCCAAGAGATTTACCATCAACAGCTGATGGCTTTATGAAATGTCAAATCCACTTTCATGCTATATGTATTTCTCTATCCTTCATTTTGTTTATTCTGATGGTTTCCTTCTCCTTCAGTCCCTCTCCCCTTATCCCCCTCACCTACTCACCAACTTTAAAGGTACATGTAAATGCCAGTTTTGGTAACGATCTCAAAATTACTTTTTACAGAATCCAATATAATGACCACCCAAGTGTCTGTTTGTATGAATAAAAAATATGTGCCAAAGGATTCTGGAAGAAATTGTGTAATTGCTGAGAAATAAGCAAAATAACCGCGGATTCGGGCACTTCCGTCGGGTCTTTATTCCAGCAATAATAATATACTGTCCCACGTGTGCCTATCTGTGTTGGCGATCTTCAGTGTGATCGTTTTTCAGCTTAGATTTTATGATTTCACAGAGTTCAGTTTATTTAACGGTACCAGATCTAGATCCACGATGATATAGTAATATTAAACCTTGGTTTTACAGACTTTCTCACGAAATCAGTGTTTTACTGCAACTACTATCATTTAGCTTTAAGGTATTTTTTTTTCTTTTTGCAGAATGTTGAAGTCCATATAATATGCCCAATAGGTCCCACCAACACATTTATTTGTGAAGGTCCTTATGTATAAGCCTTCCATGTCAGACATCCAGACCTTTTAAGAATTTTAGTATGCAATAGTTTAACATTTAACAACAGAAAAAAGTCCCATCTTTCTGGTTTAATTATCTTCAGGATTTGAAAGGTGATGTAGATCTTCCAGAAGACCTTACCTTGTTCGTTTTTTTTTTTGAGGGGGATACATTTTTTAAAGAATGAAACGTCAAAGCTCTATCCTTTCCTGATAATGGGTCTTGCATCAAAATATTTGTTGAAATTTACATTTTTTTTAAACAACCAATGTTTTCCAGCTGTCTCCAGCCATTAGGTTGACTCATGGCTTTCTGTTGCCCGATCCTGGAGTATACTATAACCTTGATGAACTCCATACATGTATGTCCATATGAAGACTGATTCAATGCACATCCAGTGCCATTCTATCAAGTCACATATTACCTACCGTAAATCTTTGTCCTGTTTATATCCTATAATTGGAATTTGATTGACTACATTGTTTCTGTATCCCAGAGAGAGTCAGGCCAATGTGTCATCACAGTGATCCCTGGGAAGACTTTTTTCACTAAATGCCAATTATTGTGTATCAAAAGAATTAGTAACATGACTGATTTGACCTTGTAAGACCCCTTTGTGCCCTCCAAACATTCCAGAATTCCCAGAGCATGAAGAACATTAAATCCATCTTCTAAACTCGATAACATTCTTTTGCATGAGATTCTTACACGTACATGTAAACGGATTGGTAGAAACCTTTGACTGGGATCTAGCCCTTCACGTAGGTCTACATCTAGGACCTACTATATTCTACAAGAATATAACATTGCTAAAAATATTTGCAAACATGCCAATATTTGCACTTGTTTTAATTCGCATTTCAACATTAAGTAACAGAAAAAAACCCTCATGAAATGAACCACAGTGAAATTTATGTTCTTGATGACTTGAGATTGAAAGATTCCAATAATATAGGAAGGTATTGATTTTTTTCTTACTTTTTTATTGGGGGGGGGGGTAGAAAAACTATGATTCCAAATTGGAAATAGTTATGAGCCTTGGGTTTAGACATCTGGATATTTGTAGGCTCAAAAATGCCAGAAGAAGGGGCTTATTTCTAGAGCTTTCCTTTTTTGGGGGGAGGGGGTGGGATGTACAAAGTATGCCAAAACATATGAAAATATGTGAATTTTTTGATAAATGAAAAAAAAAAAATGTTTAGGGGTGCTGTTGACAACCATTGGGGATGTGTATGGTACATTGATAAAGTAGAGTGCCCCCTCCCCTTGAGAATTTCATGAACTTATTTTATGAGGACTTCAAGGAATTATGACTCTCATCTGTTGTTAAGATCGCAGGCTGTTAGCACATTGACTGACATGTGAGGATAACTTAAGGTCAATTAGTAGCCTCAATTCTAAAATGATAAACAAATTTTATTAATTCCATTCATTTTGATTAGTCCTATTTGAAATCTTACCTATATCTAAACAAAATCTGAGTGATATTCAGTCTAAAACAAATAAATCATTTAGAATCTGAAAAATATGATAACACAAGACTGTAATTGAATCTGTGAATCCACTCTTATTTCAGCGTTCAGTGAGAGAAACTTAAAGGTCAAGTCCACCACAGAAAAATGTTGATTTGAATAAATAGAGAAAAATCAAACTAGCATAACGCTGACAATTTCATCAAAATCGGATGTAAAATAAAATTATGGAATTTTAAAGTTTCGCTCATTTTTCACAAAACAGTGATACGCACAACTAGGTGAGTCAGTCGATGATGTCCATCAATCACTGTTTCTTTTGTTTTTTATTGTTTGAATTATACAATTTTTCATTTTTTACAGATTTGACAATAAGGACCAACTTGACTAAACCATATAATATAAAACAATGCTATCTACACATGTTCAGTTATGCTTTTTGGATTTTTCTCTTTTTATTCAAATCAACTTTTTGTTGGGGTGGACTTGTCCTTTTTTTGGACATCCTGCTTTTGACATTAAGATTTCAAACTTGTCTTGCTCATTAATGTGTGAAGTGTTTGTCTCATATTAGGTATAAAAATATAGAGGAATAATTGAATTGTTTGATGATGTAAATGAAATATAATTTATTCATTTGCCTTTGAAGAAAAATGACATGGGAATCCTGGTTTCCATTTTTTATGCACTGTACTGTAGGTATATTGGCTTGCCATCAATGAAGTTGCCTAAATTTGGCATTCCCCTTTTCCTGGTTTCTTAGTGAATGCTATAGGCCTACACTGTACATCATGTTTTTAACTCTGTCAAACCATGTTTATTCAAGGCCTATCATATCTCGCTCTGCATACTTTCATGCCGTAAATCAGTCTCTATATAAGTAATTAAACTCCAGCAGAACTCATGAACTTTGACAATAGGTCCTAGTAATAGCCTGTCATATATTTATGACTTATGTCATGTTCTTGCTTTCCAAGTTCCAAATAATAGTCATGGCACACATGTACTTTAATTACATATTGTTGTAGAATCAAAATTCATAAAATTTATTTTTGTTTTTGATAAATGAATAGATTCGTCCTAGACAGACTGTATGGGGATTTGTTTTGAAATGATTTATGCTCCTATTTAAACCATTGATTTTTTGGATGGCCTTGCCCTTAAAAAATGATGTTTTGAAAGTAGGATTTAGCAAAGTGCACCTGTGACTTTGACCAAACCAGGCAGAATTCCCCTGTCTTCCTCTGCACTTGTCATAATGTATTGAATAAATGGGAGGATGAGATCATCCAGAGAAACAGAGACCATTAAAGTTTTTGAAATGTCACCATAACTCAGAAAGTATATGGACCTAGTTCATGAAACTTAGATTTAAGGGTAATAGTGTATCACCAGAGATACTGCCTGAGTTTCAGGTCACATGACCAAGGTTAGAGTTCACCTAGGGTCAACATACTTTGACCATGTTGGGGGTATTTGTGGAATGGCATCATAACTTTGAAAGTTTATGGATCTACACATGTAGTTCATGAAACATAGACATAAGGATTATCAAGTATATTTTGGACACATCTTAGGTCACATGATTATGGTCAAAGGTCATGTTGGGTCAATGGACGTATTTTATTATCATATGAATGTTTTCTTTTGTGAATAATTGTTCAATAGCTGTTTTCAAAGTCAGCAGTGATACTATATTGAATAGCGTAATGCAGGCGAGACGGCCAGAGGCGTTCCACTTGTTATACATAGCAATAAATGGTATAAAATTGTTTTTACAGTGTTTGTATAGGTATTTGTGACCGTAGCATAAGTTTTTCTTTTCAATCTCTAGATTCAGGTACAAGGAAGTTAGAAACCAACTCAAGGGAAAGTTTGAATTGTTATTTCCAAGAGTTCAGTGTGTTCATTCACATTTTGATAAAATAAAGAAGTTTCAACATGTTTCCTTTATGATATTTAATGGCATTAGTGGGATTTTCCCCAAATGGACCATTCATTTTCAGAAATACTCCCTCCTGTCAGTCAGAGACAAAATGCAAAAAAAAGAAAAAAGGAAGGAGAGGGTAGACGGATATCATTTTGTTTTTTTTTCGTCACATTTAATCCTCATTTTAGTTGATTAATGTGTGACTTTAAATACAAGATCACCTGAGTCACATTTCCTGTTACACAAATCACAGATATTGGTCAGTATTCAGATAATACACTAGCCTCTTGTCGAGGCCCTGGTGGCTGCTTCCCGAGCGAAGCGAGGGCTTTCCTAATTCGCGAAGCGAATTAGGCCTGGCGCGAGCCAGGGCCTCTTGACATCTGAACTGAATTATATATTCATGAGGAACGTCTTCCTAATGAACATGAGTCATGATATTACCGGTCACCAAGTAAACCAATGAAATGTCAGAGCTGTTTCGTCTTGGGTTCGGAATACTATATAGTAGTCCACTATTCTGCAGGGGATTCATTTAATTGCGGGACACTAGAGGGGATATAACCAGCAAAATGCTACAAGTAGTGGTACTACTACTACTACTACTACTACTACTACTACTACTACTACTACTACTACTACTATTACTACTGGCCGTAACAGACCCATCACCGCCCCGAAACTTCCCGGGAGATACTGCTCAGCCGCTGGTCAGACTCGAGTCAACTCCCAGCAATTCCACCCCAGCTTCCCTCACTGCACTGCACAGCGGAGATCGATAATCGACGCCCCGGATCGACCGGTGGAATCGCATGAAATATTACATTTTTTCCATATCCTGTGGGTAGATTTACAAAGACATCTCGTCCTTTCAGTGCAGAGTTAATTTCATCGACTTGCAAATCCTTAAATCGGTCAATATTCAGCGTTTTAGAGGCATATTCAGTGCTCTTTGATATTTCGTCGTCACTCTTCGCCAAGAATCCAAGGGTCGCCATTCAAGAGGAGCTCATGAATATTTAATATGACGTCATAGCAGCTCGCGCTCTCATTGGATGATTTTCACCGACCACAAAAGAAAGTCGGTGAAATTCGGCACAGATGACAAGAGGCCCTGTCTCGCGGCGCTCTGCTTCGCTCTCTCCCGTGCTTTGCCATGTTCGCTCGGAAAGCAGCCGACAGGGCCTCGACAAGAGGCTAATAATACACATCATCTAGGGCATTAGTAAGTGTTATACGCTTGAAGTGCATACAGAACAGTTGCGTATGATATGATTCAAAGGTAACGAGTGTGGATAATTTGTTCTAATGCCTGATCGAAATGGTGTGTATATATATATGTTGTATAAGATAGTGAAGTGGATCCTTGTTATTTGATAAACCATCCTCATCTTAATAAACTATGAGTAGTCAATAGAACTAGTCATTTTTACTGGTCATTAGAAAATTTGCCTGTTTGCTGAAAGAAATGACTGGTCAAGGGATAAATTTCTGCCTATATAATTTGATTAGGATCCATAACACCATTTTGTGATATTTTTTTGTGGGGTCAAATTGTATTTAAAGCCAGTTTGGTACAAAGTGAAGACAATTATAAAATTTGTGTGTTTCTATTTAATCATTTTCACTTTTGATGTCACAATTACAATGTAGGTGGTGTAGAGTTTTAAGAATAAAAATTATTCTGTCTTGAACAACCATGTTTTCATTTTATAATACAAACAACAACAATAAGTAATGAAAGACTTAAATCTCAAGTCTGCCAAATCTCCATGCTTGATTTGTACTTTACTTAATACTTTATATGGACTTTGAATATTCTATACCTACATGTAAAGTACTTTTGTATAAATGTCATGATTTAGTGAATTCATACATTGGTTTGATAGAGGTCCATTTTTTGGTGAATAATGTCACACAAGTCACGCTGGAATGGATTACAATTGAACATTTTGTGACAATTGAAGTATGAAATGAGTTTTTATACAACCAGCATAGATATCCTTGGCATTCTTTTCTAATATTCTGTTTGAGTTTATGTCCCCGTGGTCACACTTTTCAAAATTTATTTATGGAATTACGGGTGAACGCGGCCCATTATGATACATGGAATGATTTTCATGAAAAACTTGTATGTACAGAATCCAATAAAAATGATCTCCACTGTAATCTTCAAATTCTGAATTGGGTGTCTACATGTACATGTACTCAAAATATAATGTAATGTGTTAATCGGTCAGAAACCTTTGTTTTCATACCATAGCAGGCTTTTGTACAGAGCGCAGGGGTCAAAACCCGAATAAGATTATAATTTGGGCATATCGTGCTTCTGCGATATCAACATAACCATAAAACCATTATCAATATTCAATATTTTCAATAAATATCACCTTATTTCAATAATTAATATCAAAATATCACCCAACACTTATGTATTTCATATTGATCCACTGTATAACACTATCAGCCAAATTGGCCATAGGCCTACTGTTTTAGATCTAACATATTCACAGGTATATGAATTGGGTTTTTGTGTTCATATGAACATGCAGTGAAATAGAGGCTGTTCTCACTACGTTCCTAAAACTAGTTTACTGGAAACTAGTTTAGTGGAAACTAGTTTAACGCGTAGTGAGAACGGTCAAAGCGGTCTTGGAAGCGATCTTCTGAACCAGTTTGGAAAACCACCTCGCGATGTAGTTTTCAAGATCGCTTTGCCTCGTTAAACTGGTTTTAGCGTAAGTGAGGACACAACCGTTCTTCGGGAAGCGATCTTCGCACATTTTGAGCGCGCTACTCCACACGACAGGTGTAGAATGCCTATGCTGCGGTTTCGAATTTCGCGCGAAACGTGTCACCCCACTGAGAACGTTTCCATAGCAACAAGAGCGCTTTACGTGAAGTGATTTTGAAAACCACTTTCGTGTGATCAAGTGGGAACGCTAGCAAAGCGATCTTCCAAAGTGGTTTCCTGAATCGGTTTCCAGTAAACTAGTTTTAGAAAGCGTAATGAGAACGGCCTCATAGCCTAAAAAGATCAGGCTCTTGTTAGATACATGTATGTATGTCTGGGGGCATGCTAGTAACTCCAACAAAAGATGAACGAATGAAGAGGCGCTGATACCGGACAAAAAGGGAGGAGTGATTACATTTACAATGATAAATTGAATGCAGAAGTACTGTTTAATCTTGTTGCTGAAGCTTAGACCTATTAATAATCTCATTAACTGCCTACTTTGCCATAAGATGGCCTGAGGCTAACTGTGTGCAAGAATGAAATCGCCTGTCTTTGATAGATATACACTCTACAGAGCTAATACATCTTTTTGTTACTATTAATTAGATATGCATGTACAGTTGTTAGTATTTCTGTTCTAGAGGAAGGATTCATCATGTGCTTTCAAACTGATTCAGTCACCGAAATACCCGTTATAATCTTCACAGCTGTGAATCATCTCTAAAATTCCAAGTTTACAGGTTGATGTTTTAGGGCGCGATACTTGACTGGTAACAGCATTAGTTTGTGTGTATTACATGATACCTTGGGATGGGATGAAAATTGAAATACCCTTCTTGATTCCTCATCAAATGATTATTCATCATTAAGAGCGGCCTGATGAGGAGGATGATCACCATCATGGTACAATATGTATGACTCAGACCTGGTAGGGTTTCTTCATCGAAACAGACGTCTCGTCATAACAAAGAAGACGTCTTCATTATCGGCCTAAAGATATTTTATCCTGAGAAACGTTACTTACGTTTAATGATAGTTGAGGTGAAAGGGAATTTTCATTTTTTTGTACACAAGAGGATGGCTACCTCAGTACTTCATAATAGTCTTCTCCTTTGTGTCCAAGGTGTATAAAGTCATTGGAGCAATACGATATATGCAGAAAATGTGGTAGCAGCTATTGGCCATACACTTGCTTTTTTCTATCCTGGCAAAATGTGTTTTTTTCCCCTTAAATCCATGTTGCTATGAACATTTGATATGTTAGGCAACCTGAGCCCAAAAGTCTGTAGCCCATTTGGTATTTGTGTTATTTAGCACATTATGATTTTCAAAAAGCTTTAGATCTATGCAGTTATCCCAGACCTCAACAAATTAGGAATAAAGACTAAGAGAAATTGATATACAGGCAGAATTGTAAAAGTAGATCTAATTATCTGCTGCAATGAACTTGTAGGCAGTAATAATAAAGACTGATATCCCTACACACCCCTCCCCCCAACACACACATGCACTAAACCATCTCAACCCATCACTTTTGTCCATCAATTCATTTGAAGCGTGTCAGCTTACCCTTCATGCAGGATTTCATGTGTACAAGTGGATTGATTAGGTTGTTTACATGACAATGAATTAATTAGACACTGTAATTAATTAACTTTACTTTAAACTAAGCAAGCATGCAAAAGGGGATGTACTTGAACATGTCACTGCAATCAATATATTTTACCCAGTGGCGGATCCAGGGGGGGGGGGGGCACAGCCGGTCCGTGCCCCCCCTTCTGTGAAGCAAAGTTAAAATTTGTAAGTACGTAAAACTACCATTAGAACAGAAGTGTGCCCCCCTTTTGAAAGTGATGACCTTTTTTTTTTTCGGGGACGATATATCCTAACTTTTTTTGTTAAAAACACTTTTTTTTGCTTGTCAAATTTTTCCTCAGAAAAATGTGTGCCCCCCTTTGAAAATCCTGGATCTGCCCCTGATTCTACCGCTTAGGCTTTTACCCATATTCTACCACCTTAGACTAGAGCATATCTATTCTTGCCTTAAAACCATCACTGTATCTGCTACACACCTCCACGTGTGTTAATCATATTACAAGTCTGGAATTGATTCTCGGCTCCCCCCATACCATCTGCCTTATCTAATCATATTTGCATGGAACATTATTACACTGTAATTCAATTAGGAGTTCCATACTGTAAAGTCACTATCATGTATTATTACATCGGGGGTAAGCCTGTGTGAGTTAGGTCATTGGGTGTTAGCAATTCTTTGGCATGGCAAAAGGATGTATGACTTGATTTGACACTGACTGAACAACAATCAAATCTTAACCGAAGGTTAAGTTTTTGAAACGACATCATAACTTAGAAAGTATGTTGACCTAGTTCATGAAACTTGAACATAAGGGTAATCAAGTATAGCTGAATATCCTGCCCAA
This sequence comes from Lytechinus pictus, assembly GCF_037042905.1. Lineage (NCBI taxonomy): Eukaryota > Metazoa > Echinodermata > Echinoidea > Temnopleuroida > Toxopneustidae > Lytechinus > Lytechinus pictus. Next base: position 46,067,476 of record NC_087246.1, on the reverse strand, counting down.
GTTTCAGGTCACATGGCCAAGGTCAAAGGTCATTTAGGGTCAATGAACTTAGACCGTGTTGGGGGAATCAACATCGAAATCTTAACCTAAGATAAAGTTTTTTAAATGTGATCATATTGACCTACTTCATTAAACTTGGACAGAAGGGTGATGAAGTATTTCTGAAGATCCTGCCTGAGTTTCAGGTCACATGACCAAGATCAAAGGTCATTTAGGGTCAATAAACTTTGGCCGTGTTTGGTTTTTTTTTTGCTGAACATCCTGTGCGAGTTTCAGGTCACTTGACCAAGGTCAAAGTCCATTTATCTAGCATAATGCAGGCGAGACTGCCAGAGGCGCTCCACTTGTTTGATACTTTGAATTGGCTCAGATCCTTGTTTGTGTCTTATGATTCATGTGTTAAATATTGTTTGTATTTCATAAGAGCTTTAAAATAATGATCATATGAGTAATGATCAGACTACCAGCAAATTTTCATAATTTTACCTATGCATGTTTATGATGGTTTTTTTTCTTGGGGGGGGGGGTATGAAAGAGTAACCTTCAACCTCGATTAACGGCCAAAAAAATCACAAAACTCGATCGCTGTTTTGAAAGTTGGTTTATTACAGAGCCGAGGCTTGGTCAATGGTCTTATTATATTGACTGCTCACTTCAGTGTTGATCCTGAATAAATGCCTACCATGACAGCTAATAATTAACATAGGCAGGCAAAGTCAATTTTTTTTAATACCATTACCATGACAATACCTGTACATAAAATCAAACTACTTCTTCATTTGATTTTTTTTAGAAAGAAATCTGTATTCATTTGATGGAATAAATGAATAACTTGCAACGGTAAACAATGTCCTTATTGATGAAAGCTTCACTTGTGCCATTCTGCCACTCGCTTTATGGAGCATGTTTCATAGCTACTGTCATACCATTATCATTATTGAATAATAGAAGGGAAATTAGGATGATAGCGCAGGTAGAATATGGAAGAGGGAAGGGGAAATTTGGAGTTGTGATCCTGGCAGTGGGTTTCATGATACAGTCAAGTACTGGTTCACTGACAACCCATTGAAATGTGTAGTGAATTTAACGTGTGTCAAGATGCTCTGATACATAGTGTTCGTAAGTTGGAATGAATTTGATGTTTTTGTGAAAGAGGTTCCAGGGTATGGATTTAAATTGGTTTATATTACTGCTATTACAGGGAGTGCAAATGCTTGAAAGGAGGGGAACCATTTTGTGCTCATGAAGCTTTTACTAAAGTTATATGAGTGCCCTACATGTAGCAAGAAACTTGTGTACATGGAAATCCGAATATGATTTACAATCATTTTGAATTTAATCAACTAAAGTACAATATCTTGCCTTTTTACGATAGTGATATTTGAATTTTACCAATTTCAAGTTCATGGAAACACAAAATTTAATTCTTAAGTTCTACTTTTACCAATATCTAGTTCATGGAAACATAAAGTTTGATTGTTTATTCCTATTTTAATCTGATGCAAGATTATCTATGGACCAAACAAGAAACTTTTGTTATGAAATCAACTTCTCCACCCCTTTTTGTCTTGATGTGCAGGTTGAAACATCACAAGCCAATCTGAAAGAAAATGGAGTTCAACTAAGACTTACTATTGTAGACACACCGGGCTTTGGGGACCAAGTAGACAACAGCAATTGGTAATATATTCATTCTAAATTTTATGCACCTATTTTTGTATCATGTTCCTCCTTTTTCATCTCCTACTTCTCAATTTCTTTCCTTTAATCTGGGGGGCGTTTCATCAACATTTTTGTCTGACAAGTTGTCAGATCTGACATCTTTCCTCGATTTTAATTGGCTGAGGAGCACTGTTGCTATGGTAACTGTAGGATAAAATGGGACTTGTCGGATAAAACGTCCGGTCCGACAAGTCCTTTCATGAAAACGCCCCCCAGTTCCTACACTTTTCATCTTCTCATTTCTATCTCTCCATTCCTTCTTTTTTTTCTTGCTCTATTCTTTTCTTCCCTCCACCTTTGTGAATGATATTTCAAAATGTAAGTCTGTTTCTGGAGACTAAATTTGACTGGTTTAGGACCTTGAAAATAATAGAGCAAATGCTATTTTACTTTTATGAGACATGATAATGATGATAGATAATAGTTTGATTTTACATTGTTTTCAATTCATGCTTTGATAAAGACAAAGGAAATATATAGTTTTGAGATTTAACTTGTGACATTTACTGTACACTATGCACTACCCATAGGTATTCTTCGATCTACACTGTCATATGTGATTTTACTCTGGATTGCCATAAAGTACGGCTTTCACTTTCTGTATAAGTACTCATTCATCACATGACCATGATCTTTGTTTCATGTTATTGTGTGATCAGAAGTGGAGCTTACTCCATACTGAATTCAGTGTATCAATGTATAAATTGTTAATGCATGCATGTAAACAGATAGACGATATAATCGTTCAATGAGCAGTCTATATGACCATGATTCATAAATAGAAGAGAATGGTTTGAAAATCACCACTGAATTTTAGCTGATCAAGGGCTGTCCATGATATACAGGCTCTTTAAAAGACACTCAACATACATCTGATGATATGGAAACAAAAAATTCCCCCCCAAAAACAATAAATTGATATAGTTAGATTTAAATATTGCTTTTTCAAGAGGATACATAGTGCAACTATTGCGTAACTGTGAAAAATTTCACAGTTGCAGGTGCACTTGAAAATCCCACCCCAACTCTGCTATGCCATATTTTATATATTAATGTACACAATTGTCTTATTTTCTTCCCCTGTTTAGCTGGGCACCAATCTTGGATCACATAGACAGCAAATTTGAGGAGTACCTGAATTCAGAGTCGAGAGTAAACAGATATTCAATACCAGACAAAAGAGTACAATGTTGTCTATACTTCATAGCACCTTCAGGTCATGGGTAGGTACCATCAGAAGTAGAAACGGTACCGTTATAATAAGAAACCAACACTTCTTGGTACCAGTTTATCTTTGCTTCATAATACCTGTGTAACTTCAGGTCATGGGTAGGTACCATCAGAAGTAGAAATGGTACCGTTATAATCAGGAACCAACACTTCTCGGTACCAGCTAATCTTTGCATCATAATACATGTGTACCTTCAGGTCATGTGTAGGAATGATTATAACGAGGAATGAACTTTTTAGGTACCATTCATGAACAATTTTTTGGTACCTTATAATACTGCCATTGGGAAGTATCATTAGAAGTAGAAGTGAACCACATCTAGGTACCATATAAAGCTTTTTTTGGTACCTCATAATACCTTCAGGTCATATGGAGGTACCATTAATTTTAGAAGTAGAAATAAACCACCTCTAGAAACCATGGATAGTTTGTCTGTACAACATGGCATTTTCTTTGTGGTTTAGTACTTACAGACTGGGTAAGTGAAGACATTATAAAAATATCTTAAGATATTATTTGTATTATGAAATAACATGGACATTTGAAAAAGTAAAAAAAAGGTAAGCAATAAAACAAGAAATAATGCAAAATAAACAAATAGTTTACACAAAATAACTTCTTTTTCTTTCTAAATGAACATTGTATGTCAAAAATAGAAAGCAGAACGGCATTACAAGAAATTGAAATACAAAATGTATCCAGAAGTTTACCTTGTCATTTTAAATAACATCAATAACAATCTTTCTATTTACACAAACTTTCAACATTTTCAAAATGGAGTGATGACATGTGAATGACATACATATATGTATGTGCCTTTATTTATTATATGCCTATTTGTTTTTTACTTTCATCGCTAGTGATATAAATCACTGGTCCGTGGAGCCAATCCATAATTGCCAAATTGTCCAATGACCTGGAACATGGTGTATGCCATCAACATAACATCGTTATTACAAACTCGATACAAGTTAAATGGATGTGCAAGCATTGCTGATGTTCCAATATTTATATTTATTTTGTGGCAACATAATTCAATGTAAATATGTGCAGTTCTAAAACAAGATTCAATTATATTGGAGGAAGTAATTTTTATAAGCAGTGAATTCTTATTTGTCATTATTAAAGTGTTGGAACAGTAACATTTGAAGAATGTATCAGAGGGATATATCATATGATCAAAAGCCCAATCTTATCTCTAAACAAAATATGTATCCCAAACTTTTTGTTAAGCATTGTTAGTAGAGTGTAATTTTAGCGAATCATTGTCTTTAAATATGTGTCATTTCTATATTCTTGTCTTTCTATCTCACTCTCTTTCTCCACTTTTTCCTCTTTGCCCTCTTTTACCATTTAATTTTTTACATCTTCCCTCTTCTTTGTTCCCAATTCTATTTTCTAATTACCTTTTTTTTTCACTTTCTCCCTCTTCCCATCATGTCTCCAAACTAATATCTTCTGTTCTCCCTTCTTTCTCCCTTCTTTCTCACTCAATACTTTTACTGACTCCTCCATGCTACAGGTTGAAACCTTTGGACGTAGAGTTCATGAAGAGGTTACATGACAAGGTAAACATCATCCCACTCATAGCCAAAGCAGACACACTCACGCCAGAAGAGTGCAGAGAATTCAAGAAAAGGGTAGGTGCACAAGTGACAATATTATGAACTGGGCTCACGCAAAGGTAGTAGTGCTTCATCTTGGAACTGATAATAAAGACAGCTGGAAAGCAGGATAGTTCTTCTTTCCACATGAACCAAATGGGTGATAGTTATTGAGTATCTTTATAGAAACTTGAATGTTTTTGTAAAGCCAGCAAACGCTGTCTGCAGAATTCTTAACGATGCACTACCTTTAATCCTGAGTGATGTCTCAGCCTTTGACCTTTTTTATAAGACATTCACATTTTCTTCCCTATCCGCTGTTGTGTCTAACAAGGCTTCCTTTGCCCCGGTAGTTCCATCTTGTTCAAATAGGATGTAAGCATGACAAAGCTTCTTCATGACACCGGTTGCCTCCAACAGTTGATCCTGATCAGGATCTGGGTCTCATGGTGTATGTTCGTCTATTTTATTAACCTATATATAACATTGATTCCATGGCTACACATGCTATGGATCATCTGCACATTAAGAAGACATAACAATAACTCTGATTCCAGTTGCTTAAGCATTCTGAACGTAAGACCTCTTTCACATCCCTAAACCTAACCCTCCATACATCTTTAGAGAAATCAAGGCAGGCACAAATGTCCTGGTGCAAGTTTTAGGCCACCGTATCTGTATGTTCCATCTACATGTACCCCCACATTGTGGATCTGAACTGGACCTTTTGCTCAAGAAGGAGCAACCTGTATGTTTTTTGTTTAACTAGCTTATATGATTGGACTGGCCTGAAGGTGTTTCATCAACATCTATCATCTGAAGAGTTGTAAATTCTGACAACTTTCCTTGATTTTGATTGGCTGAGAAGCACTGATACCATGGTAACTGTCAGATTAAAATGCTACACACAGATCTTCCATTGTTACCTTGAACCAGTATACTTCTTTTATTGTTTGTTTACACATTTATCTGTGTTATCTTTAATAAATACCTTTATCTGAGGATGGAAGAAAAACAGTTTTGATACCTTGAACTCCTTGGCCCTTTCATCATTTGACAATATGGACATCGAGTGACAGGTGTGCCTAATCGACAGGTGCATGAGATGATGCTAATTATTATCATGCCCCTGGTTATAGTGTCTGAAGGTTAGAGCCTCATAGTCTGTGGTATTATGACAGATAGGGGGAGCATTTCATGATACAAATATTGAGTGGTTTGCACCGACTTTTGTTAAAAGCTACTGTAAATCCTTGCATAGGATTGCCTGAGAGCAAATTAGTCGGTGGAATCATTGAGAAAACTTTCATGAAAAGCTCCCGGGATCGAGGATCAAGGAGTGCCATTTTAGGGATATCAGTCCTCACTATACATTGAATCCTGGACAGACAAAAAATATTTTTTTTTTTCAAAGGCTACTTTTTCAAGTACACTGTAATATCTGAATCATATGGAGAAGCTTTATCATTGAAATTAATGGGAATTTTCCAGGGCTCTTAAAAAAAAAATCATTTTCCAGGGCTCTTATGAGCTTATTATTATTATTATTTTTTTTTTTTGGGGGGGTGAAATTGCCCCGAACCCAAATTCTGAATCCATCGCCTGTTGTTGGTTAACTGGCTGTCATGACAGGCAGTGTTGTGGTTAGCATCTCCACTTTTAATCAAGGCAATGATTCCTGGAAGAAGAGGGCACCCTCACCAATTCCAGGGGGTGTTCCATAGACCTGTTGGTAAACTTCTTCATCAGTTCATGGGTGGCTTTACTATGGAAAGCTACATTGGATGCCTCTGCTAAAGATGGGATATAGAACCGGATTGATATTAATAATAATTAATAAAAAACATTTTTGATGCAAAGTATATCTAGCAAATACTCTTTTAATACTGTCTTTATATAATTATTTTTTTTATACATGCTAGGTTATTTTGGAAGGGTTCATTTCAATGTTTTAAATTTGTCTCCAAGTTTTAGATAGTGAATATTTTTGTCAGTCTATAGCAAATTAGATAAAGTTCGAGTGAAAATTGGGTTTTTCATGTGCGTATCAATTGGATATTTTGCTTTGAGGAATTGTGGTCTGTTTTTAAGACAATTTTGTTTTCACATATGATTTTCAGACTGACTTTAAGAATGATATTGTATAAGTATAATAAGTAATAAGTATAATATTGAATTGAGCGAATTTATCCACAATCATCAATTAATAGATAAAGGTAATTGCCCCTTTTTCCTTTTTCTTTGACTGTGTCAGTGACTTGGTTGTGTGGGAGGTTAAGCATGAAGCCCAGGGTTACACTCCATACTCTATTATATTAATAACCTTGGCATGGCTCGGGAAGTCTGCCCGCAGAGCAGGGGAAGTATGCGTGGAAATGAGTGATTTCCTTGGAAGATGTCAACGTATAAAACGATGTCATGCGGGAAGAGCACGGGCACACTTCAACCAAAGTAGGGCTGAAGCGTCGGGGATTAGGCTTAAATTGGTTAAGAGCGGGTAGGGAGGCAATGACAGGCTATTTAGATCATATGAACCTGTAGTATGTGTTCTCGGAATAGATTATCAGTGATTAAAAAAAATGGTCCAATAACTACAAAATATCTGATAACTTTGGGAGATAATGTGACATAAACTTGACAAAAAGCAGAAATTAAAGGATACAAGGATGATTGTGCTCAGCATCTATATCGTCCTATTTTAATTCATCTATTGATATTTGCACTATAGAAGAGTTGTCACTGTCAGTTGATATGGACCTTGGATCAGTGGGCACACGGTTCAAATCTCACTACATCAGTATACATCTCTCAGCCTAGTTGAAGTAGATTGATTGCTTGCTTGCATTACTTTATTGCTTGAAATAGCTACTGTCAGTACTGGCAGCTGTTAATGCTTGGGTATTGATCTTGGAGGACTATTGGGGTGTTGCAAGAAACTTGCGATCAATTGCAAATCAATTTTTGGTCCCTAAATCAATCATATGTCTTGCAGTTAATTGCAGATTAGTGATTGATTGCTAATTTGCTCCTTGAAACAAGAAGTTTAATCTGATTTGCTACAGCTAACGTTTATCTATCAGTTGTAAATTTACAACAGAATATTTGCAATTGATCGCAAATATTTTCTTGCAACACCCCCTATGTGTTAGCATCCTGGGGTATACGACTAAAAACATGAAAGCTAACAGGAAGAGTGGTTAGAAGGTGATTGTAGACGAGATCCCTCAACAGTCCTTTCCTCGCTCGAGTTGCTCGTTAAATAAATCTGTGAATTTACTTAGACGTGCCATCTAGAACCGGGTCGTTGTTGTAATGAAAGTCATCGTCACTTGTTCCTTTCTCCGGCTTGTTATTTAGATTGATTAGATAGCGATTTGTAGTTTGGGTCGATACGCTTGTCGTCAGTTGAACAGGTGAGGTGTGCGTGTGCTAGTCAAAGAGGCATCGGAGGTCAAATTGTTATGTGCAAAGAAGAGTGTCAACATAATGGCAAGTTACAGGGTGAAATTTCTTTGAGCTAAGATATTCCTTATCTAAATTTTGTCACAAAGATTCAGGGAAGAAGGGAGATGGCATGGTATTCCTGCATATCTTGAAACTATTGGGCCATCTTATGGGGAGGAACTTTTTTGTATCCCATTGAAATAAGGAGAGGTGGAAGTTGAGAGGTGATCAAATTGAAGGAGAGGGGAAGGAGATATGAGAGGAATGTGGGGGGGGGGGTGTTAAACAACATTTTATCCCTGTATGTCTTGAATGTATTGGTCTCTCTGATGTTTATAAATGCTGATTTATAAACTTTGTGTCATTAAACATGTGGGTATACCATACTCCCCCCCCCCCCTGTCCTGACAGTGACGATGACAACTTCCTTGAAAACTGATCTTTATCTATACCAAAATAGTATCTTAAACACAGCAATGAAAAGAGTGTGGTGAAATATTTATTTATTATTATTTGATGTAGGTGCAGTTTGAGAGTTAGATGCTAGGGTAGCATGTCAGTCACCAACAACAATATATTTCAGAGTTTATAAACTATGCAAATTTATGCATAAAATCATGATCTAACATAAAGCACCAAAATTATCATTTTTTGGGTGGATGCTCTTTTGTAGGATTCATCGAAAATACTTATTAAAGAAGAAAATTTATATGAATTTTTTGCATATTAAGGTTTTATTAATTTTTCTGTTTTTCAACTTTTTTTTCAATAAGATATACTCTTTAGATCATATCCAGCATAAAATTAATTGCTTTAATCTTTAAAAAATCATATGTTTATGAATTAAAGATATGGAAGTAGAAAATATTGTTCAACTTCGGAGCCATCATCTTTCTTGATTTTATCAATTTGGTCTCAGAAGATGGGCAAGACTAAAAAAAAAACATTGCCATGAAAAATCGTCTTATTTGCGTTTTGCATGTGGAACATTCGGTGGAGGAACATCGCAATTAATGACATTTAATAAGAATTCATTATACTCCTATTCCCCTTATCTTTTACATGCAGATGTATTGAAAATCATTCTTATGTTTCTGTGTTTTTTTTCTTCAGATAATGGCTGAAATCAATGAACACAAGATCAAGATCTATGAATTCCCTGACATCGAGGAAGAGGAAGAGAACAAAGAAAATAAACGTCTTACAGTGAGTTGATCATTCCATTTGTTTGCTTCGTTTCTTCATTTAATCACGTTTTTCGTTCACATTGACATATTCTTCATCACTTACCCAAATCAATTATCTGAAGTCAAACCCTACACACTTTTAGATATCTGATCCACAATAAAAAACAAGGATTTGATAAATGTTTTGTAGTTTATTATTTCTTCATTCCCAAATTTTATCACCGTGATGCAACAAGTCTTTATAGATTTCAATCAGGCACTATCTAAAAGGACTAGATTAAATGGTATAAAACAAAACCAGCAGATGGGCAGTATGCTTATGTTTAGTGTGCAGTTGCTAATGATGATAATTAACTCGGCAATTATTGTTTATCATCTATCTAGTTAACTATTCTGAGGTGTGGAATTGTAAATTGAACCTTAAAATAAACTCCAGTAATTTACGCTGCATTTCTTGTCATTTATAAAGTACCTGTATCCTGTACTCAATGATGATATTTTAAAAAATACTTTGCTTTAACATACTACATATATCTAAACGGGCATTAAATATATTTAAAAAAACTACTGGTATTATATGATATTTGCTAGGCTTTATTAAATTGTGCAAGTTTCTGCTACTATTACTAATTTGAAAATCTATCATTGTGGCAACATACTATATGATAGCTGGGTTTCGTTCTATCCCTTCAAATTTGATATATTTTTTTTATTATACTCTTTTTCTTGCAGTCAATGTCTTATAGCCTAATGAAATAATTACTTAGAAGTAAAATGGTATGAAAATATAAGAAACTTAGAGAATAATGTATTGAAATTAGCACAGAATCCATAAAAGCAGAAGATAACTTCTCTATAAACGTTTGCTAGACACTTTTATATAGATTTGTTTCATTCATACCGAATTTGATAAGGTTCATGTATAGATTTAGACTGATTCTTTAGATAGATTACATTCATTTGTCTGTTTGCATTAGTTACAAGCATTTGAATCACATCTCTGTAAAAATGTTCCTTTGGAATATATATTTATGCATTTTTATATATTACTGCCTTGGTGAGTTGGCTCTAACGGCTGATTTTCAATTTTTGTTTTCCGTTCTTTTGTTTTCTTCACTCATCTTTTATTTCTACTCACCCCATTTTTAACTTATATTTTCATAACTACTCCCATTACCCCCCCCCTCCCTTTCCTCTGCTACAAAACTTTATATTATGGTGTTTGGGGTCTTCTATGTTCTCTTTCATTAAAATATTACCAAAATCTCTACATTTTCTTGATTCTGCTGTGATATTCTTGGGTTTTATTTCTTCTTCTTAAATCTGTACATTCTTTCTACATTTCACAACTTTCAAACTTTTTTGTCATCCATTGTTCCTTTCTTTGTAACTCTCTCTTCCTCCCCTCATGTCCTCTTATGCCCTCTCTTCCCTGTTTCCCCTCATCTCTCTTCCCTTTTGCTCTTTCTCCCCTCATGCACTCTCTCCCCTTTCTGATGTTGGCTCTTCTTTCCTGTCCCTATTCTCATTTTCCTCTCATCCGCTCTCATCCTTATTCCTCTTTCGTCCCTTCTTTCTTGCCCTCTCTTTCTCTTCTCTTTGGCCCACTCCCCCCCCCCCCCTTCCACTGTTGGTTCCTACCTCCATCACTCGTCTTCTTCTCCCCTTTTCGTCTTATCTCCTGTCATCCTCATTCTTCCTTCTCCCCTTCCCTTTTTTTCTATCACTCTCCCCCCTATCCCTCCTGTTTCCCCATTACCTCTCCTACCCCCCTTGCTCTCATTATTTTCTTACTCATGCACCCCTATTCTTGCACCTTAATCTTGCCTGCCCCTAACATCACATATCTTGAATGCCATTTTATGAATGGTCTGATGCACGATTGCATCCTGTCCAATCAACAACCTCGATCATTTGAACGAACCAATAGCAACGGAGGAATGGTCCCAAAGAGAAAGATACTTCTCCCAACAGTCTCAAGGTATATCACTCGTCATTTTTTTTCTGTCCTACAGTTTGCTTGAAATCACATTCTTTCAATTACATTTATATCAATTAAGATTTGCACTCATTTGCATCTTGCCTTTCCGTTTCAGTTCATTTTATTATTTTTTTTCTCTTAATGCCAATTCATATTTGCTTCAGTGTTTAAGGCCTGAAGTAAAAATGCATCATAGAATGCTTAAAATGCTATTGAATTGCATTTTATTTCATTTTCATATGATGATATTGAGGTTATGCTGCTTGACTCTCATTCGAGCATGATAGCTTTATTGAACAAAACCTTCTTTCTTTGTACCAGCAGAGGAAACAAATGCAGAGCTGCCTTAAAGTTGTGATATGCAAATGAATAATGACGTTAAATGTTTAGAAAATATTTTATCATGCTTCTGGTCAAAATAATCACTTAAGAAGATTGAATGATAATATTCCAGATATTGTTTTCTGCGTCATATGCTGTTTTTTTTAATGCATGTGTGAGAGGTTTGTGAATTGAGATTGAATTTTCGAAAGCAGCTTTCTGCAATTAGTATGAATGCAGCAAGTCACGTCTTACTTCGGTAATAAAATTATCTTAAACTATGCCATTAATTTGCTATGCCTGTGCCTATAATTGATCTCAAGTGAGCTTTCCAATGCTTTGATGTGTGTATCAACAACAAAAGAAAAGGAAATATATTCATAAGTCTAGAATTTGAAATCATATTTTTATAATAGTATGCATTAGTCAATGATGAGTTCAGTGTAATTGATAGTTTTATCACTGATCACTAACTGCATAATGGTGAACAACTGTCATTGTCCATAGTGTACTTATGTACAGGGATGCCACTTTTCCGTATTTATACGGAATTCCGGCTTTTTTCCTGCTATCTGTCTTATTTCCGTATTTCCGACTTTTCCTGTTTTCTGTGTATTAAAAAAACGGAAAGTCCTCCTTTTTCCCCCCTATCTCTCCCGATTGCGATGCATGTCGATCGACCGAGTGAGAGATGTTTCCCCGAGATATTTGCTTTTATACAGTACATAATTTATAAACGCGCGCACTGCCTACTACGTTTATTGAGTTATGCTTTTATCAAGGCTTTCTGATTAGAATTATCGATATCCTGGCCAATCAATGCGAGCGACAAGTTCCGAACGCACGCACATACACAAGCGCAAAGTAGCGGCACGAATCGCGGTATAATAACGACTGGTAAATACGTCTGTAAATATGATGACGTCATCCAAGATGGCAACTTACGATGTCCAACGAAGGATTCGAGGATGACTAAGTTTTGATCATCATTTGAAAGGAATTAGCGGTAACTGCGGTCTAAGGTACGATGTTTCTGAATTTTATATATTTTCTCGTAAGTTTGGATGTGATTATTTTTTTATAATGTGACATTTTATGTACCAAAAACGATCCGAAAATCGGGTTTCCGCCGAATGTTAGATCTAACGTTACTGCTGCATGCTGATACGGAACCCAGGGAGCTCCGGCCCGGAAAGCGGGTCGGAGCTCCTTGGGTTACGTATCAGCTAGCCCTGGGTGAGCTGATACGTTGTCTTTATGTACGGGCCAACAACTCTTCAGTCTATGTATTGGTGAGTGGAGCTAACTCGGTTCAGCTGAACAACCAAAATACAGAGACTGAAGCTTTTGGTCTAGCGTTCTATGAGAAACACACAACTAACTACCGTCAGTTTTTCAAACCTAATTGACTTCAAAGTCATCGATCACAACAAGGTAAGAAGCCACTTGGTCCTCCCCCCTCCCCTAAATTTAAGGTGGGGGCGGACCCCCCCCCCCCCCCCCCCCCCCTCCCATTTTTTTTTTTTTTTTTTTTTTTTTTTTTTTTTTTTTTTTTTTTTTTTTTTTTTTTTTGCTTGTCCAATTTTTTACCTGTGACATGTGTCCATCCCAAAATTAAAGGTGGACCCCCCCCCAAAAAAAAAATTTCTTGGACACTATCCCCGCATCCCGGCCCGCGATAAGTTTCAGTATTTTTGGAGGACACCTAGTGGCATCCCTGTATGTACAAAAATACAATGATCTTTGAGCATTTAAAGGGATGGTCTGGGCTGAAAATATTTATATCTTAATACATAGAGTAGAATTCACTGAGCAAAATGCTGAAAATTTCATCAAAATCGGATAACAAATAATAAAGTTATTGAAGTTTAAAGTTTAGCAATATTTTGTGAAAACAGTCGTCATGAATATTCATTAGGTGGGCTGATGATGTCACATCTCCCCTATCCATTTTCTTATGTTATTACATAAAATCATAATTTTTTCATTATTTCATACTTGTGTGAATAATTTGTTTCCCTTATATTGAAATAAGTTGCAGCAATAAATATCTAATGCACTAAATCAGATGTCAATTCGATTTTTCTAGTTCTTGGAGGTAAAAATTTGAATAACCCTTATTTCATATAATAACATACAAAAGAACAAGTGGGGATGTGACATCATCAGCCCACCTAATTAATATTCATGATGACTGTTTTCACAAAATATTGCTAAACTTTAAGATTCAATAACTTTGTTATTTGTTATCCGATTTTGATGAAATTTTCGTAATTTTGCTCAGTAAATTCTACTCTATTTATTAAGCTATAAATACTTTCAGCCCGGACCATCCCTTTAAGCAAGTGGACATTATGGAGTCGTTCCAGGAAAATGTATATCTTTTATATGGTCTTTATCTTCCATTTAATATCTTTGCTTAGAACTGTGGCAACTGTATTGCACCCCCCCCATAAGAAAATTCAAGTTAGATGACTCTACCAAGTTGATTCCATGCATTTCTGTGTTGCTTTTTGATGATTTCTTTTTTTCATTTGTGTCACTGTCTTTCGTTTTTAAAGAGAATATTCAGAGTCAGAAGAGGCTTGAAAAATACGGCTTGTCCTGCTAATGATACATTGCATCAGTTTGTAATGGAATTCAAGAGGGCTTTGAGCCTTTGACAAAGCTTTGTTGGGCAATAGATACATGTAAATAAAACAAATAAAGCACAGACATGTGCAATTCAAGGAATCAAGATAATGATATACAAATCAATGAGATTTGGGGCCGACGTTGCAGAAAGAGTTACAATCAAACGTAAATCCAAAAATCAACCGCAACTTGGATTTTCAACCAATCAAAATCACGTATCAGACCTGCGCTTGATTTCTTGAGTTGCGATCAAACGCAACACAAAAAATGCAACAGTCCCTGACTGTATGAGAAAGCACGACTTTTACCACCATGCCTGATACAGTATGTTATCTACATTGAGCTATGCTACGTAGCTCTATTAAGTTATTGCTTTTTGCTGTCTTCAAAGTTTACTGATATTTCTGTTGAATACAAGATAGAGAATTCTTCTGTTTTTAGCTCGTAGACCCAATGATATCTTAGCTATTATTAGTGTATGAGACTTGGGAATGGAAACAAAAAAACATTTACATCCAAAACATCCTCGTGTAATTGCTACAGAACTGCTGTTGCATAGTCTGACTGCTTTATATCCTCTGTTTTTAACAACACGTTGATTAAGTTTTATGATTTTATGTCCCCCTTAAAACCAAAATAAAAGTAAGCTCAAATAACCCATTTAAAAAAGAGCTGCTATGAATAGCTGTCAATGTTGCTGGTAGATATAGAAAAACCTGAACGCTCAAATTTCTTGTTGGCAGAGACTAACATATGAGGCATCCACTTTTTATCCCAATTTGTATGAAGGCTCGATCTGCAGCACCTAAAAAGAAGAAAATCTCAGTAAGTGATTCTGGGAATGCATTTTTTTTTTGCTGCAAAAATTCATGACTTATAAATTTAACAGCATGTTCTTCATTCTGTTGCACATACATGTATTTCCGCAACTGATTTTTAAATTTGTCTTTTTAATACGGGAATGCCGAACATCTGAATAATCACCCTTTTTTAAGCTCTCGAAAGTAAGATGTGATTGAAAAATAACATCAAAGATCAATATTTCTTAATCAAATATAATACAAGCAAGATATTTAGATATTACTGTGCCAAGGACCAGTAAATGTCTGGTGGTATAGCAGAACAGTGAAATGAGGGGGGGGGGGGGGGGCTGGAAAACATGCTTGATATTTAAAAATAATTTTGTTGTTGTATAATCACATCAAATCTAGTCTCCATTCCAATTCTTTGAAAATAAAATTGCATGCAGTTTGGTCCATATTGAACAAGCTGAGCCCTTTTTCCAAATAATTCTATTTCCAATGTGTTTTATATATGACCATTGTTATCATTTTACAAGTAGTTAAACAATAGATATGAACCCCTTTAACAAATAGTATAGCAATCAATTCAATATACAGTTGATTTGTATAATTGCTTGCACAATATGACCAATGCTATCGATTATAAATATCAACAACATGATCAAAAGCTTTGGGCACCGGTATACTAAACCAGTCATGTGACTGCAGTAAATATTTTGGAGAAATTCACTTCCACATCTATGTGTAGAGAATATTAAAATACCAATTTCCTGAGTATTTCTATCCAAATTCTATTGTTATGATTTGATGAATGACTGTACTAATATAGAAGTTATGAATATTTTGTTTTTCAATGTTTTGAAAAACAACATTTTTTTAAACAAGCATTAAAGTTTGCTGAATGTGGGAGTCTCACTAACAGCTAATATCAATTCCTAGGTGCTGTAGACCAATCATATCTCACAAAATTGATTGTTAACCATATTGAGATTGATTTTTAGCTCTTGATGAATCAACTCTGAAGTCAGAATATATCAGGGTGCCTATTCATAAAAGTGGTGATCATTCACAAGTTGTCACTGAAAATAAACCGAAATCCTTGATTATTATTGGCTGAGAATCACTCATTACTATGACAATTCTTGGTGAATGACAGTTGTGTGTCCTGCCACCCCCAAACCAACAATGTGTTGCCATGGAAGGTTCTTTGTAAATAAATAGCCATCATACTACCAAAATCTGAAGTTCTTAAGTTCTAGAAAAATTGAGATACCAGAGTTTCATTTACACCATCTTTTCTGGACTGCCTTGGATGTTTCACCAAGATTGCACAGTGTGCACACATTATGGCTTAAAATGAACCCCGAACTTCCAACCTTGTTTTTCGCCATATTCTCTGAATCTCTCCTTGAATTTCTACTGCATTCAATCTTGTACTTCGATGAGTTGTTATTAATCAATTTTTACAAGTTTTATATCATTCTGAAACACAATTTTTTTCAAGCTCACTAAAAAAATCTCAAAATTCCCTTTGAGTGACTTGTAGGATTTTGGGGTTGCAGGTGACAACTTGGTCAGTAGACGACCCGTGATAATACATTCCCTCCCCCTTTGAAGTGTGACTAGCAGTCTTCATGTATTGTTTTTTGAGCATGCCTTCATGTGGTAGTGAATTGTCCTCCTCTGCTTTTTGTGTTTCCTTATAAAAAATGTACCCCCCCCCAAAAAGAAGTGAATAATAAGTTAATAATTGCTATTCTCTTTTTGTAGTTAAAAGTGATAGTAAAGGGATGTCATGTATTACATGGAAGACAAACTTAATTCCTCCCATAGGGAAGAAGTGATATAGGAACTTGAAATGGTTGAAGTATGATATATTTAAATGTTGCGCAAGTCATACATTTGCTTAAGTCAATAACTGCTATTCTCTCTTTGTAGTTAAAAGTGATATTAAAGTGATGTCATGTATTACATGGAATATAAACTTATTCCTTCCATAGTGTCTAAGTGATATATGAACTTGAAATGAATGAAGTATGATATATTAAATGTTGTACAAGTTATACATTTGCTGAAGTCAAAATTTTTTGGATTTCAAATCCTTTAAGCTAGTGTATTCTATCCAATATACAAGTTCTATGATTTCTTCACAGTCCTACCTATTTTCTGTCATTCCTTTAACTCTAATAAGCGTGCAATAAAAAATGCAGCTCTGTTTTATTTGTTTGTAAATATGCTTTGCTAAGTGGGAACTTATGGATTTTATTTGACAGCAGGTTATTTACAATGTAACTTCTTGGAGTATTTCAACATTAAGACCCAATTGTCATACAAATGAATAATGGAAATAAACATACAGTTTATTGGTTCTACATGCAATTGGAAATTAGATGTATACATACCGTTTATTTCTTTTGCATTATATATATGTACATATTCATATATCTTTCTATTCTGTCCTACTTTATTTCATTCTTTGCTGAAAATAATTTGAAGACTCTGAAGACCTTTAAGAAATTTTAGAATTGTATGTATATTGCTGTAATGCTTTTCTTCTTGTGATGATTTGTTCTGTCTCTAGATCTTTGAAATGCCTGCTTGCTTGGTGATTTGATTGTATATGTAGAAAGTACACCTCTCTTAACTGCTATTGCCTTTTTACAGACATGCTTTTTCACCTTAAAATGTGAAATATTGAAATGAATTTGAAGGGGGAAAAAAATCAGAGTTGCCGATTTAATATTTTTTGTTTGTTTCCATGTCATATAGGAACGGGTTCCATTTGCCGTTGTCGGTAGCAACCACATTATGGAGGTCAGCGGGAAGCGGGTCAGAGGTCGACAGTATCCTTGGGGAATCGCTGAAGGTAATGTGAAAAAAAGAATACTATTAAGTATTGTATACTCTCAAATTGGCAACAAAACTGAATTTTAAGGACCCTCTATATTGAATGTTTTAATAAAATGTGGAAAAAGAGCATTTTTCAAGTCATGAATGATATACTAATTTCCACACCATTTCACACAAAATGGAAATTTTCTATGAAAATATGGCATTCCCCAAATTTGCCAAATTTGTTCTATGGCTGAAATTTTCATGAGTGTTATCTCACAAATATATGTTTTCATACCGTCAAAATACTGCAATGCTTATTAAGCTATTAACAACAGAGTTCATTCAGACTTTGTACTGTGACTATTGGGTTCCAGTAGGTAACTGCTTAAAGGGATGGCATTTCATGAAGAGTTTTGTCAATGATTTTCACCCACCAATTTGCTCTTGGAAAATCAGGGTGGATTTCCAGTAGTTTATAACGATTATAAAAATCTTTGACTGTTTGCTTTGTGTAACACTCCCAGTTCTTAATTTCATCGTCTTTTTTTATTTTCTGCTTGCAGTCGAGAACTTGGAACACTGTGATTTCATTCCTCTTCGTAACATGCTAATCAGAACACACATGCAAGACCTCAAAGATGTGACCAACAATGTCCACTATGAGAACTTCAGATGTCGTAAACTCACCGCAGTCACGTCGGGCGACGCTAAGAGAGGCGGAAAGTAAGATTCCGTTGAACATAACCCCTTTTTTTTAAACAGCAACACTTCCAGCTTTTGAATGTGTGATGGATAGTGAAGTAGAAAAGAGCATTGCTCAGAGGCATTAATATTTTAGTGTTTATTCTTTCTTGTGTAATTTGATTTTTAGGGAAGCAAATGTAATTTAACTGACTAAAAACCAGCCCCTTAAAAATAAAATAAAAATTCCAACCATGGATTTAGCCCACAGGTATTGCAGTGAACTGAATATGCCTGTGTACTACTGGCTTGGGTATATTCCCTATTCAGTCCCCAGGTGGGTGTCTCATAAAGCTGTTCGTAAGTTAAGAGCGACTGGTGAACCTTTCTTACGCTCCTAATAATCACCAATGAACATTTAATGGTCAATATCTTTTACCACGAGAAAGGATCACCAGTCATTCTTAAAGTCTCTCTTAACTTACGATTAGCTTTATGAAACAGCCCCCAGTAGACCTAGACACATCTATGTCTCTCATAGCAGTCCTTATATCTGGACTGTGTCTTGTCTGGGGATATGGTATGCTCCCAAGGGATTGGAGAAAGTGCATACATTGTGTGTGGGGAAACCTGGTGGGTGTTTCAGAAAGCTGTTCGTAAGATACGAATGACTTTACGCACGACTGGTGATCCTTTCTTGTGCTATCTGATATCCCTATGTAATTGAGTTATGACCCAAGAACAGGTTCCAGTCGTGTGTAAAGTCGTTCGTAACTTTACGAACAGCTTTATGAAACACCCACCAGGATCCGATGGCCGGGGTAATAATATGCAGTGGTGCTAAAAAGTTAGTGAAGCCCCACCAGAAAAGGAACATATTTATAAGTCTTCGAATTCTGCCTTCTTTTAGATATTTGATTGTGAAGCTAGGTGATGTAATATTACATTCAATATAGCTTGTTTTTGTGGACTCTCTGGACAGTAGCGTTGTTTATGTTCAACACTCAGCATGAAGGAGTGCATTCTCTGGTGGGTTTACTAACTTTTTAGCACCACTGTATCTTTAAAGCACTTAACAGACATCATTTTCTGTTGTAAACACTGTATAAAAGCAGAATATTACTGTTATGATACAAATATCTAATAAAATTACCTTTTTTTTCTTGTATCTTAGGGCTAGCTCAAAGAACCCGATAGCACAGTTTGAGGAGGAGAAGCTTGAGCATGACAAGAAGATGAGAAAGATGGAATCAGAGATGGAACAAGTCTTTGAGATGAAGGTCAAAGAAAAACAGAAGGGATTAGAAGACTCAGAAGCCGATGTATGTATACCAATTAAAACGTTGAAGTGTTCTTAACACTAAGGGGCATTGCACAATATGTCACCAGGAATCAATTGCAAATCTTCAATTTATTGCAAAATGTGTTAGAGCAAGTGGATATAGCCGATCTGGAAATTACACAAAAGGCAAAGGGTTAAATGACAATCAGACCAAATGATAAGTAGGTGAATTGGTTTCAAATGAACTAGAACTAAAATTAGACACTATGGGCCAAAATAAAAGGGAATGTAGTTGCAAGACCATTGGTAAATTACCTAACAAAGTATGCTCAAAGCTCAAGATAGTCTTTGGGCATTCCAGACACCAGCATTAAGTACCAAGGAGAGGTTCAGCCACGTTTCATAAAGGTGTGTTTGGTTAACTTTTCCAATATCATACTTGCCCACCCTGGCAGCCAAGAAATACAAACAAATTACACTGAAATTTCCAGAAATAGGAACATTCTTAAAGTTTGTATTCAATAAGACATCAAATTTAAATGTTAATATTCTTTGCCCCCAAAATAGTAATGTCCCTACCAAATGAGAACAATTGGCTGGTGTGCAATATGGTTGCTCTAATGGAAACCTTGATATCGATTGGCTGCTGAGTCCCGTTACCATGGTACTTGGTATAATTTCCAGTTAATGGGCTATACCCATTTCGTCTCATATCAACTTGATCTAACACTTCTTAGCCTATTTTGTTAGAACTAATTTTTTTTAGGAACCAAATTTTCATTTGACAAAGTAAAAATTGGATCAACGGGGCATTGCCTTGAAACGATATACTTTCCTATCTACTTTTACAGTACTTTCAGAACTGAGTCAATCAATAAATAATGGAAATTAGACTACGTTGGTATTAGACCAAGTGAAGTGTTATAGTAAACCAAATGGGTTTAGACCATGTGGTATTAGACTATCCTTTAGACCAGTTGCTTGTAGACCCAGTGAACAAAAACCTTCTTTTTGTTGTACAATAATCCCGTAGATGCAAAAACGTCTGGAACAGATGAAGAAGGGCCTGGAACAGCAGCAGCGTGACTTGGAAGAAAAGAGGAGAAACTTTGAGAAAGAGAAGGAAGCTTTCGATGAAAACCAACGTATAAGGGATGAACAACATAAAGGATCAAAGTAAGTTCTACTCTTCGCTTTTTTCCAGCTTTGGGTTTTTGAAATAAAAAGGGAATAAACTAGCATTTGAAATCGGGTGTTTTTACTTGAAAAGGGGATGGCAATTTTTTTTTAATCAAGAAAAGAAAATATATGTGTCCCATTTCATAAAAAGTCGCTAGGAACTCTGCTGGAAAGTCACCTTTCATTGGAAGAGCCAATCAAACAGCAGAATTTTCACTGTTGCTATGGTAACTGACATTCCAGCAAGACTTGCTATCATAGAACGTTTTATGAAATAGAGCCCTGGCATCCTTCCAAGTCATGGGGGTTAGAATATGATTCTAGATAACTATTTTATTGCACCATACCCCGGCTGGATATACTTAAAGCACATATTGATGCATATTTATTTGATATATTCAATATTGTTATGGGTGGTTGGTTTTAAATGATTAACCTCTTCAGAAGCCATGCAAATAAGATTTCTTTGTAAGTTGTATGCTAATGAGATGCCTCTTATAAATTTAGTTAGAAGTTTAGTGGTTTCCTGTGCAATGGTTATGTAACATATATGAGAGCTGAGTAGAATTATTCCTTAGATATCGTAGTGCTCAGATAGATGCAAAGAAATCCACTCTGATAATACGTTGGTTTTGTTGGAACAGACAATCGGTCCAAGTTAATTCCACTTTAAATTCCTTTTATTACAACTGGAACAGATTGTATATGTTGTTGGAGTGGTTTCTATCAAAACCAACATATTAACAGGCTAGTCTTTGCCTTTAAGAGCTCCATCTATTTTAACCTTCTACCTTTTACTACCTATCTGATAGACAAATAACTGGCAAATAACAGTAAAATAAGCAAAACAAGTGATTTTACATATATTACTAGTTTAATGCTTGTAGAATTGAACTAGGCTACCTGACTAATTGCTTAAATTAGCTCAAAGATGATATTTACTTTTCTTCATTTCTTAATCACCCACATCTTACCATCTCATTTCATCTATCGCTATCTCCATTATTCACCGTTGGAAACTTCTTTTATCTATGAGATTTATGTTTCACAAGTTTTCTGTTTTGGTTTATTCTTTTGTTTGCCGAAAGACTAGAGTGTCTTTATAGATTTTTGTGGAATATACTGAATTATGAAAAGCATATTTTTTAGTTCAAGCATCTTTGTCTTTTGTGGATAATGTTGAATTATTCAGATTTAGGAGAAAAATGAGCAATGGATCTACTTTCCTCTGGCTTTCTATTTGCCAATGAAGGATATATACTGCCCTCTTTGTCTGTAAATATACCAGGTTATTTTTACAGAAGGAATTGTGGAATCCATGGAATCTACCCCCCCCCAAAAAAAAAAAAATCATTGAAAAATCCAACTCCAGAAAATGGTCTGTCTACCTAGTTATTCTTAAAAAATAATAGGAAAAAACTAAGACAACAGAAGTCCGTTCTGTCATATGGGTTCAGTTGTATAAAATCTTTGACAATGGAATGAAAATGGATATATGTATCGGGAAGGTACCTAGATACAAAAGTCTTTACCTAAATTATTGCAATTTAAGAGTCAATGTGTGATTCCATTAATCCATTTTTATTTAGATTATATTTTGGTATCAGCTGTGAGAATTTCTAATATTTTGAGTTTCACATATTATAATTTCATCATTTAGTTGAATAGTTAAAATGAACATTTAGGTAAATGCTTTACTTTCACAATTCATCAGAATAAGATACTAGTATATACTTTATAATAATAATATTATTCTGCAGTTGTAAGGGTCTGAATTTCGGTCCAGTGGACTTTCGATTCCTTTTTTTTTTCAAGACAAGTTTTCTGGATTTTTTTTAAAAAGTTGTTAAATTGGTTTTCCTGCGATTCCACAAATCCTTTAGTCAAGTATCATCTTGAAATAAGGCAAGTGAACAACGCAGCATTGGCTGTGCCTTTATGGACTAGTCGTCTTCCTGAGAATTGAGTTACCATTGATACGCAAAGGACATTGGTTGTGAAAAAAAAGTCAATATGATACTTCTCTTTTGGTTTTTAATTCCTATATTTTCTTTTTTCTTTGATTTCAAATTTCATTTGCATTGAAGGAAAGGAGGGTAACTATGCATAAATTCTTGTCAAAAAATTTACTCTGCTTTCTGTCCTCACAAGTGAAAGTTTGAATGTATTTTACTTTTTTCACTCATTTGGTGAAGGTCAAATTATTTTCTATTCTCATCCTCTACATTCATAAATCAATTATTTTGTAGTACTTCATGCTTTTATAAGAAATAATGAGCAAAGAAAATATTGTATTCATTTCTTCCATTGACCAATTCAATCATTTCATTTTATTGGCTTGCAAGAAATGTAACGGAGTAGTCACATATATCATGCAATTTTCATTGCTTTGTATTATTCAAGCATATAATTCATAAAAAGACAAATAAAATGCATGTCTTACCATTTGCTCTTTTAAAAAACATATAAGAAATTGCCATTTTTTAATAATACCAAGCTCACTTCACATTAAATAGGCATTATCATCACTATGTAGACGAAAAGCTAAGTTTTATGAAAATCTCACTTGAATGCTAGATGCAATGCATGAAAACTATATGAAAATCAGCAATTTTGTAGGACTGGAGACTCGATGCAGTATCATCGTTTGACGTTGATCCATAAACGTGCGTTAAGTCAATGCTGTGTACGTCTGGTGTCCTGCCAGTCGGCCATCTTGCCTCATTTACATATAACCTGTGTATTTACAGACTGTGGGCCATGCAAATTGCATTCCACAGGAAGAAGAGCATACTCATGAAGCCGCCCAAGCTCTTCAGTAGTACTGCCGATTGACAGCGCCCTCTCTCGGTCGCGGGGGACACTTAACACCATTTAGGAACAAAACAAAAAAAATTAAGCGTAAAGAGAATTCATCATACACATCACCATCACATCACCTCATGCGTATGTAGCGCACCCGTAGTTTGAGGTCAAGCCTTCCCCGCGACAGAAATCTCCCCCTGCTGTTTTATTCGTAAGTTGGAATGGCGGAACTAACTTTTGCCTGCCGGTAAATGATGCATGTTAGTTGGGTATACGGACGACTCCTGTAGGGAAATGGAATTATCCATTATTTGAATTCCCGAATACATGTGATGCTGGAAACACTGCCACTATGGGGAATCGAAATACATCCTCCTTGAATATATTAGTAGATTCAGCTCACCACATAAAATAGTTGCAAAGACTAGACACATTTTGAATACACGGTGCCATTAGCATGGTTTTTACGATACTTCTTGTATTTACATGTATGTATCTATTGCACAGGGCTGCAATTCTTTTCAAGTCATCTTGAATCATCCTTATTTAGGGCTGTTAAAAAAAAATCAGAATTTCGAGAGCAAATATAGACTAATTTGGTTATCAAAGCGTCAATCGAAAATGTCTTCAAACAGACATTCATAATTTTTTTATACTAGAGTAAAGAATCTGGTTCAAGGTGGGATATACTGCATATAGTCCTTGCTGGGGTGTAACATGTTACTGCAAGTCAACCAAGCAGATTTTGTAATTTCATGATTCTGGAAATGATTTTTTGCCCTTGTTGAGCTATTTGTTAAGTGTTTTTGAAATTTCTTAAGGTAGGGTAGTTCCTAACATGGATTTGGAAGATGGTTTCACTCAGAGAATGTCCTAGAAAAAAACAATAATAATTATGCTTTCTTAAACACATAGTGGCATTGTTTTCATTTGCAAGTATTACTCAAGAATGCATCTAAATGAATGAATACTATTTTCCTATTCGAGTTGTCTGTGTACTTTGTATAATTATTGAAATCTTGGAGGATTTTGGTTGTGTTTTTGTTGCATGTTTCTAGTCTTGATTGTATATAGTCAATCTCACTCAAGTCAGCAAGTGATTTCATGAGGTTGCCTATACCTATGTTTCATTGTGCTTGCCTTTGGAAGAGCTTTCCAGTCCCGTTGTACTCTGTACACTGCATGGATAAATGCTGTTTGAAAGTTCAATGTTGAAAAGTTTTCTCAATGTGAAAGGTTCTTGTGGTATAATACCCCAACCACTTTAGTTGCTGAGTTGTAGAGCTTGTGAACTCTGTTGTATGTTTGTTAAGTTTCATTCAGTTTCAATGTGACTTTATTTGGGCATAGTACACCAAGTGTGATACTAGTACTCTGGAAATACATGTCTTTCGTATTTCAAGAATGAAAACAAGCTATGTTCGTCTTCCTCAGTTGCATGCCATTTGGCTAAAATGTGAATATCCAGGGCAGATTTAATCAGCTAGTGCCAGTGATTGTTGATATTGCGCATGATGAGCTTTTCATGAATGTTGTTATCTTTTTATGTTATTGAAGTTAGATATCCTGTCATATGACTGTCATTGATGTTCTAACCCTGGCCCTTATCCCTCAAAAAAGGCTCCAAGTTTCCTTCCCAATCGCATGCTCTCTTCCTTCAAAATCAATATTTGTCATGAGCTTTTCCTGAATGTCTTTTAATTGTCTTGTTTCTTGAGCTTCCTTGTATTGTTTTTCCATCACCTTCACTTCTATATTGCTCAGTGTTCTTGAATTTTTCTATCGTCTCAATGTTTTATTTAAGATATTTTTCTAACCATCATTGCTCATTAGATATTCACCTCTCTTCCTTTATTGTAACGTGAATGATTCAGTCCAATGACTTGGGTAATGATTTATCTGTCAAAGTGCATTAGTGCAAAGAGACATTAGTTTGGTCTGTCATATGCATTATAAAACCCAAGGGGAGCATTTCCGGGAACAAAGAGTCGGTGGTTTTTCAATGAAAAGTGTTATAAGCTACTGAAATGCTTGCATCTGATTGGCCCAAAAGCAAAGTTGTCAGGGAAAATCAGTGACAAGATGCTTCGTGAAACACACCCATCACTGCAAGGTTATGTTCAATGGTGGTGTGGCCAACCATAAAATGTGGGTGGTATACTTTGAAAATCAAATGAAAACAGTGATATAACGCAATACGACGTACCTGGGTACGTTCAGACTGCAAAGTGTAGGATTAGAGCATTGGATGAGATTGGTACAATTTCTCTGTTCATATGGATTGTGAACACAGCCTAGCATTGAGGACAGCAATCGACCATAGCAGGAAGAAGGATTATTAAGTGAAGTACAAAAGCAGATTTACATCTAGATAATCATTGATTCTTACAATAAGCCAAGAAAATTGCTGTTCAGTTCACTTTTACATAGTCTCACCTTTCTCTCAATCCATTTTGCATCAGCTATTTTTTTATATATCTCTCATTGCAAAATAGACATTTCTGTATATGTCGTATGTGTTTTATGAAGCGTAACATCTTCCCTTCTCCCTTTGTCTTTGAAGCGTGTTGCATCTTAAATGTATGAAAGAACGAACACCCTTTAATTTTTTGCGTTCTTGTTAGCTTCTTTTATAATGTCTGTGGGTTTTGCCTCATATGTGTAAATCTGTGATGGTAGTTTAAGCTTGGGGGGAAGTGGTTCTAGAAAATGCATGATTGTTATTTTTAGTACTTTTAGTCATGGATCATATGTGAATGTCACTTAATTTTAGAAGGGCAGAGAAAATTATTTAATATTTTTTCATTCCAAATACATTTCATATTGAAACCCATTATAAGTAATATGTGGGAATAATTCCTGAATATTTTTTGCCATGGTATATTTCTTCGCAATAGATCATCATTGCATCAAACCTCACATCCTTACATTATTCCAATTTTAGCCACTCAAGGCATCATTAAACTATTTTGTCTTTCTCAAACTATCGCTCTGACATAATTTCTTGCATCATACAGTTCTTGTACCATTGACATCAAGTGGTATTGTGTGTAAAATCTGTATAATTTGTACATACATGTAACACCATTTATTTATTCATTTATTGATTACTCCAAACAACACTCATGATAGATGTTTTCATCACTTATTTACTCATACAATTTTTTTATTTCAAAATTAGGTTTCACAAAATAGACAGTAGACAAGTATGAATTAGGATTCGGATGATTTTATTTAGGGACATAAGTATGACATTCCTACATCTCCAAATATCTTTTAAATGGTTTACCCCTCTTTCATTTATGTATTTTAATATTCATGATAGTATGATCCATTCATTTACTTTTTTTTATTTCCTGTGTCTATTGAAAATATTGAAAATAAAATTTGCAGTTGTCTATCATTATTTTTACTTCATTATATTTGTTTTATATTTTATGTATTAATTTAGTAATTTTATTTTTTATTATTTCTTTATTTTATTTTTCATTTTATTATTGTTATTAGTATCATTATTATTTTTTTTTTGGGGGGGGTACATTTTCACAAAATCACATAATCACATATTCCAAGTTATAATATATCATATCAAGCATACTATATTACACAATATAATGGCAAGCATGAACATACTTCCAGTTTGATATAATTCCATCGATAGACTACAAACCATGAGCATTGTATTCCTTAGAAAAATATTTCATTGTGAATTCTATACAATCCAATGCTATTTTTTGGTTTCGTGATTTGATAGAAAACCGTTGAGCAAGAGGTGGTCTCTTGATGCTTCCCAAAGGTAAAGTCTGAGGCTTTTCTGAGTTGCAGTCCAATTTTGGCGCTGTTGCTTTATTACTATCATGTTTGTGTTTTGTTTTTTTTTCATTTGATTTTGATAGGGCTGCACGATACAATGATAATTGCACATTGATGAATAAATGGTAATTGGTTTTCCAATTTCATGATAATTTCTAAATTCAAAAGATTTTAAAAGAAATCCTGGGGTTATTGACCAGTTGAATATTAGATTTAGATTTAAAATGGATTTAAATATATATAGCTAAATATTTGAATTTAAATATATTCACATTTAAAGTTAATCCGTAAGATTTAAACATAACCCCATTATTCGGGCAGTCAGTATTCACAGGCGATCTGGATTTATTTCAAATCCTTGAAATTTTGAGGGTAAAATAACTTGACAACGCACGGGTGACCTGTTTGTTATGCTTGTATAACACTTATTTTCAATAGGTCCTATCCTGTCATTTACATGTGATGTCTCCTATCCATGGGTTGAAAAAATTGGTTTGAAAGGTTTTCATATAATACGCCTCTTGTCTTAAAGCTGTACATGTAAGTCAGGGGAAGAATGTCATAAAAGGCAGGAATTAATCATATTTCCTTAAACCAACTGACTAGAGCTCAAGTGTAAGGGTTAGGCCTCTGAAATTATCGGCACTAACACCCCCCTCCCCACCAAGTCCAGTTTACTTTGATGCTACCATTAGCTGAAAAAAATGGTATGTGTAAACACAATTTCAATTATTCCTGAGGGATGATACATCGTGCAGCCTTAGCTTTTAATCACTTCTGCAGATCACCCGCTAACTGAGACAGCATTCAGCACAAATAGTCGCTTGGTTTTTCATTTGGAATTATATATTTGATTATGATACCAATTGCAGAATCTGGTATTGATATGTTTTATATATATTCTGTTTGATAATTGATCTGTTAAGATTGTAATCTCCTAGACACTGTGCTTTTACTAATACATCTTATGACTTTGTTTTTGAAGAATTGTTTTTGAAGAGAGTATTCTGAAACTAACCAAGTACATGAGCCTTCACACGTGCTAAGATTACTATACTGAAATATGATTTTGTTGAAATTATGATGTTTGATATTCATTTACCTAATGTGCACCAGTATTTCTTACTGGGATTGGATTTTATACTTTACACTTTTGTTTTCATATCAATTATCGACTACATTCATTGAGAATGATATGTTTGCAGAGTAGGTTTCATACATTTCAATGTTTCATACATTCTTGAAATGTTTTTTTTTGTATAACTTTTTTTACTTTTCATGGTTATTTCAATTTCACAATACATGTGTACATATTTTTTTCAGAAAGCACTCTCATACACAAATACAGTTATGTAAGATTTGTACATGTACCAGATATTATCACCATTAAGTTTCTAAATGATTATATCCTTTTCACAATCATAGTACTTATTGTAAATGGGACCAAACAAAACCAATTGATATACAACTTAATAGATGGAAAACAAGGGATTTAAATTTTGCATGTTTTAAATTCATTCTTTTTTGTTGCATTTGTTTCTTTTGCTTTGTTTACAGTGTTTGTTTGATTTTAGCATGCTATTGTTTTTTTTTAATTATTATTTCATGTTTGTTTCAGTGAGAGTCAGTATAAAAATGTTGTGAAGATTGTGGTCTTTGTAGACTGACTAGTAACCACCAATGATGATATTTGATTTTTTTTAAAATAAGCGGATTCTAGGGATGCCGTTGTAAAAAAGAGAGAATAAAAATAAATACAAAAGTAAAAAATCTTCTTAACATGGTGAGGATTGAGCAAGAACTGGTTGTGGCATTAAAATATTTTCCACTTAAACGTGAATGCATTTCCAAAATGCCTGTATTCATCAGCTTTAGTGTTTGTCAATTACCCTTTTCATTTTGAAACCCCCCCCCCCCACACACACACACACACACATGCCCTGAACAGAACCTGCCTTTCTCTTTGCTATTTCACTGCTGCATGGAAATTCCTGCAAAGAAAGATTTTTTTTTAAATTCTGTATTATTTCTGGTATCCACGATAAACATTGGTTACAGCAAGTAGAAGTAGTAAGCATTTCATAATCTTCAAAGCACTCCCCCCCTCTTACAGATCATTCCCAGTTTTGTTCTCGTATCAGTATTATTGTTTTGCTAATATTTTGTTATTCATATTATGTTGCACAGAAGTAGAACAAAGAGAGTGTTTTGTATCGTCTGAATATAGTACTGGTACCAAAATGATTCTAGGTTTCTTACTCATTTGAAAAGCTATCCAATGAGCATTTATCATCTTAATTGCTGGACAGTTATATCTCTGTCTGATATGGTAGTACATTTGTAACCTTCCTCAAAACCAACACTAAGTCACCTGGCAAGGCTTCTGGGAAATAGCCCAAATAATAACTTGTCTCTGAAAATCAAAAGTTGAAAAGTTAGCTATTTTAAATGAGTAACATTTTACCCCATTCTAGCAAAGTTACCGATTTAAACCAGAAATTAGATACAAGTTTTTCTTTTACAATTTTTTTCCCCCTGACTAATGGAAGTTTTATCCAAATTGCACAGAATGCATGAGCCATGCATTAGTGAACCCATACTTCAAACCTCCGTTTTTTGTTTTTTTTTCAATATTTTTCTGAAGCTCTTGCTAAAATTCTTCATTAAATCAGGTACTTGTCTAGTTTATTGTTGATCTATTTTGTTAAGCTACATATACTTTCAAAGCTTAGGATCTGCATTTGTTTATTTTTTACTTTTTTCATGAAATTAAAATATCTGAAAATTCATTTTGGACTTATTGTTGGATTTGAGATGAAGTTGCACAGCAAGATCCATCCCATTCTCTTATGTCAATCCGTAATTAAGCTACGAGTCATCAAGTCTAAAAAAAAAAAGAATATAATTTTGCAGCATGACGTGTACTATTTTGCTCCTAGAATGATAGCATGATATTTGTTGTAATGTTTATAACAACTCAATGTGCATTGTGCCATCTGTTCTGATGCGTTAGTAATCTATGTGCATTGTCTCACTTTTTTTTACATCAAGAGGTTTGATTTTGCTGAAAATGAAATGATCAATCTTTCTCATATTTTCTCCTTTCTTTTCACTTCAACATTTCCATTTCATTCTATCTCTCTATCCTTTGTCTATCGCTTAATCTTTTGTTCTCATCCTTATCGCTGCACTCCTAAACATGACTCTCACTCTCTCTTTGTCTTTTTCTCTTCATTTGTCTCATACAGGACACTGGATCCGAAAAAGGCCAAAGGAAAGAAAACTATATTTTGAATACGACAAGACCATTCATCCATTCATCGCAATCTCCAAGACCTTTTCTTTTTTTCAATTATATATTTCTCTATGTCCAGGAATTTTATGTGGTTATCTGTCTCGTATTGATCCCTACCCCCCCCCTCCCCCCTCCCCCAAGTATCTGAACAAATGGTCATAGCATGGCAAGTTATGTAATATGAGAAATCGGGACATTATTGGTAGGATTATCAGTCAACTATATATATATGGATAAAATTTTAACCACAACCCCAATATTGAAATCTATTGATTTTCATTAGTGGGAACACTTCTGATCGTGGTTCAGCATATATTCTAAATGTATGACGCCATCTTACACAATATTATTAAAATTAAGAAAAGTAAGGTGAAATAAATTGAAATTGATTTTGATCAATCAAAGAATGAAATGTGAATTTGTATCTAATACATAATTTATAAGGAAATTTAAATCAGAGGTATTTTATTATCATTGTGATTTTTCTACTTAGACATTGTTTCGTGGACATGAATTACATTTACAATGATATTTAACATGTGTATTCATACCATTGCCCAAATTCATGCCCACGTATACAGGAATGTTCTTTATTATTGGGTTTATTTTTTTCACATTGTCCTTTTCATCAAAAGAAAAAAAAATGGTATAAGAAAATTCCTGTACAATATTGCAATTGTAATAGATACTAATGTTTTCTAAAAGAACTAGATGTCATGAGACATTGATTTCTTTATTATTGAAATTATTATGTTCTGTAAGATATACCCCTGTTTGTACGATTAATTATTGAATATGTCACCTCAAGCATTTCAGTGTCACAGTCAGTTATCTATCCTGTAGATGAGTGTTGGAATAACAGTTGAATTCATGACAATAGAAATTCCCAGTGAATCAAATGCAAGTGCACCCTTCCTTTAATAGCATTAAATTATCATTAGTCATTCAAAATGAGAATTGGGCTTTATTTGTTTTTGACTTGTGGTCAAGTTTCTCTTTAAATACCTGTGTTGGAATTTAACAAGAAAATCAGAAGATGTTACATGTATGTGGGAAAAAAAAAAGAATCCCAATCAAAATGTAGGGTTATTCTTTTTCATTTTCTATTTTCTTTAAGATACCATACCTCAGTGCAGCTTAAACATCTATTCTAATCATAGATGTGCTTTTCTTTTATGTGTTGTTCTATACCCCTCTTTTATTGTAATCTAATGTTTTAGTCATGGTGCTCTTTCAAGCTTCAATAAATGTTAAAACTTACTTTAATTATTCTTTTAGAATTATGTTAGGAAACAACCAAGAAATTTATGCGATAATGAATGATTTATTTGTGTTCAGGTGTTAGCGTTATGAGACTGAATACAATAATAAATGTCAAATCATGAACACCAAATCTTTTTCATAGGTGTTGAAGGTGACACTAATTTGACACCAACCAACACTAAACCTGTAATTTTCCCCTCAACTTTTGTATTGTTATTGTAGATATTCTCAAGAACTTATATGTTCCTCCATAATGGTTAGAAGTCACTTTTTTTAATATATATGTATCAGCAATTATTCTCATGTTCCACAATAACCTTAGCAACTAACATAGGCGTTAGCATGTTGAGGTTTTCTTTGTACATTACCACATTGTATTTCTGAAGTCTATCTGCAGTATAGTTGACAAAGTACATCTTGCGAGCAATCAGGCTTCCATGTGTTAAGTTTATTTTGAAAGCCACAATTTTTCAGTTTTCTCTTTCTTCACGACTATTTGAATAACACATGTGCCTATGGTATTTATTATTTTTTATCGAAACAATGATGAATATGTGCTTGTATAGATTGAATGTCTTGTACCTCTCCAATACATGTATGCATCTATTTTATAACTGTCATAACTACTAATAAAATGTCTGTAGCAAAAAGATATGTACATGTAGATAGAGCCCAGACATTACATAGCATTGTAAGCTTTTATACATCAGTCTTTATAGTGGTCGTAGCGCCAGGAACCAATCGGCGTTATTTTACTGGAGTATATACATATCTGTACATATTATGTAATTTAAATTGCAAGGTTAAGCCTAAAGTGCTTTTCCAACACGTTTTTTTTTATTTGCGGGACTACATGACTTCATTTATGAATGAATCTGGCCAAAAAATCTTTACCCCCTTTTGTTTTTTAGAAATTCATTTGAATGTATTTTTATGTCACGTTTCTGTTTGAATAGGTATACATAAACAGAGGAATCTATAAAAATGCTGCTTTTGTTATGAAATTTGGTATGTTTTGGGGAAAAGGTGAATTGGTGTAGGTTGTATGTTCACCTTCACATAGTTTCAAGGATACATGTTTTTAACTATTGAAGCCTATAGATCTTGAAATCACATAGACATGGGACCTTGACATATCTCAGCAAACATTAATTCTTGCTGATGAAACTTTTTTTCCTCTACAGCAAGCACCAGTTTCATATGAATTATGCAAAATAAAAAGTATTATTTGGCCATATTACGAAGCTTCACTCGATTCTTAAAATAAATATAATATACGGTGATGGGTATGAAAATAATAGCTGTGATATATCTCAGAAACAATTTATACAGAAATGTCCAAGTGATCTTATTTTTTATGAGAAGTAAGTCATGATATTATTCTAATATTTGATTTTTATGTGGAATACATTCAATATTTGTATACATGCTTGAATGTCCCCTATGTCTTGTACGTACAAAAGTAATGTACATATGATATAAACCACCAAGAATATGGACTAAAAAAAATACAATCTGTTTTATTTGACAAACTTTGATTGAATAAAGTTTCCCATGTTATACATTCAATATCTTCTGTTACTGATTCGCTCTTTATTCGAAGTCTTTGTCGAGATATATATTTGTGTTTAATATGCTGTTTGTATGTTCATCTGATAATTCTTGGTGGATTTGTGTGTCTAATTGAGTTTTTTCGGACGTGTAGACATCAATCAGATATTATTACATACATCTAGGACTGACCTATAACATCACCGTCTAAGACACGACTCAAAACTCAAACCTCTGCATCAATTTGTTACTCCCCCACGCAGCTTGGATTACAGGCTCTTGCTACAAACAATGCCAGATGACTTTACCCTCCCCCCGGAAAAGAGCCTGAACCTCGGCATTCAGGCAATTGAACCTTAACAGAGTTTGGTAATTTGGCCCCACATCACAGAAATTATGAATTTTGACTGCCGTATGGCAATTAATGAACAATTTTTAAATAATGATGTATTAAGAGAAAAAAAGAAAAGAAAACAATAGGCCTATTTGTTTTCTATTTGTGACCTGCCACCCCAAAACCAACAATAAGTCAACCAAAATGAATATTGTGATTTTTATTGAGCTTGAAAATTCACTTCCTAAGCTTTAAAATGATTTATTATATGTTAAAATTGACCAACAATAACCATTACAAGTACTCGCTTGAATGCAGAGGAAATTCATTTTCAGAGTATGAAGAAGAATTGCTCTTTCAGATAAGCTATTTTTTTAATTTTTTGTTTTGGAGACTAAATTACTATTATGGCTATCTACAGAGAACCTTACCTGGCGACTTATTGGTTTTTGGGTGGTAAGTAACATTGGTTCATATCACATTTTTGAGAAATGCTTAGTCTGACATACCAGAAACATTAGGGTTAAGAAATCAAGGCAACATTCATTGCAAAAATATTCAGCATTTTTTATTATTTTAATTTAAAATTTTGCCTAATAATATACCTGGGGGTTATTTCACTTTTGGTGATTTTTCACTCACTAATCTGCTCTACACCAACACGGGTGACTTTGCCCAAGTCAAATCTTTTACCAGCTTAGGAATCTGTTTGAATTCAGAAAAAAACTGTCTTTTCAAGAGGTACAGAACACGGGTTTGCATGATTTGGTGGGGAAAATTGCTTTGACCTTGGCAATTAAAGGGGAAGTTCACCCTGACAAAAACTTTTTTCTATAAATAGCAGAAAAATAATAAAAAAATATTGGTGAAGGTTTGAGGAAAATCCATTAAAGATTATGAATGTTCAGTTTTTGATTTGTGACGTCATAAACAAGTTGCTGCTTCACATGTGTAATATAAAATGCATACATTTCATTTTTTAAATTGATTGTGATGACATATTTTTATTTTCTTTTTAGGAACCGGTGTGAAATAATTTGTGTAGTGATACTGAAGGTACAATAAAAATCGATTTTCTGAGAAAATGATATTTAATTTTTTTCCATACGAAATGCTGCTCACACAATACGTCACAAATTTTTCTCAAACCTTCGCCAATGTTTTTAATTAATTTTTCTGCTATTTTTGCCATAATCTTTTTGTCAGGGTAAACCTCCCCTTTAAAGGTAACTGCCAAATTCAAATCTCTTGGACCTAAGAAATCTGATTGACTTTTAGCAAAAATTATAATTAATTTGAATGCAAATAACACGTTTTACATATTCTGGTCTGAAACAATGCCATGAGTGTTATAGGAAATTATTCAACTAATGAAAGTTTGATTTATGCAGTACTAATTTGATGACATGACATATGCTCCTGTCTTAAAGGACAAAAAAAGTTGATTCGCATAAAAAGAGAAAAATCCAACAAGCATGACACTTTAAATTTCATCAAAATCGGATGTAAAATAAGAAAGTTATTACATTTTAGATTTTCACTTAATTTCACATTTCATGCAAATGAGGAGATTGATGACATCACTATTTCTTTTGTATTTTATTATATGAAATATTCAAATTTTCTCCATTGTCGTGTGAAACAACGGTTAATTCCTCCCTGAACATGTGCAATTAGCATTGTTTAATACTATATGGATCAACAATCAAGTTGGTCCTTATTGTCAAATCTGTAAAAAATGAGATATTGTATAATTCAAACAATAAAAATCAAGACATAGTGAGGGGCATCGACCGTCTCATTTGCATGTCACTGAGTTGTGTATATCACTGTTTTGTGAAAAATAAGCGAAACTTTAAAATGCCATAACTTTATTTCACATCCGATTTTGATGAAATTTTCAGCATAATGCTTGTTTGATTATTCTCTATTTATTCAAATCAACATTTTCCTGGCGTGGACTTGACCTTTAATAAGTCAGAGGGCATAGGGTTAGAGTTAGGATTGTAATAAGAGTTTTTGGTTCAGAAAAATGTAAAGATAAGGATTGGCGTTTACTTAGTTTTGGAGGTTAGGCTTTATATTTGGCTTAACGTGCATAAGTTCCATTGGAGCAGTCGTTGCAGGAGCAAATGTCACGGAACCATTTTCATATGAAAGTTCACCTGTATACAGTTTATTCCCATTAGGTCGAATGTTCCTCTTGCAACCTCAATCAAAATAAAATAACTGCTGCATCTACCACTCTCTTCAGTAGGATAACACCAAATTGCATCTCATCCACATCTTGTTGCATACCAGTTTCCGTTAAGCTTTGGTACTACCACACTCACCACCTACCCCTCCGGCATTCCTCGTAGTACATCCAACACTTTGACACAACTACATCATCACACCAATCATAACTACTCCAAATGATCATCTCAACATACACTTCTTATTGTCCATCCAGTAGGCCTAAACTGCCGTCCACAGAAAAGAAGGAGATCAACATTTTTTCTTGATTTTGAATATTTTCTGTCTGCTCTACATGGTGCTAAGGAATGGGAGTCGTATAGCCCCCAATTTCTGAAATCTAGACCTTTCAAAAGCAAGGAACTACAGGGGCCCGTTTCATAAAGAGTTACAACTATTGTTACTTTGCCTTTATGGCAAATACCATGGTAACAGGGCTCAGCAGCCAATCAAAATCAAGGTTACCATGGTAGTTGCCATAATGGCAAAGTTGCAACAGTTGTAACTCTTTATGAAACAGGCCCCTGATTTCAACATAAAACAATGACACAATTTTCCTTATATGCAAAGAAACTTGTTCCACAGAGTTTCCTTTTGTCAGTGGGCAACAATATAATTCCCATTTTCACCCCCCCTATTAAACTGCCTTCACTTCTACCGGACTGACCTCTGTCAAATGCCCTTTCACTCGCCGCCTTCTCTTCCCACTCATTCTCCTCATACATTGTTCTTCCCAGATCCTACTTGTTTAATCTCACTTGCTACAAATTCAACCTTCCATCACCTCCTCTCATGCATCTCTGCTATTCAGCATTTCTTCCATCCCGTTTCATTGCTCTCACTATCTTATGCCGTACATGTACATGCACTAATATCCAACCTGACAGAATTCAATTCATTTGGAGAACTTTCCCAAGTATTTAGAAACGGAAATTATCTTCATTTCAGACCTTTCTTATTTACAGGGTAGTCTGTTGTCAGTATTTTTTAAAATCAATCTGTTGATTTTGACTGTATGCACGGAGGATCAAATTAAAAAGACTAGTATTCAACCTGGTGATGATAGATCTCAAATGGTGTAGACTGCTCAACTAGATATATTCATTGCTCTCACTATCTCAACCCAACAGAAACAATTCATTTGGATAACTTCCCAGAGTATTTCATTTCAGACCTTCTGGCTTCGATCAATTCCCCAATTGGTCTCATTCCAAACGGTCTAATCCATAGTCGGATGGGGCAAGGGAAGATTGTGCGATCACGCCATCCTTCATCACTGGGTTGAATACCAGTGTTGGTAGGTTGAATACTAGTGATGGTAGGTTAAATACTAGTGTTGGTAGGTTGAATACTAGTGCAAAAAGCCATCGCCGCAAAATACAGTTGACAGATTGATACTGGCAACAGACGACCCTGAATTTCCTCTTGGAAATATGAAATTAAGGTAATAAAGATTCCCCATTTCTGTATATTTGAAGCTATTCTCCAAACAGGTTGAATACTAGTGCATGTACGGTACACCTGGTGGGTGTTTCATAAAGCTGTTCGTAAAGTTACAAACGACTTTACGCACGACTGGAACATAACTCAATTACATAGGGAATGACATACCGCAAGAAAGGATCACCAGTCTTGCATAAAGTCATTTGAATCTTACGAACAGCTTTTTGAAACACTCACCAGGTTGATTCTCTTTCAGCTATCACTTACATCCAATGAGAACTTCCATGAAATCCTTAATTTTGACTGGCTATTGAGCATTGTTGCCATGGTAGTTAACATTGGATGGTAATTAATAATAACTTTATACTATGGGTCCCATCGGACGTTCATATTGAAACTCTTTCAAAATGAGGGACTTGGGTCTTGCTGAATTACAGCACTGCATTACAGTGTAGGGCAAATGTATGCACATATGTTACAAATTGGTTGCAAACAGTGAATTTACTAGATATCATATTGAAATCATAATGGCGGTCAAATGATATAATTCAGAGCTCTAGGAATCATAGGACAGCCTTCCCGATTGTTTCTAAATGCGAAAATGGAAGGTCATAAGAAAATGTCAAAAAGAGATAAGTTCATAGGTAGCATGGAAGTTGATGTGATTAGTTACGAATACTGTACTACGATCCACTGAACAAAATAAAATTTGATGAATGCACATTATTTATAGAGTTTATACTTTTTCCATTTATTTACAATTTCTTGAACTTTGGTTTGCCTCACTTTTCATCTAAACATAAAGAGAGTGAAATGTTTATCAATACACTAAACTTCAAACACATTTTCTCTCTGATGGTTGAATAGCCTATTAAAATGAATTGTTTCAATGTTAAACTGACCCAGACAGAATAAAGCTATTACATATTTTGCAATGGAATATCACAAGTTGGAGTCATTTTCATTGGTGGGACTTTACCATAACAATGATAGATTATAATACTAAAACCAATGAAACTATTAAAAACAACTACAAAAATCTGTGGAAACTGGAATGAAAAATTGTTAAATTCTTATATGGAATAAACCTAGTTGCAAAACTGATGATTGAGAAACAGAAATACAAAGGTTTTTAAAATAAATATCATAATCACGATATCTGAGACTGAATAGTTCATGAAAAGGTTCTGCATCACTCTTTAAAAATAACACTGTGTTTGATGGGCACCTCATTTTTATATCTTTGGAACCACATGATAAATAATTTTGACATTTGATTTTTCACTTTCAGGGTTTCATTTCTACCTCAGATAACATGATCTTATAGAAGAGAATACTTTTGTTCAAAATTTACAGTTACCGAAACATTGATTTGAAACCAGGTATTTGTGAGCAAATAAATACAAAATGAAGTTTACATTCACATGGTCTACAACCAGTTGGTATATTATCACTTTGGTCACATGGCTGCTTGGTCTACACTATACGTAGTCTAATACCCACTTTGTCTAATTGTCATTCAGTCTAAAGCCCATGGCCCATATTCTGAAGTCAGGTTTAACTTGAACCATGGTCTCACTCTGTGCTTAAATTATGGAAAGCCAAATATGTAAAAATTACCCTTACATTGTTTATTACTTATGTTTAAAGTGCTCTTTCATAACTTGTGAATGGTGAAGAAAATTATCTAATTTATCATTCCAAAACAGTTTACAATGGTTTGAGAGAAAAAGGGGCTGATACATAGGAATGATAGAGATTTATGCCACAATTGGCTATCCATAGTAAAACCAAAACTTTAAACCAGAGTTTAAATCAAACCCGACTTCAGATCAGAATACGGGCCCATATGTCTACTTTCCATTTTGTCTACTATTTTCCACTTTGTCAAATTAGAAGTTAAACAATCATTGACTAAATGCTCTTAGACCAAGTGGACATTAGATGACATGGGTACAGCAGAACTGGATAAGACAAATTGGTGAATGAACTAAATGGCAATTAGACCAAGTGGTAAGTAGACGAACTTGCTGTAGAAAAACAAGGAGGATACCAAAAGTAGTGGATGAACCATATGTAGACCAAACACCAATTTACTTGTTAAGGCATGACTGATTCTACTAGGTCAGGCTATCACCGCATATATGAGAATATACTCCATGTCGAGACCAAAAGTCACCAAGCGGAACATGGACACTCTGTACATGTAGGTTCTACCCTTGATGGTTGAATGCATCCATCTATGTTTCTCTGCCTCATCTCGGCGGCATTGGGCGGACTGAAACCATGCCCAAAGAGGTGGAAAACTCAAAGGCACTTCAAGATGAAGAGGACATCTCAAGCTATAAGCATACCCAAGACTTGCGCAAGGTATTCATCTAGAAGAAAATATTGGGCTCGGAAATGGAGATGATGAAAAGAAATTCCTTCTCCATGATGTCAACTCTTCACGATTACACTTTGAATCTGTGCATAACACTGTCTTTGTGTCCTGGAAAGTCTCATAAGCAGCAGGGCAGATCGTTAGTACACTGGGGTTGGAGTTTGAGTCAGGAGCTGTCCGAAACGCTTCTTTATTGTCACCCTCTGTTTAGAGTACTTGTCGTCTGGAGAAAACCGGGCTGTAAATGTTCGAATGATACAAGAACAGGTATATTGCATTGGGTGATTTCAAGTGCAGTGTTGGTGTTGGGGTTTATTATATATGAAATAAGATGTTCTGTATGCTGCATCCATGGTTTACTGGCAACACCAAGTCATTAATTACACCAAAGCTTTTAGAGGTTTAAATGCTTGCTCAGTTTTTTTTTCATTTATGGCATGCCTGCATGGTTTTAAAAAATGCATATGTTTTACTCATCAATTTTACAAAAAAAAAAGGATTTCTCAGAAATGGGGTAACCCCACAGAGCATGCTCAAATCAAAAGCTTGCCACATCAAGAAAAGCTTTTCAAAGTGGGGAGTTATTACAAATTTAGATACAGAGATATTTCCCAGTGTCTGGGAGGAAGAAAATGGCTTATCTGTTCTGTTCTTGGAAAAAAATAGGGAAAGAAAGTGTAAATATCCCTTTTTCAGACAGTTAAAGTGATACTCAGGGCTGAAAATATTAATATTTAAATAAATAGACTAAAATTGACAGAGCAAATGCTGAAAATTTCATCAAAATCATCAAAAATATAACAAATAATGAAGTTATTGAAATTTAGAGTTTAGCAATATTTAGTGAAAACAGATATGCACGTCATCATTAATATTCATTGGGTGGGCTGATGTCACATCCCCACTTCCCTTTTTCTTATGTTATGACATGAAATCATAATTGTTTCATGTTTTCATACACGTGTAAATGATGTGTCCCCATTGTAATGGGGACACATAATTGAATTAAATAATAAAATAAGTTGCAGCAATAAATAACTAATGCACTTAATCAGTTGTCAATCCAATTGTTTTAGTTCTTGGTAGAAACATTTTGAATAAACCTAATTTCATATAATAAAATACAAAAGATCGAGTGGGGATATGACATCATCAGTTTGCTCATAGAATATTCATGAAGACATACCAAGAACTGTTTCACTGGAATAATGCAAGTCTTTACAATTCAATAACTTTGTAATCCGATTTTGATAAAATTTTCAGTATTGTGCTCTGTGAATGTAACTCTATTTATTGAGATATGAATATCTTCAGCCTGGAGTATCCCTTAAAGGCCACCGCACACCTTACGACTAGTCTGCGACCCGATTTCAGAATAAAATGTAATAGAATTTGATGCTAATATTGAGATTTGGAATATCTGTGTAATGTTCTAAATCATCGTACGAATACCTATGATAAAATTCGTGACTATGCTGTCATCCTTCTTAGAATAAAAGCGAATTTAATATCTAGTCGTAATGACGTCATAACAGTCGTACGATTGGCTACGATTTGAAACTAATTTGGACTTTACTCCAAAATAAGGACTTGTAATCTTTCAAAATTGTTATAATATTATTATTTCAATTAATTTTAACCTCAAATGAAATGATATGTTCCATTCACATCTTCAGAAAATGAGCAAAATGCGATTTGTTCCAAAATCGGTCGCGGACCAGTCGTAAGGTGTGCGGTCGCCTTTAAACATGAACAACAGCAGTAACAACATGGCTTTTGCCTTTTGACAAGAGTAATTAGATGTATTATTCTCTTGCATTTAGGGTATTGTATTGTTTGTAAGATAACAATACTCAATAGATGCTTAGAGGTTAACTTTTTTAAAGTCACTGTAGGCTACCTAACTTTTAGACTTTACTTACCAGGATGTGCTGACAATGTGGGCTTTCCATTGGGGTCCAATTTCTAACAAAGAAAGGATTAAATACAAAAATATAAATATTATAAACAGAATTGTAGACTGACCACTAATTCAAAACATACTAACATGACTAAGAAGGTGTTGCAAGAAAATATTTGCGATCAATTGCAAATATTCTGTTGCAATTTTACAACTGATAGATCAACGTTAGCTGTAGCAAATCAGATTAAACTTCTTGTTTCAACGAGCAGATTAGCAAACTACCACTAATTTACATCCAACTACAAGACATATGATTGATTTAGGGACCAAAAATAGACTTGCAATTGATCGCAAGTTTCTTGCAACACCCTATAAGGCTATTTATTAATTTCAGGTGTTTCTGTGCCAGGGATATCTGTCCCCCGGCCAGATGTTATGGAGAATGGAGAGTAACCTAGGGTTAGCAAATCTATTTTACTCTCCAATCAAAACACCCCCACCCATTCTCTCTACAGCTACAGATAGTAATTGTGTAGTGTGAGTGGGCTCTGGCTCACCTAACCCAGGGAGCTCCGGCCCGCGAACCAGGACTCGTCCGTGTAATATTAGGCAGCGGGTACTCTCCAAAATAGGGTAGAATGGGGTCGCAATAGCACCCCAAATAAAAGAGGAAAACATAATTTATGCACTTACTATGGATGAAGGTCTATCGTGACACAGAATCCTGACATCAAGGCACAAACTGGACCCTCAAAAAAAGAGGAAAAGTTCTGTTACATTTGTTCTCCTTCTTTCAGAATTGAAAACAAAATGGCCAATCGATACGGAGAACGAACGCGACATGGAGGTCTAACTTTTCCTTTTTTTGAGGGTCCAGTTTGTGCCTCGATGTCAGGATTCTGTGTCACAATAGACCTTCATCCATATACAAGTGGTAAAATGTACCACAATCTGGGGCAAGCGCGACTGCTCCCTAGTACTGAGGGGTGGCTAGGAGTCATACATACAATGTAGACATAGAATTGTACATGGATGGAGGATGTGTGCAATCCACTATGCATGTTTTGCGCGAGATCACCATTGCTATCCTTTTAGGTTGTATGGTACCACCTTGGTACCACCGTGGAATTGCGTAGATAATTTATTTAGCCCGCATACATTAAAAAAAATGTATTTTGGCATTGATCATTTTCGTTGCTATAATTTGATAAGGTATTCACTGAAGAGAATTCTCGTAATATTCCTTGTGTATTTATTACTCAGAGACAAATTTTCTTGTATTTGATTTTGATCAATTTTTGACATGGGGAATTTACACCATTGCTTGGTATTCATATTTTGTACCAAAATTGATTTAAATTTAAAAGAATGGTGTTCTAAATATCCAAACATGAAGATTGACTTCCAGTTGTGATTAGGAATCAAGAGCTGAGAAGCAGAGAAAAGTATTTCTATTGCTCAATTACTCTAACCCTAATCATGATTTGATTTTAACTTCATAAAGAGACTTCAAAGGAAAAATATCCTCAAGTGTTTTATTTTCATCTTTTGCATCTAGAATGACCATTCAATCTTTTTATGGTGCACTAAAACAAGTGAGTGAAAAGTGAAAACTATTGTTCTGATATTTTATTATTCACAGCATATTTTTCTGGGAATATTACCCCTGAATAAGATACTCAAAAATAAAAAGGAGGGGGTAGGGAATAATGGAAAAGTAAACCATGTCTCTGAACATTGTTACTTTTTCCCTAAAAAAAAGTTTAAATATATCGAGGAATGCTTTTGAAGTTAAGTTTCTTCTATCCAAGCTTAACATGCGCATATAATATACAGCACGCAAGGGGTGAAATGCTTTTGAATTCAAAGTTATTTCCATTTGATGTTTGT
The DNA here is from genome assembly GCF_037042905.1 of Lytechinus pictus. Classification (NCBI taxonomy): domain Eukaryota; kingdom Metazoa; phylum Echinodermata; class Echinoidea; order Temnopleuroida; family Toxopneustidae; genus Lytechinus; species Lytechinus pictus. The sequence continues at coordinate 46,023,657 of NC_087246.1, read as the reverse complement.
AAGCAGATCCCTCAGGTCATTGTGTTCAAAGCTTTAATACAAATTTACTCCCCTTTTAATTAAGCAGATGCATTAGATAATTTCATTCAGTGCTTTATATAGAAAGTTATTTCCATTGATCAACAGGTACTTCAATTAATTGGAAGATCTTCAGAAAACATCCTAAAATAAGCTATTGATCAATTTCCATCAAATACAAATGTATTTCTTTTGTTCAAAGTTTCTTAAGCAGACCCTCTGAATATTTAAGAGCAGACTTGAGAAACATCCAAATGTATTGTCTTCAACCCTGGTATTCCATTTAATTGCAGAACATACATAATAGGTTGGAATTGCTATTGTCTATAGAAAAGTAGGGCAATCTAACTGTTTAAGGGTGACACAAGCTATTCAAACTAAAGGTAAAAACATTGTAAATCGTTCACCTTTGGAGCAATTTCTCTTTTAGGGCAATGAGTTATGTAATTCACTGATTTGCATTCTTTCTCTAAGAATCTTCCAGATCTACAGTAGATACACATATAATCGGGGTAAGTGCATAATTTATTTTTCCCCAATTTATTTGGAGTGCTATTGCGACCTCATTTTGGAGAATACCCATGTCTGCCTAGTATTACACGGACGAGCCTAGGAGTCGACCGTGCATAACGATGGGGACACAGGACTAGATTGGGGTCGTAATGGTAATCTTAAGAAAATGTGGAAACAGAAATTATGCACTTACCACGATTATATGGATGAAGGTCTATCGTGACACACAAAACCTGACATCGAGGCACAGACTGTAACCTAAAAAAAACGGAAACCTCTCCTTCTTTCAAAATTTATAACAAAATGGCCTATCGAGACCGGTACCAAGGCTGTAGTGTATGAGCAAATTTGGCCAAGTCTATGCCCTAGTGCTATAAAACCTCGGTCTCGATCAGCCAATTTTTTTTTAATTTTGAAAGGAGAGGTATCGCGACAGAACTTTTCGTTTTTTTTTAGGTTCCAGTGCAGTCTGTGCCTCGATGTCAGGATTTGCGTGTCACGATTGACCTTCATCCAGATCCAGTAGTATGGCAGTGTATCCTATTGCCGGACACCTTTATTTCAGTGCTTTAAAAATGACAACTAGAGGAAATACAATCAAGAAAAATTCGTACTTGCTATTTCAAACATTATGAAAATTATGAATATGGTAAAATTATTTTATATTTATCAACCATTTTCTTTGCATCGCACTTGCCGCATACCCCTCCACGAAAAACAGTTATTTTCGTGCGTGACAAATTACATCATGATTCCGGACGCGCGCAGAACGGGTAAAGATATTCTTGATTATAATGATGTAAGAACAAATTTGTGTGATTTTTCTTCTTAAATATCATATCATGAGTAAATTCTAAGTTTTTGTTTGCTGTTTTTATATCGATTCTGAGCAAATGTTGGTAATAAATTCGTGTTTGATAACTTATTTTATTTTTTCTTGTTAGCTGCAATGCTGCATGTTTCATGGAACTTTCCAATATTATGCTCGTTCGTATCGTGACGGCTCTATACTCACAGTGAACCTCGCCAACGGGTACCTTAAGAACTAGCCGTCGACGATCACCCACATTCCCACAATACACCACACCTCATCATTCGATCGAAGGAGCGGACGAGATTGAAATTCGGCAGATCAGACCCATATTTCCGTTAGAAAATATATCAATTGTTAATGCAAAACTATGTTATTTGATATTTTAAGCATTTTCTGTCATTTTAGAGATAAATAAGGTAAAAGTTGGATTTTTTCGCCTTGTTTTTGCAATCCTGTTCTATGTATTGCTCTGTGAAATTGAATTGCGGAAGTCTTACGGTACGAAATTGCTTTCGAACGCAGTAATACAGTAGAGGCGCACGGCCAATATTGGAGACTGTCTCCAATGTTGGAGATTATCTCCAATATCAGAGACTTTTGTAAAAAATTTGGGTATCCAATTTGAGAGACAGTCTCCAGTTTTGGAGTCCAATTTCCTTTGTTTACATTTGCGGCAAAAGGATTACCTTTGGCGGCAAATAAAAATGTGATAAGCAGATTCCTCATGAAAAATTACCCCTTTTCACCGTCTACTTTTATTTTGATAAGGAATTTTGTTGTCAATCACATACAAAACAAATGGGCTTCTGACCTCAGTGAGACAAAATTTTGGGTGGAAAAAATCATACTTTTGTTGGTGTTGTTTCTTTTGTCCGTTTGCAAAGCAAGTCTCCAATGTGGGAGATTGTCTCCCCTACTGGAGAGTCTCCCATATTGGCCGTGTGCCTCTAACGTCCATGCGCAGTAAGTCGCCATGTGCAAATTTTTTACTGTTGCACCACTCACCTGTCACTGCCTGACTACAATGGTTCTAGAAATCTTTTGCAATGTTGAAAAGTGTCTTGTGGCATCTGATATTAATCCTCAGTAATTCCCTGAAATGCTGCAACGTTTGGTTAAAAGATCCAGCAAAAGACAAAGGAGCTTAGCGCAGTCAAAGTCAGCTTGCAAATTTGGATCCGTACGGTGTGAATTTAAGCTGCCATATTCTCGGGCGACGATTTGAGACGCCCACACTAAGCAATCGATGTTTCCAAAACTGCCCGCTCAAGTTACCAATATTTGGTATCAAAATATAGATGATAAAAAAATGCTCACGATCATTTCATTTTGAAGGTGGGGGTGACAATTTTTATCAAAATAAGAGGGGTTGGCGACTCAACGTATATCTCAACCCACGGAGAGGTTTCAACAACGCAGCTGAGTCAATGCACTTTTGTGTACGATCGGTGCGTGTGTGTGCGCATGCGCGATATGTCTGTGTAGTAAATGTATTGGATTTTTCGAATCGGCGACTCAAACTATACCCATCATTGTGTCTCCGTTCCGGAAGTGTGTAATTCATGATGTTCTTACTAAAAACTGTAGCAATTTCAGGAGAAAAGTTTATCATATATTTGAGAGGATTTGTGGATGCTTTCATCTCATACAAAGATTTGGGTAAGAATTTTTGTTGTTGTTGCAAAATTGAAGGTTGAACTTGAAGACTGCCGATGGCGACTCAGTGTGCATGGACGTTAGACTATAATATGCGCGTCCGGAATCATAATAGTGTCCGGTAATACAATACGTGACTAGTATAGTATAAGTATCCTAAGTGCATAATTTCTGTTTCCACATTTTATTAAGATTACTATACTATTGAGACCCCAATCTACCCCATTCCCGTGTCTCCTTCGTTATGCACGGTCGACTCCTGGGGAGTGTTTCAATATATTTTCATCCGACAAGTTGTCAGATCTGACATCTTTCCGTGATTTTGATTGGCCGAGAGGCACTGTTCCTATGGTAACTGTCGGATAAAACGTCCGACAAGTCCTTTCATGAAACGCCCCCCAGGGCTCCGGCCCGCTCCCTGGCCCTGGGTTATGGCTCACCATGACCGCATCATGCAGGCACGTGGCCTGGTATGCGCGCAGTCTTCGCTTCGGTCCCATCAATTGATATTTGAGTACTTTTGTCCGTATTTTTTTCTCTCTTTTCGAATTTATAATCTTAAGTTCCAACTCTAAAAGAAGATGAGGAAAATGGTCAATCGACAATACAAACTTACCTGAAGTGTGTACACACGATCCCCAGAATCATTCAAATAGTACATAAGATACATGATTGATAACAAAAGGGTTTTTCAAACACCAAATTCCGTACGATACTTCGCTTGAATTGTAATACATGTAGATGGTGTGGAACTTACGTATGGCACGCCGATATGGAATAAATATAAGATATATTATACTTGAATACATGTAAATATGTTTCTCTATAGCTTCCACTAATTCAATTTCACTCGAAGAAATTTATATTCCACTTTTAAAAATGTATTCCACTTTTCACAAAATTCATTCCACTTTGTCACTGAGATATGTTTCACTTTTTTGCCAAAATGCGCATTTCACTTTTTCGCAAAATTATATTTCACATACGTCATACTTATATCACAAAAATCTATTGAACTCTTAATATATTTCACTTTTCAAAAAAATACATTTTACTTGAAAAAAATCTATATTTCAGTTTTCAAACAATATATGTCACTTTTCAAAATAATATACTTTACTCTTAAAAAAATAATTTCACTTAAAAATATATATTTCACTTTTCAAGAAATATTTAATTTACTTAAAGGAGAATGAAACTCTTGGAGCAAGTTAGCTTTTGTGAAAGCAGAAAAATCAAAGAATAAGATCAACAAAAGTTTGAGTGAAATAGGACTAGCAACCCAGAAGGAAAAACCAGTAAGACCAGTAAGAATTTTTACTGGTTTAATTCCAGTAGAATTTTACTGGTTTCCAGTATATTTTTACTGGGCCAGTTGATTTTTAACTGGACCAGTAAAAATCAACTGGAGACCAGTTCCAACAATTGCATTCCAGTTGATGCAATTAGTAATACCAGTTAAATTGTTTTTCATCAAACTGGTGTTTCTGGTCCAATAAATGGTTTCCAGTAGATTTTTACTGGTTTCCAGTATATGTTTACTGGACCAGTTGATTTTTAACTGGACCAGTATAAATCAACTGGAGACCAGTTCAAACAATTGCATTCCAGTTGAAGCAAAGTAATAATATCAGTTAAATTGTTTTTCATCAAACTGGTGTTACTGGTCCAATAAATAATGATTTTATTTCAAGTCAGATCATTTGACGAATTATGGAAAATGAATCTTGCAATTCAGAGAAAGTTATTATCGTTATCATCATTCTTCTTATAATTATCATAATTATTATGATTATTATGATCATTGTTGTTATCATTCTTATTACTGTTATCATTTTTATCGATATTGTAATTATTATTATTAATATCATAATTATCAAGTATTAACATTATCATTAAAATAATTATTTCCTTTAATTATGATTAAGATCAAAGCAAGATACATTCCTCTGATATAGTCAACTGGTCTAAAGTAATTCATTGTTTGAAATTGAACTGGTCAAGACCAGTAATACCAGTAATTCTGATGATGCTGATCACGTGGTTTACCTCATTTGCATATTTCCTATTTAAAAAAGAAAAAACAGGATTTAGAATGGAATTATCCTTACAATGGCACTCATTGTTGTTTAAAAACTTTCCAAATAAATGTGTGAACTAATTCGCAATGAAAATGTGTAATTTCATATATCACATTTAAAATAACAGCAGAAAGATTAATTTACTAACCATCTTTTCCATCACATTTCACAGACCATGGTATATAACAAACCAAATGCATGTAATAAATTGATCCAGTAAGAGTACGAGGACCAGTTTGACCAGTTCGAGGACCAGTTAGACCAGCAGAAAATACCAGTAAACAGACCAGCTTGAAGACCAGTACGAAGACCAGTGATACCAGTAATAACAACCACCAGAAACAAGACCAGTATAAAATTACAGTAATTCAAGACCAGTTTAATTTTTAACTGGACCAGTAAAATTTTAACTGGACCAGTATGACCAGTTAGACCAGTAAACCGATGTTCCAATTTCCAGAGTTACCAGTTAAAATTCTACTGGTCTAACTGGTCCAGTGGAACTGGTTTTTCCTTCTGGGAATAGAAGAGTTATGAGCATTTGAATGTCAAGATCACTAATGCTATGGAGATCCTCCTATTGGCAATGCGACCAAGATCTTTGATGTCACAGATGAACAACACTCCCCTTTTGGACACTGAAAATATACCCCAAAACATCTCTTTTTGCTCATTCTAATCATATGACAAACGATTCATCAATGATATAATGTTGTGAAACCTCTGTACTTGTCCTCTCATAAAGAGGGATAAAGAGAACACCTCACCTTGTGATAGACTCTATAAAAGTGAGAATATAAGTGAAATAAGTACTAAAGTAATGAGGGAGTTGTACGTGTGTGACATCACATATCTTGGTCGCATTGCCAATGGGAGGATCTACATGGCATTAGTGATCTCGACATTCAAATGCTCATCACTTTCTTATTATTCATTCAATCTTCCACAAACTTTCAACAATATGTTTCTTTGATTTTTCTCTTTGATATGGATTCAGCTGGTTTCAAGGGTTTCATTCTCCTTTAAATAAAATATATTTTACTTTTCCAAAATATATTTCACTCTTCAAAAAAAAAAAATTCACTTTTCAAAACAAAATACATTTCACTTTTAAAGTAATATATTTCTCTTTAAAAAACATATATATTTCACTCTTCAAAAAGGTAATTTTACTTTAAAAAAAAATTATATATATTTAAGTGATCAAATGGAATAAATTTTGTAAAAAGTGGATTACATCTTTAAAAGTGAAATATAAATTTCTTTGAGTGAAATGGTTTAGTGGAAGAGAAACTTAGTCAAGTATTGTATTACCGGACACAATCATGATTCTATTACTGCGTACGAAAACAATTTCATACTGCAAGATTTCTGCAGTTCAATTTACAGAGCAATACATGGAACAAGATTGCAAAAACAAGGCGAAAAATTAAACTTTTACCTTATTTATCTCTAAAATGAAAGAAAATGCTTAAAATATCATATAATTATAGTTTTGCATTAACAAATTATATATTTTTCTTTCGGAAATATGGGCCTGATTTGCCGAATTTCAATCTCCTCTGCGCATTTGGTGTATATTGGGTGATCGTCAATGGCTATACTCACTTTACTCAGTGCGTGAGGTTTACCGTGGGAAAGCCGTCGACGATCGACAGCGTATTGATAGAACTTGATGAGCATCACGATACGAATGAGCATAATATTGGAAAGGGTCATGGAACATGCAGTTAACAGTAACATGAAAAAATGAAATTATAATGAGCAAACACAAATTTATTACCAACATATAACTGCTCAGATTCGATATGAAGAAAAGCAAACAAAACCTTAATATTTATGCATGATATGTGAAGAAAAAATAACTCCAATTCTTTCTTACATCATTATTAATCAAGAATCTTTACCCCTCCAGCGCGCGTCCGGAATCATATGATGTAATTTGTCACGCACAAAAAATAATTGTTTATCGTGGAGGGGTATATGCAGCTAGTGTGATGCAAAGAAAACAGTATATCAAGTAATTTTACAATATTCATAAAAATTTGGAATAGCAAGTGCGAATTTTTCTGGAATGTATTTCCTATAATCGTCATTTTAAAGCACTGAAATAAAGGTGTCCGGCAATAGTACAATGCCATATTTATTCAAGTGAAATATATCTTGTATTTATTCCCTATCAGCGTGCCATATTAATGTATATTCGACGACGGTCGGTATATATGATCGAGAAATTATGGCAGACTTCAAAGTGAAACTCCGAGCATATGCTAAAACAGTCCTTCATGCAGCGAAATACCCTCATTGTGCCGTAAATGGAGTTCTACTTGCTGATAAGGAAAAATTGAAGGACGGAAAATGTTTGGAATTCGTAGATTGCATACCATTTTTTCACCATTCTCTTGCGCTTACTCCGATGCTGGAGGTGGCTCTGGTACAGGTAAGATATTGTTTAGTCCCACCCATCTGTTTTCTCGGGGGATAACTGGAGCGTTTCATCAACATTTTTGTCCGAGCTGTGACCTGTGTAATTTATATTGCCTGTGAAAAGAAGCTTATATGTAGATTCTAAATGGTGAAGATGCAAATTGTAATAGTTGCCATATTAGTTGCCATTTAGAAGAGGACATAGTCATAGCTCTGGCAGCCGTCTGTTTCGAGGAGTTTTTAAACCTTTTAAATTTTTTTTTTATTTCTCCGACTTCTTTCATGTCTTACTTTCTTACTTAACTTAGTCTGACTTAGACTTATAAACGTTAGTTAGCCAGGACTTTCGCCCCTGAGCGCTGAGCTGAGCTGAGAAGAGATTTTTACTTTTCTAGCCCTAAATCATGTATGGGATACAACTTCATTTCTGACATTTCTACGATATTGATGTCATTTTTAAACAAGTACACTTGGGCAAATCGTCCATAGACTGTGTACAACGGATAGATCGTCTCCGCACAGCTATTCAGAGACCGCTGATTGGTCAATCGCGCAGATCACGCGCACGTCATGACTACATGGTTGCCAAAATAATTCCTTCGGACTGCGTGCAGAAGTATCGATAGCAATAACGATATCCGGTCATGTTGTGTAAGCGGGAAATGGTTTTGGTTTGTGATCGGATCGATCAAAAATTATCGAAACTCTGCGATTCCATGCATATTCACGTGACGCTCCGAAACCCGGAAATCAATTGACTTTGTGCACGTTGGGATAGACGCTAATCTACAAACTCCAACGAACACGATGCCATATCGACGGGAAAACTTGCCACCATGTTTACGTCGCCATCTTGATTTCTTTGTCTTTCGCTAATGGCTACAGCACACATATCGCGATATGGTTGGTATGCAAGTGAGGAGACTGATGATGTCATCCACTCACTATTTCTTTTGTATTTAATATTATATGAAATATGAAATATTCTAATTTTTTCCATGTTGTCCTGTGAAACAAAATTTTATTCCTCCCTGAACTGTGGAATTACCTTTGTTTAAACATTTTATGGTGCTGTGAAGTTGATCCTTGTTTTCAAATCTGTAAAAATTGAAATATTCTGTAATTCAAACAATAAACAACAAAATAAATAGTAAGGAACATCGTCTGTATCATTTGCATGCCACTGAGTTGTGCATATATCACTGTTTTGTGAAAAATAAGCAAAACTTTGAAATGTCATAACTTTTTTTATTTTACATCCGATTTTGATGAAATTTTCAGCGTTATGCTAGTTTGGTTTTTCTTTATTCATTCAAATCAACATTTTTCTGGGGTGGACTTGACCTTTAAGGTATAGAACATGGAAAAAAATTTGACATTTCAATAATGTCAACACTTGTGTTCAAGCAAGTATGAGAAAGGGTTATTAAGTAATATTGATGTCTTCATTTTTATACGCTCATCCTAGACGGGACGTATTATGGTATCACGCTTGGTGTCCGTCCGTCCATTGATTTTGAGGTCAAAAGGTCAAAGTTCAAGGTCACACTGACATGTTTTCCTCAATACCCTTCTGCAGTCCTTGTAAACGTGATAACTTTAGTTGAACTTATCCTAGGCTCATATAATTTGGTGTGTATGATACTAGCATAGATCCCAGCAATTCTATTGATTTTGAGGTCAGAAAGGTGAAGTCGCCACCTACCACTTTTCTTGCTTGACCAATAGCACCATTTTCCGCGTTACAGGCGGGCATATTATGTGCTCACCTTAGCGATACTCATGTTTGAATAAAGAAAAAAAAAGATTGCAAAAAAAAAACTAAATTCCTTTAAATTGTAATCTATTTTATTTCACTTTGTTTTGCAGGTTGATGCTTATTGCCATGCCCATGGACTCAAGATAGCAGCATACTATCAAGCTAATGAACTCTTGAAAGATATAGAGTAAGTTGCATTTTGAGAAAATGTATACAAATTTATCAAAGAGAAGTTTGAATAGCACATGGTTAAGAGATTTCTTTGTGTGTGTGTGATTCAGCAGTGAAAGAATTGCAGGTCCAAGTTGTTATAAAGTCGGAAAGTGAATCACAGATCTCGGCTCCTGTAAGTAGACACTTGAGCCTGAATTCACAAAGGTGGTTTTTAAAACCACCAGTTGTAAACATGGTTTATGCAGATTTCCTGTATTAATTACACTTATTTACCGCGTATATTAAAAAATGTCCAATGCTAATGTGCGCTTTTGTCACAGTGCGCAAAATTGACGCCTGTTGCGGTGGTTATCCACGCTAGTTTTATTCATCAGTCTACTGTTCAAAACAGTGGACTCATTAATAAAATGACTTACTCAACCATGGCAACACGCGTCAATACGGCGCATTGTGTCAAAAGTGCGCATCAGTATTGGTAATTTTTTTAGATACGCCCTAAATCAAGCTCACTGGTAATTTATACAGGAAATCTGCATGAACCATGGGTTCAAGCGATGGTTTTCAAAACCACCTTTGCGAATTCTTCTTCTGATAAAGTACAGTCCACCGACTAGTGTATTGTTGTACTATGTAACAAAGAAACAAAATTGAACCAATTTGATTGTTGATTCTCTAGGTCAGCCATTCTCAATTACTTTTTTTGAAGCTCCACATTTCTTGTTGAGAATCTGTAATGCTCCACTATCCATTACGCAAACCAGCAAAGTATTGCTGAGTGGGTCCAGATCAAGGCCCCTGGTGGGGGTCGAGGGGGCAGAGCCCCCGGAAGTTTTAGAATATGAGGCCTTTTAAATTGCCCAGAGGGGTTCTAATTAATATGAAAAGAAGAAATACAAATGCCAACAAACTACACAATATTTATTAAAAGAAAAATGATTAGTGACTTTTTCACAACATAGGACCTATATACCAATGATACCACTATTTCAGACTGTTCTGCACCAGATCTATTGGCTGAAGCAAGTGGCTTAATGAGTAAAAAAAATATTGAGGGGGCTAGATATGGTAGCTGAAGCAAAAATGTTGAACTTTTCAATACAAAAATCTATATTTTGACATTATATTTAGAAAATAATACAATATTCCACTAGCTCTTTCCCTTGACTTTTCTTTCCTTTTCTCCTTTTTTTTTTGGCCGTGAAACTGGGGGACCCAAGTCCCCACCCCCATCTGGACGCCAGTGGCTGAAGTTACATTTCCAGATTTTGCAAGGGCTGAAAATCAGGCATTGCACTGCACTAACGCCCCAAACTGCCCCCCCCCCCTCTCTACAACTCACGTGCAGTATCATTCATTCAGTTCGTGTTAAGCAAGAATGCATGCAGGCAATACACCTGAGCATATTTCACTTTTACAACTTCGGATTTTAATCGGCTTCGGAAACAAAGTTTCTGCTTGTTATGTCCCAAATTCATAATCTTTTATGATCAGGATGTTCTTTGAATATCATATTATTTGATGTTTAACCCTCACTCTCCCGGGGTATTTTGATTCTTGTCATTCCCGGGGGGGGGGGGCCATTATGGCCCCCCCCCTAAGATCTCGGCCGCCGATCGAGCGAGCGACGCAAAAATTTGCACGCTGGTAGTTTGCGATGTAATCTACAAGGCTGTATGGTAAAATTTTCCAAAATAATGAGATTTTATTTTATATGAATTAATTATGCTAATTTATGCATAAATCATACTTTTTGCTCTAATTCACTAAATAAAGCTCCTAGAATGCTAATTTTTGGTAAAAATATTCTTTGTAGCATTCTTAACAATCGCAATGAAAAAAACTTCGGTTTGGAAATCAATTTCTTATGTATTTTATTGTTTTATGAATTTCTTATGTATTTCTATGTTTTTTTACTTTTTGTCTTTTATTGTTTTTTCAATGGAAATCATTCCAGACTTAATTCTGACCATAAACAAGGCAAAATTAATGAAGTTTAATCAGTAAAAGTAGAAATAATGATACATTTATGAATTTTGGCTAAATACACAATTTGCATTGGATTTGTACATGAAATCACGTTTATGAGCAATTTTGGGTCTGACATGCACTTACATAATGTTGCGTAATGTCGTAACCGTGTACCCGGGTGTCACAAATTTGGTCTCAAAATTTGCGTGAGACTTGAAAGTAAAAAGTCGGTAAGCGGCGAGGTCAAAAAATTTTGCGCAGCAGATATATCGCGAAAATTGTCGAGGGGGGGCCATTATGGCCCCCCCCCCCGGGAGAATTAGGGTTAATTCTTAACCAAAACGTATATTCTAGAAATGCAAAATTACTCGCCGTAGAAATAGAAATCCTACAAACAGGGCTTTCAAATCACTTGTGTGGCACATAAACTTTGTACAGCATAGAATAGATAAAAAGGAGAACACCATCGATCCTCCATAATAGGGGTTATCGAATGCTAAATTGGACAAAATTTTAGGAAATCAATTAGCAATTTAGTGTCAAGTAAAGACTTTTTGTTTTCTCTTTGTATCAAAATGATCACCAAATCCTTAGTTCCAGGTCACTGGTACATGTAGATACTTTTTTTCTCCCCAATTTTAATTTTTTTTATACCGGCTCCCAAGCGCCACTCCACAAGGCTCGGTGCGCCACAAGTGGCGCACGCGCCACCATTTGAGAATCCCTGCTCTAAGTCTTAGGCCAAGTCAAAAGCTCTGACTTAGAGAATATATTTCAAGAAACAAGCCATGAACATACCATGGCTTCGTTGACTTTCCAAATCTGTTCTCTTTTGTTGCATGAAAAAATCTAATCAGTCAGAACTTAATTGTTACCAGCTATTGAAATTGTAACATTTCATTGTATAAAAATAACTTCTCATATAATGTCATCAATGATGGCTCAAAAGAAAGGAGGAATTGCCTTCAAAAGCTTATAACAGGGTTTATCATTTAAAGTCAAATATCCACATGAAAATAATAATGTGTATGTGTGTGTAGTTTAACAAATTATCTTCCACCCCTAGCATTTTCTTTTCTATGAATAATTGAAATTAATTTGAATTTATGTTTTTGTGTGTCAGTTATTTATAATTTTTCCGTTTTGTTAATTTCCTTTTTTCAGGCCAGATTCAATAGCAGTGAGAATAGCAGACAGAATAAATGATAACTCTTCAGATTCATGTCTTTTAATGGTAAGAAATCATCTCAATCTTGACATCCAATCCCCTCCCCCCCCCTATACACTAAAGCATTATTTCCTTAAACTATTTCTTCATTGTACTAAACATACTGACATAATTAGAAATTAGTCAGATTTTAGTTTTTTTCTCCTCAAATACTTAGTTTGAGGTATTATTTTAGCAATACCACAACATTTAATCACCTTGTGTGTTACAAATTGTTTGATATTTGTTTCTTTCACCCCATATAAACTACGTTTCTGTCATGGCAGATTGACAACACAAAACTAACAGGAGGATGTGAGAAGAGTGCCCTGAGACTCTATACCTTACAGGATGGTAAATGGGGTTATCGCGGAACACAAACAAGGTAAGCTGCTGCGATGACTAATCCTTTTCTTAAGCTATTGACTCCTGAATTATATAGTTCCAAACAGCTTTTTACAGGGACCAATCGATTCCAGAGTGCAATGGGTTAACCTGTTCACTGCTGAATTCCGTAGTTCCTAAAAGCTTTTTTACAAGGACCATTGAGGTTCCAGTAGGCGATGGGTTAACCTATTGACTACTGACCAAAAAAGTGGTAGGGGTGTGCCGCGGGTGAGACAAAAAACGGGGGCCTTGGAGCGGGCTAATTGTAAAAAGGAGGGTCCTCGGAACGGGCTTCGGAACTACAAATATTTGTGAAAACGGGGGTACTTGGAACGGATCGCCAGCGTGTGATGAGTGCGTATGCATCCCTATGGAACGGGCATGCGTGCATGATGCAGCTAGCGCGGCCTCCGCCGGGTGCGCTCGCGCAGAGGTGATGGTCGGACAGCGCCCTGCGGCCGCTTTTCACCAAAATGCAGCTCCTTGTAGCAGATCAATGCGACCGGAACGGCGTAACGAAAAATATGTGAAGCTTTGGAGCGGATTTCTTTCTTCTTTTTTCTCGATAAGAAGAAAATGCTATGCTTTGGAGCGGCTTTCTTTGTTCTTTTTCTCAATAAGACAAAAATGCTATGCCTTGGAACGGAAATTTGAGTGTAAAAATGGGGCCCCCTCCGCGGCACATACCCACTATGCATTATATACTGAGTGCCCCCCCCCCCCCCCCCCCCCCCGGGAGTTTAGCCAAGCTTCGTTCGTGCAGCCCTTAGAAAATTTACCATGTGGGCTGTGTGGCTGGCTACGTATACATGTACACTGTATGTTACCCTAGTAAAAATTGCATGCAATTCATTCTGTGTGTGAATGACAGAAAATAACGGGAGGAAAGTGGTTTGCAATTTGAGTCATGGAATATTTTTTATGTTTATGTTGGACCAGTGAATTTGACCATTTCTGGAAAAGTTACTGGCCCAACAATGGTTTTTATTACTGGTCATGTCGGACCCATAAATCTTGCTAATTCTGGAAAAATTACTGGCCTGACAATGATATTTTTTTACTGGTCATGTCGGACCAGTAAATCTTGCTATTTATGAAAATCTACTGGCCCGACAGCGATTTTTACCGGTCCAGACCGGCGCTAGTGTTGAGCCCTATGTTGGTTGTTAGTGTTATTCACAGTTCAGATTGCTTTCCCTCGCTCCAACACATAATATGAGTGTACAAATATGATCAGTTATTGATAGCTGAACACCGAGTAAGATTCATCCTAGCACCAGCTTCTGTGCTCATATAAAAACTGCCTAACACTAACACTAAAAGGTCAACACCAAACTTGAAACTACCCAATGTATCTAATGGGATATTCTCCTGGACATGGAATAGTGGGATTTTTATTGTGATATAAGGTCTTACCACCCCAGCAAACTTAGGCTGGCTTAGATTCTAAGCTAATTTATCATGGTTTATCTTGACGTTGCTATGTATCCAACAACATCATTTATATGAATTAATGCACGACTAGTGACTTGTTCTTGTTCCAGATTAAAGACACCAAATTTTCCTGTTTTAACATACTGGGAGTTAATTTCCTATAACCCTAGTCATTTAAACAGATAACATGTGCATTAAAGAAAGTTTTTAAAGTTTCAACAACAAGAATTTTAATGTACAGAAATCTGATTTCAACTTGAACTGATGGGAAGCAATATGATTAAGGATCATCTGATTTGGCATACAAGAACAAGTGCATCTAGTTGTGTGTAAAGTTGTGCTTAGCTTGAAAACTTCTTTATGAAACTCCACCCAAATTTATAGCAGTTTGGTTTAAAAATATCTATTTGCTTTCATTCCCATTTTAAAATACAGTAACCTGAAGTTGGACAACAGTGAAACCACTTTAAGGATCACATCCGATCTTCTGCGATCGAGAGCGTACAGCGATCTAGTTGACTTCGATACCCATCTTGGTGACATCTCAAAAGAATGGCAAAATCTTGAGCTGAACGCACAAATTGAAAACTGTTCATGATGTAAGATAAATGCCTGCTTTATCAGGGTGAGGTCTAAAATCAGTAAATTGTTGATTGGTATACACCTACTTTGTCTAATATCCATTTGATCTCACCCTCTGTGGTTTAATCCCGATTTGTATGCAACCTGTTTGTCTACTTACCATCTGGGGCCTGTTTCATAAAGAGTTGCAACTGTTGTAACTTTGCCATTATGGCAACTACCATGGTAACCTTGATTTTTGATTGGCTGCTGAGCCACGTTGCCATGGTAGTTGTCATAATGGCAAAGTTACAACAGTTGTAACTCTTTATTAAATGGGCCCCCTGGTCTTATCGTCATTTAGAACATTCACCATTTTGTATAATTCCCAAAGACTGTTGGGCTATCTCCATTTCGTCTAATATCCACTTGGTCCAACCACTTGTAGTCTATGAACTGTTTAATGAACCAAATTTTAATTTGATAAAGCAAAAAAGGTTTACAAAGGGGATATTAGACCAACTGGGCATTAGGTTAATCTATGAGAATTAGTCTTAAGTGAGTATTAGACTAAGTGTAGTGTAGAGCAAAGTGATAGTAGACTAAATGAGTTAAAACCATGGGGTGGTATTCTGATAACTAAACCTAGGTTTAACCCTAGTCTTAACTAGAATTTCAAACCACACTTCTATGGAATGCCGGGCTTCATCATATTTTTCTATATTCATGCCAATTATAATGCATCAATTCATTAAAATTCCTAATATTTTTGTTTAATTTACCATTTCTACCCATGTCATGACTCAATTAATTTTTTAACAACTTTTTGCAGCGGATGAAAATAATTTTTAATTGGTGAATGAGTTGACAACTGGCACTCCATATAGTGTGGTCTAAGTTAACCCAGGTTTCACCAAATCATGGCTATCTGAATACCACCCATGTTTTATAGACCTGAGAAGTAGACCAACTGTAGACCAAGTAACTGGGTTCTGTAACACAAAGGTTAGCAATTAATCATACGCTTGATTTTCACAATTAATTGTACATTGTAATCAATACAATCAATTGTAGAAAAATGTTTTTTACGATTGATTGCTAAGCTTTGTGTTACAGGCCCCAGGGCCCCGTTGCATAAAACTTTTGCCGGTCTAAATTCTAAAGCATTTTGCTGGGTGTAAGAAAGTTATTGTGCTGTCAAACTAAAGGCTAATTATGTTATTTTGTGTAAAATGGAATATCAGTTAAAAACGTAGGGAAGCTATTCTGGAAATTGTTTAATTTTTTTCTTTTAAAATGTATTTTCTAGTTATCAAAGCACATCTTATCACCTAGGTGGAAGCTGCAGCTACAGACCGTCTTTGCTGTAACCAGTCTGATGCTCTTACACAAAACGCAAGCAATAGGTGTGATGCAGCGAGATTACTAGCAGTTGCTGTTGAGCTGCCGCCTGTACCCCGTGTCTTGCTTTCGTTGTTTCCTTATTTTGAACGACTGTCCGATGGCCGTTTTTTTTTAACGAAAATTCTGTGCTGAATCTTAATCAATTAAAAGAAAACAACTGAAAATCAAGACAAGATGGTACGGGCACTGGGTAATCCATTGTTTGTAGTCTTGTCACATCAGATGCAATGTTTAGCATGACAGCAAAGATATACATGCAGCCTCCACCTAGACCATAGGCTTATGAAAGCACAGTTGAAAATTGGTATCAGACCTGGTGGGTGTTTCATTAAGCTGTTGGTAAGTTAAGAGCGACTTTAAGAACGACTGGTGAACCTTTCTTGTGCGCTAAACAATCACCAATGAACGTTAAATGGTGAATATCATTTACCAGAAGAAAGGATCACCAAGTCATTCTTAAAGTCACTCTTAACTTACAAACAGCTTTATGAAATGTCCCCCGTGTAACCACCATCCTTTGACCATCTTGCAAGCTACAAGTGTGTGGCGTAAAGCAATGGTCATCCCTATTCCACATTGCTGTGTGTAATAATCCAAGTTTAGATGAAAGAAAATTCAATTTCCAGAATACTGCCCCGGAGAAGTATTTCACTATACCCAGGAAAGTTGTATATTGAAAATTTTCAAAAAGAATAGGATAGCGTCTTCTATTCATATTGCAGGTCGCAATTGTGACTGGAGAACATAATGTAGAAACTTGATGAGATACAAGTTTTATTGATTGTCAGTGTTATTTGTAATCAGTTTTATAGTCTCTACACTCAATTCTAAATGTAAACTTTGATTAAGTGCCAATTTGTGATCATTGTTTGCTCTTAGTTTCGAAATTTCAGAATCAGATTTGTTGTGATTTTTATTTTTCAAAAGCCATTCCAATGTAAACATGTTGATGTTTTAAGAGTTTCATGAAAACTTCTCTTCATACACTTAACCTTATGCCTAATCGTAGACAATCGAGATGCAGGAAAACTTTTACCATAGGAGAAGAAAATTATGAAATCAGGTTTTCTCTCTTTTTGATAAAATTTTCAACAGTACAATGTGACATTTCCTTCACACTCTTCTGGTCATTGGATCCCCAGAAAGAGAATTTGAACATAAATGATTTCCTGCCAGGTATGGAAAATAAAATAGTTTTTGAAGTCTCCTGATAATTTCATTAGATCTGCACACAAGTCCAATTATATATATTGTTAAATCCCAAATAGTAATTCTTATAGGCCTTGAAGTTGAATTTGAAAGCACTTGACCTATTTTACCCAAAGCCTCAACTATCTTCCGCAATTGCTGGGGGTTCAAATCTTTATGACTGCAAATATGCATAGGGCCTATTCGATTCCAATGCATATTATGATCACTGCTAGCCTATATAGTATAAACTTTTCTCACCTTGGTTTCTTAACCCTGGACTATCATTCACCCCATGCTGTCCTTAACCCTATTTTTTCCTGTTTATGGCCCAAATTTTCTCCCTAACCCCGGCATGCTGTTTTCACACAATATTAAAAGTATGACAATGACTATAACCAAGGACTTTCAAAATAAACACTGCAAAAATTGCCTGGCTAACCCTGCTATTTTGGAGGGCCACAGATTCCTTTTCTGTTGGTGGGGTTAACCAACTTTGCAAAAATGCCTTAGAACAAAAAGGGCAAAACCCAGGACTGCTGATGGGGCTAACTTGCCATAAAGCCCCCCCCCCCATAGTACAGGGTTAATGAAAACTTAATTGGCTCATGAGAAAAGGGTATAAGTGGCAGAAACATTGAATGCAAAGATTCTTTGGTCGTAATTCAGAGGATATGATATGTTGCCTTATTGTGATATTACAGCTGATGATATCCAAATACCCTAGTGTGCGATGGCTCACTCGGGTTTGGACCACAGTTTGAAAGCAGATTTGGGTTATGATTAAGCTTGATTTTATGCACAAAGATCCAATAATGAACTTTCTTCAAAGGATGCCAAGTATATGCTAGTTATGGTTAAAACCACTGTTTATAAAATAGTTTTTGTTTTGATATTGTTTGTACTGTTTAGAGTATATTCTAAACCATCATTACTGTTTTCAGTATGCCCGTGATAATGCAATAATGTATTCTCAATAGGACAGAAATAAACAGTATAATCAACTTTATAAAGTCCAATTGTTAGGACAGTGAGGTGACTTAGGTCAATCGGAAAATATTGTCTTTGTAGATTATTTTTTTTTATTATTTTTTATTTATTCATTTATTTATCTAATGAATAAAATTCATTATTTGTTTTATTTACTATCATTGTTAAAACTATTATTATTATTATTATTATTACTATTATTATTAATATTATAACAATTTTTATTATTATTATTAGAAGTAGTAGTAGTATTGTAGTAGTAGTAGTAGTAGTAGTAGTAGTAGTAGTAGTAGTAGTAGTAGTAGTAGTAGTAGTAGTAGTAGTAGTAGTAGTTAAAGTAGTAGTTTTTTGGGGGTGTGCTTGCTTCTGATTGGCCAGTATTTTTATAGAAATTTTTTCTTTTTGTAGTTTATTGTTTGATAATAATGTGAAATATTGAGCAAATCATGGCTTTTTGGTTTCAATGCTAGAGATGAACAGTATAATCCTCGGCATATCAACATCTAAATCACCCCAGAAATTATCATCACTTTTTCGTTTTAATTATTGACTCAGCTGTTTATGTAGTGGGTGATGCCCCATGTATTGGAATTGAATGATTATTGTTTTAATACAGTATACACTAAACAGTATATACCAAGGAAGCAGTCTTGTGATTATTAAATACATGTATATTATATGATCGTTTCCATGTGACTTCATGTGTTATATTATGCTAATAATGTTCTGTAATTTTTTAACATTTTTACTATCCTAAAATAAAAATAAAATGTACTTGAAATAACAATTTGAGAGAGAGAGAGGGGGTGGGGCATATCAGCTTTGGGTTAATCTATAAGGAGAAGACAAAAAAGGACAAGCATTTTTATCATTGATATAGAAATAGGAATATAGAATGGCTATAATAAGTTGGTTTTAATGAAAGGAGAAAACTTATGAAAAAATATCTTGTGAAAGTTTGATCAAAATCCGATAAAGACCAGGGGCATGTTCAGGATTTTGCAGCACCCCAGGGGCCCGACCTAATTTTGGCGCCCCTGTTAACTTTTCGGAAAATGCCCCCCCCCCCCCCCCCCCCCGCCAGGCAAAGATAGGTGCCTTAAATGCATAATTCACTGAGCAAAATGCTGAAAAATTAATCAAAATCGGATTACAAATAACGAAGTTATTGAATTTTTAAAGATTTGCATCATTCTGGTGAAACAGTTCTTGGCATGTCTTCATGAATATTCATTAGGTGGGCTGATGATGTCATATCCCCACTTGTTTTTTTTTATTTTAGTATTTGAAATTAGGTTTATTCAATTATATTTTGACCAAGAACTAAAACAACTGGATTGTCAACTGATGAAGTACATTAGTTATTTCTTGCTGCAACTTATTTCATCATAACGGAGACACATCATTTCACATTTATTAAAAAATGAAACAATTATGATTTCATGCAAATACATAAGAAAAAGAAAGTGGGGATGTGACATCATCATCCCATCTAACGAATATTCATGAAGACACGCCTATAACTGTTTCACCAGAATAATGCAAATCTTTAAAAATTCAATAACTTCGTTATTTGTAATCCGATTTTGATGAAATTTTCAGCAATTTGCTCAGTGAATTTTACTCTATTTATTTAGACATGAATATCTCAGACCGGAGTATACCATTAAGAACGACTGGTGAACCTTTCTTCCGCTCTAAATAATCACCACAGAACATTTAATTTTCAATATCATTTCCCATGCACAATTAGAAAGGATCACCAGTCGTTCTTAAAGGGATGGTCCGGGCTGAAAATATTTATATCTTAATACATAGAGTAGAATTCACTGAGCAAAATGCCGAAAATTTCATCAAAATCGGATAACAAATAATAAAGTTATTGAAGTTTAAAGTTTAGCAATATTTTGTGAAAACAGTCATCATGAATATTCATTAGGTGGGCTGATGATGTCACATCTCCCCTTTCCGTTTTCCTATGTTATTACATAAAATCATATTTTTTTCCATTATTTCATACTTGTGTGAATAATATGTCTCCCTTATAGAGAAATAAGTTGCAGCAATAAATATCTAATGCACTGAATCAGTTGTCAATTCGATTCTTCTAGTTCTTGGAGGTAAAATTTGAATAAACCTAATTTCTTATAATAAAATACAAAAGAACAAGTGGGGATGTGACATCATCAGCCCACCTAATGAATATTCATGACGACTGTATTAACAAAATATTGCTAAACTTTAAAATTCAATAACTTTGTTATTTGTTATCCGATTTTGATGAAATTTTCGGCATTTTGCTTAGTGATTTCTACTCTATTTATGAAGCTATAAATACTTTCAGCTCGGACCATCCCTTTAAAGTAGCTCTTAAAGAGAAAAATCCATCAAGCATGACACTGAAAATGTCATCTAAATCGGATGTAAAATAAGAAAGTTATGACATTTTTAAAGTTTTGCTTAATTCCACAAAAAAATGTATATGCACATCCTGGTCGGTATGCAAATAAGGGTACTGATGACATCACTCACTCACTATTTCTTGTGTATTTTATTGTATGAAATATGAATTATTATAATTTTCTCATTTTCCTTTGACGCAGTTTTATTCTTCCGTAATAATATATTTACTATAACGTCTTTGGTTGGCACGCTTCGCTTGCACTTACCGCCCCCTCCAAAATTAAATCTTGGCTACGTGGTTGAGTTAAACTAAATTGAAACCCCAAAGTGCTTAAAATTCTATGCTTTCAGGAGGCCCATTCATAAAAGGTCAAGTCCACCCCCAGAAAAATGTTGATTTGTATCAATAGAGAAAAATCAAACAATCGGATGTAAAATAAAAAAAAAGTTATGACATTTTAAGGTTTCGCTTATTTTTCACAAAACAGTTGAATGCACAATTCAGTGACATGCAAATGAGAGGGTCGATGATGTCCATCACTCACTATTTGTTTTATTTTTTTATTGAATTATACAATATTTCAATTTTTACCAATATGTCATTATAGGACCAACTTAACTAAACTGAACCATAAAATGTTATTACAGTGTTAATACTACATGTTCAGGGAATACAACTTTGTGTCAAAGGAAAATGAGAAAATAGGGGGAGGGGGCTGAAAATATTTTCATCTACATGTATATGTTTCCCAATCCGATATTCTAAGCACTCTTTGTAACCGTGAATATGATGGGTATACGTATAAACAATTAATATTTTTATTGATGCGAGCGCGAAACGCAAGCTGAAAATTTTGATATTCTGACCTCAAATTTGGAAAGTCTATACAGTGCGTCCCAGAAAAAACGAAACCGAGATTTAGCGATGATTTATCATAACTTAATCACAAATACAATAGACAAATGACCTACCAATGTAAAGCTTAGAATCTCCTCTTTCAAGTGATATTACTTAGATTATTCCTCATTCACGCATGAGTGAGCAAAAACAATTTGAAGAAAGGATACCAAAAACTCATTTGGCGGGGGGTATCTGAATTTCAAAAAGAAAATCACATGTATTAAAAGTTCAATATCTGCTCTTTAATTTGATACCTCAATCACAGAAAATGGTCAAGAAATAACAAAGTTCTGGTTATTTGAAATAAGGCTTGAATTTCCATAATTTAATTAAATAAACTGTTTTCACCGGTTTCCCACAAAAGCTATCGCATGGTTAACAATGGCTGATCGTAAACAAAACGGAGTGTCGAGTGAGTTTGAACGCTAGCCGGTAAAACCTCTTCATTTTATGAAATTATTGAAATTCAAGCCTTATTTCAAATAACCAGAACTTTGTTATTTCTTGACCATTTTGAATATTGAACTTTTAAAAAATGTGGTTTTCCTTTTGAAAGCCAGATACAACCCGCCAAATGACGTTTTGGTATCCCCTCTTCAAATTGTTTTTGCTCACTCATGCGTGAAGGAGAAATAATCTAAGTAATATCAGATGAAAGAGGAGATTCTGAGCTTTACATTGGTAGGTCATTTGTCTATTTTATGTGTGATTAAGTTATGATAAATCATCGCTAAATCTCGGTTTCGTTTTTTCTGGGACGCACTGTTTAAGCACTTTTAGTTATCAAGAACAGGATGGGTATCTATATCTCAACATTTTACACAAGCGCAAAGCGCGAGCTGATTATTTTTTTTAGATTTCAAGCCAAAATTTGACATTATAAAGAACGTTTTGTAACCATGAACAGGATGGGTAACTAACAAATTATTTTATGCGAGCGAAAAACGCGAGCTTAACATTTTTGATATTCGAATATAAAAAATGATCCGACCCAAAGCTGGACATTCTAAGCACATTTGGTAACCATGAATGGGATGGGTATCTATCTACTAAACAATTGATGTGAGATTAAGGTCAATTTGGTGCCCCCCCCCCCCCCCCCGAATACGGGGATGAAGACCAAAAGACGTTAGAAGATCGAACTATTTTCGAACTATTTCTATTACAGATTTTATTTCGAACAATAAAATATGGATTTTCATTAAGCAAAACTTTTTTTTTTCATTTTTATGAAATTTACAGCATTATGCCAGTCTTCTTTTTCTTCATTTTATTTTAAGTGAACTTGCTTTTTGAAAGGTTGATTTTTCAGGTCAGTACATGAAAAATCAGCTCGCGCTAGCTATATGTGTTTAACCATGCTCACGAACTCAAACTGTGCTTAATACTTCCCGTTCTCAGGTTTAATAATACAATATTATAAATCAGGCGCTTGACGGGCGTTCATAATGAATTTAGGACCGATCAATAAAGCTGCAAAGTATTCATATATCACTTACTTTCAGATCTTCTAGCAGCAGCCGATTGGGGGAAATCATATGAATATGACCCCCGGCCCCACTGGCCGATCGGGGGGAGGGGGGCTCAGCCGTCCAGCGCCCACCCCTCTTTGAGAGCCATAATCAAAATTTGTAATGTATTAATACACCGCTTTTACCCAAATGTGCCCCCCTTTTGAAAGTGCACATGAGGACCCCCCCCTTTTTTTTTGCTTTTCAAATACTTCTTTTCAAAAAAATATGACAGCCTGAAAGGGACCGTTTATAGAAATGAATTAACATGATACCTATATTATGATTATATGATTAAAAAAGTTATTTAGAATGCCCAGATTCTGGTCGAAATCTGAAACACGCACGCGCATGTTCAGATACGCAGCTTGTTCTTTATTTAAATCATTATCCAGTTTCAGACCAGAATATCAAAAAATTTCTGCTCGCAATTTGCGCTCACAGTATTAATGTAGTAATGTTTCAAATTCCTCATCCTTTCCATGATTGACAAAACTTGAATAGAGTGTCCCATTTTTAGGTGTAAATCTCGAATTTTTCCGCTCACGCTTCGCGCTCGCATCAATTGTTTAATTATATACTTATCCTTTTCACAATTACAAGTGCTTAGAATTTATATTCTTCAGGTAGAAATGTCAAAATTATATAGTTGGATACACATCTCGTTTAGGATCACAGACATTGCCCAGAATGTTTAATTGTTAGGACAATTAAATACATGAAATAAAAAAAGCTCGCGCTTCGCGCTCGCTTTATTTAGAAAAGGCTTATGAGATTATTATATATTTATGTTGATTTATAAGAATAAAGCTTAGAAGTGACTAAAAAATAAGACAACCCTTCAAAGAAACAAACAAAAATCAACTTCGAGCTGCCGATCGGGAAAATGTGGCTGAAAAAAATCCGCCTCCCCCTATTGGTGAAGGCTGGATCCGCCCCTGCCTCCAGGAGATAGGGGTACAATATTTCCGACCCATGTTGTGGACCTTTACAGAGGCGGAGAGGTGTTAACATTTGTCTCATTTAATTTCTATACACATTTCACACCTCAGAAAAAGAAAATAATATGAGAAAAAAATGGACAAATAATTATACTGAAAACAAAAGCTATTAATTTGTAAAATAGGCCTATATGGGGTTTAATTACGAGTATTGGCAACGGAGCTTTGTCAATAGTAGGTGCCCCCGTGTACCTCTGCTCATTTCAATCCAATGCATCTTTTAAATTATTCTTATTTTATATAAATCAGATAATAGGGCCATAAAAGTAAGGGCTTGCCAGAAAATTCAATAATTATATTTTTCTTAAATTAAGTGCATGATGCTTGTTAGAATTTTCAGAAATATGGAAAAGGTTGACAGTTATGGAGTCGATAACCTTTTTATACCGATGAGAACCAAATTATTGAAAAAGCGAACTCCCTTTCCAACTTAACTGTAGGTCTATGGGTTTGACAATATATATGTATATACATATATTTTTTTAAACTGTCATAGGGATTTGTCATCCATTTCCTCGTGATGTTTTAGCGCCTCAATATATATATATTTTTCTGGTCAAGCATGTGTATGCCAGGGGTCGGGGCCACGGTACAGTTTTGAATGTGGAGGTAGGGGGATGGACTGACCACGCCCCCCAAAAAAGATACACCAGTGGCGTAGCTAAGGGGGGGGGGCCTGGGGGACACATGCCCCCCTGAGATTTGATGTGCCCCCAGGTGCCCCCCCCCCCCCCCTAAAAAAAATTGGCGGAGCAAGAAAAAGGAGAAAGAAGAAAAGAAAAAAGAAAAAGAAGAAAAGAAAAAAAGAAAAAGGAGAAAGACAGAAGGAAAAAAGAGGAAAATAAGAGGAGGAAGACGAGTGAATAAAATAATGTAAAGGAAAGACTTGCAAAAAAAAAAAAAATCTTTCATGTTACTATATAAAAATTTCGCTTGAGCTTCACGCCCGAATTGCCTGTTCGATAAGATTCACATCTTGCTCAATAGGCTGATATGGAGCTTATCAAGTTTTGAAGTCAATATACAAAACATATTTCAGCTCGGACATCGAGCTTTCATTATTTTTTATTTTTTAATTTACAAATTTAAGTGCTCTGTAAAATGTCCGTTTTATGGTCTACATAAATTATCAACACTTTAAGCTCACGCTGCGTGGTCGCATTATTTGATTGTCTTCGTGTATTCCATAAAGTTATCAAAATATCAATTTTCAGATGTGATTGTCAAACGTATGCCTATATAAGTTAACGTTGCGCGCTCGCATTTTGATTGGTGAGTAATACTCTATATTAATTCTACAGCGCGTATCAACAAAAAGTTTACACTTTGAAAAATCCCTGAAAATTAAAAAATATACAGCATGTGGGTAATTTTTTCACATATAATCTTGGGTTTGGGTCTCATCTATCCAATGAAAGTAAAAGTTTTGACCGAATGTTACACTTGAGTGAGCACTGTCCATTTTTGTAAAGCTCGCAGAAATCTGTTTGCGCAAAAATGCTAGTTTTCACGCTGTGCAAGGGGAAAGGGCCCGGGGGGCCACTTCCATTGAGGAGTGGATACCATGCGCGACCACGGGGTCTTGAAAAGCACCCTAAACACGTATTTTCCATCTTCTGAAAATGCACCCCTTAACAAGTATTGGCGTGTGAAACCCTACCCTTTACAAGTATTAGAAACAAAGACTATTGGCAATTCCCAGAACTGAGCCCCTAAACAAGTACAGCGATGTATTTTCCATATTCTGAAAATGCACCCCTTAACAAGTATTGGAAACAAAACGATACTCTTAGCAAGTATTCCCTGAAATGAACCCCTAAACAAGTACAGAGATATTTTATTGTTATGTCACGCGTCCGTCGGTCGTCGGTTTTACCTTTAGACACCTTCCACACCTCGCGCAAATCGGACTCTAAACACGTATAGTGTTGGGGCAAAAAGGACATCCTTTATAAAACATTTTGATTTTGTTTTATCATCCCTGCATATTTGACCCTAAACACGTATATTTTTCCGAGCGAAATAGATACCACTTTTTCAATATTTTTGTGTTTTTTACACCCTTATCAAGTTACGTACGTAGCGTGCCCTATCTTGAAAAAGACATCCTTTTTACGTGTTTTTTTGGTCGCGCATGGTATCCACTCGTCAATGTAAGTGCCCCCCCCCCCCGGGAGAAAGGGCCAAATCAAACTTAACCTGCAAAACATTTCTCATACATTTCCCTTGCACTTTTAGACAATTTAAATAAATCGGATACATTCAAGCATTTTGTAACAATTGTGCTAACCAAATTGAAATTTCAACACTTAGTAAGCACAACCTTTACCCTTTTTGTGCCAGCTGGATCTGAGGACATAACTGAATCTGAACAAAAGTTTATATAAGACATCTCCAGCATTTTTTCACTAAGTTTTTATAATTTAAAGTGGGTCTACATTTCATTTTTCATTTAATACTTGTTTCTACACACTTTTCCCAAGCTTGACAATGATTAACAAAATGAAAATCAAGCCTAAGCCATTTCATGTAAATCACAGCTCAGTGTAAAGCAAATATCGTCACGAATGCCTCGGTGTGTGGGGGAGTGCATGGGGTGGGGCACAATGCACTCTTCGAAGTGTTTTGGGCAAGGAAACAAGTTAAAAAGGGTAAAAGATATCCTCAAACCAATTTTACTAGCTAAATTCCATGTGTTCTTCGTGATTAAGGTCTACTTTTATTCGCATAACTATTTCAAAGTTATGCTCAATCATTTTTCACTAACTTTTCAAAAGTAGGTGCAGGTGCTCACTCAAGCGGAAATATTTTTCGACAGTTATCGTCATTTGCTTAAATGGATCTGTACCAATGTTAAAATGTGGAAAAATCTTCAAGATATTACAAATGTGTAATTTTACAGGAATTTTTCTAAGTGTAAACTTTTTTGATACGCATATAACCAAACAAGTTCCCCTTTTCATTACATTTTATTAAAAAATTCAGCTCGCGATTTGCGCTCGCATTAATTGTTAAAGATGTATCAACCATTGTAATGCGTATTCATAATTACAAAATGCTTAAAATTTCCAGTTTTAAGCCTTAAAATTAACAACTTCCTCGCTGTCATTACGCAGATTAATAAATAAAAAAATAATTTTCATGAATTCCTAATAACCAAATTGCGTCTTTTCAGAATGGAATATCGACAAGCTTAATAATAGGAAGATAGTCATCATTTTCATATGATGACAAAATGTCCTTAGAATGTACCGGTCCAAGTTTGTTAAAATAATAACAAAAAATATCAGCTCGTGCTTCGCGCTCGCATCATTCATTAAGTCTGATTCACATCTACTTCACAAAATTTCCTACAACTGTACAAAGTACTTAAAATAGTGTTTAAATTGACCTTTTTTCCAGATCGGAATATCAAATGTTTTCGGCTCGCGCTTGCATTATTGATCTAATACATAAGAAAATAATTTTCATGAATTCCTAATAACCAAATTGCGTCTTTTCAGAATGGAATATCGACAAGCTTAGGAATAATAGGAAGATAGTCACCATTTTCATATGATGACAAAATGTCCTTAGAATGTACCGGTCCAAGTTTGTTAAAATAATAACAAAAAATATCAGCTCGTGCTTCGCGCTCGCATCATTCATTAAGTCTGATCCACATCTACTTCACAAATTTCCTATATACAACTGTATATACAAAGGGCTTGAAATAGTGTTTAAATTGACCTTTTTCCAGATCGGAATATCAAATGTTTTCAGCTCGCGCTTGCATTATTGATCTTCATGATTAAACAAATGTATTCAGAATGCCCAGATTCTCGGTCAAAATCTAAAACATGCGCGATAGCCTGCATGTTTTTTTTAATTTAAAATGTGCTTAAATTAGCCAGTTTCAGATCAGAATATCAGTAATTGTCTGCTTGTGCTTCACACTCGCATTATTAATGATAACCAATTAACCATATTCATGATTTAGAAAATATGAAAAGAATATCCTGCTTTTAGGTCTAAAATCTCAAATTTCTTCTGCTCGCGCTTCGCGCTCGCATCAATTATTTAGTTACATACCTATCCCATTTATGATTACAAAAAGTGCTTAGAATGACAATTTTTAGGTCGGAATGTCAAATTTTTTTAGCTCGCGCTTCATGCTCCCATTATTGAAATATGTACCGTCTTCGTGGGTAACTGTAAACAGTCCTTTACAGCCCTTTTCGATCACTATTATTATAGAACATTTATTAAAAATTTCTGCTTGCGCTTGGCGTTCACAGTAACTATATCAAGCCATACGCTTCGTTCAAGATCATAAACATTGCCCAGAATGTTAAATTTTCAGGACAAAATACATGAAATTAAAAAAAAATCGCTCGCGCTTCGCTTCGCGCTCGCACTAAAAAAAAAAAGAATAGGGCGTATGATATTATTTCATATTTATTTCGTTTTATAAGAATAAAGCTAAGAAGTGACTCACTGACTGATCGGGGAAAATATAGGTGAAGATAATTTCGGGCCTATCCCCTATTGGCGAAAGTAGGATCTGCCCTTGTGACACATACACACAGAAAGAATGTTGCCCCCCTGAAAAAGCAAGGACCCCCAGTGCCCCCCCCCCCAGGAAAAAAAATCCTATAATACGTACGCGCCACTTTGACACACACATAAGCGCATCATCAGATCGTCACGTGTTTGTAGGCCTATGTTTATTATTGACATTATTGACAAGGACAAAAGCGGGAGGGGGGGGGGAAGGCTGTCAGCATGGTCCCTCGATCGCCCCTCGCTTCGGAAGGGGATGGGGCCTGGGGGCTCAGGGACGCCGCCCAAGATAGTTCGAGGGTATTCGCGACGCCCCAAAGTGGGAGGGTACGAGAGGGCGCGCGGAGTATCTCGCTGTGACGTCACCCCTGCCACGAATATTTTTTGTGTACGTCCGCATGAAAGAATAGTTCTCAGATTTTACTCCTTTCACTCCTTTTAAATTGAAATCGATATCAAATCTATTTTTATTTTTCTTTGTTATATTCTAGAATGGTGGGATAACATCGAAGATCATTTTCATGTAATTTTCAAATCAGCGTATGAACATCCTCTGCAGTTGGCCAGCAATTCGGTTCAATGTCGACCATATTGGCAATACACACGAGTGTAATAATGCGAGGAAAATAGGGAAATAGCGCCGGTATAAATAACAATTTTGTATTTTCTGGTGGTAGGGTAAGTAGTTTGTACTTCTATGTTTTATTCGATATGCGATTTTAAGATTGGAAATGATTTTGATAAGGTTTTCTGACTGGTGTTTGCTGAACATGGCACTAAGCGTCGAACACCGAGCAAGTGATGATGCGAATGCTGTGTGTGAATATGCGGAGACCAGCGGGTGCATAGTGAACGCCTGCTCCGATCCTCACTCGAACCCGTAGGCTCTCTACTGCGAGAGAGGAGGTTCCGTGTATATGATGAGTGGTGGTGCGGTGTTCCTGTTTTTAGTGTTGAGTTCATCAGTATCAAGAGCCAGCCTAAGGCTATGTTGTTAGATGAGATCATGTCTCTTATTTCATTAGTTTACTGTCCATATTATTATTGTTTTTCCAAATATTTTCTCCCTTATAATGGTTGTTTAAAAAACTTTAAATTATTTTCAATTTGAATAGAATTAGAAATAATGAACTGCTCTCTGCTTAACCCAGGGAGCTCCGGCCCGCGCAGCGGGCCGGAGCCCAGGGGCTTACCGTGTATTTGACCATACTCACAGGACTAGCGTGATTTATGGTCTAAATATTTCTCCAAATGAATAGTGAAAACAGAATTTATGCACTTACCGCGATGATATGGATGAAGGTCTAACGAGTGGCAGTTTCCTGACATCGAGGCACAGACTGGAACTTCAAAAAAACGAAAAGTTCTCTCCTTCTAGTTCTACCCCCGTCTCGATCGGCCATTTTGTTACGATTCATAACAAAAATGGCTGATCGAGACGGGGGTAGAAGGAGAGAACTTTTCGCATAAGCGAGACCTACACACCCGGATGGATTTCCCTAGGAAATCCGTAGTTAGAGGGTGAAATCGGTTTGTACGGGTGAATTTTATTTATCTATGAACCTTCATACGCCTAATGCATATAAGGGGATAAAAATTTTATTCACTATAAATGGCATAAATGAGAGGTTTCTTACCAGACCGATCTCGTGTAGATCCCTCGATCCGTTTGTCAACAAAGCAAATACAATAGGCCTGACCCTTGAACCGCTTCTTTATGACGTACCTTCAATTAGCGATGTTACAAAATGCCGTTTTGAAGAACAATTTATAGATAAAAATTATTATGTAGCAAGTAAAATTTAATACGTGATTATAGAAAATTATTATAATACTTCGTGTACAAATTTTTTTCGGCATTACTCCTATTTGTTTAAGATCGGTATGCTCGATCTGTAATGAAAATCATAAATCAGAAAAAGTTGGAACCAGTGGGATTCGAACCTGCCATCTACTGCTTTCCGGGCAGCGACTTAACCACCAGCCTATTCTGGTTCACGGCTAAGCCAAGATGAACTGGAAATCAAATACCCTCGATCCTCTTTAGTATTCGAATGCCGTCTGGCGTGGACAATAGATAGTAAATGAAGAGGCTTTAATAGGAGGAAATTATAATTTGTTTACAAAATTTTTTTGGCATTACTCCCATTTGTTTAAGATCGGTATGCTCGATCTGTAATGAAAATCATAAGTCAGAAAAATAAGGTTCGAATCCCACTGGTTCCAATTTTTTCTGACTTATGATTTTCATTACAGGTCGAGCATACCGAACTTAATGACGTAGTGGCATAACGTGGGTAGACTATGAAATGCAAAAGCACCTCAAAATTTGAAAATCATAATCTTACATTGTCAATCATATAAGTTATAATTACATTGCAAAACAAGTGGGAAAGATCAGTAATTGTAATATCCAGAAGCTATAAAACTGTTGGTAAAACGCCACAAAACCATTCATTTTGAAGAAGTAAAATGGATTGAATCTATAAAGATACTGCCACGTCAGGCCATCCATAATTGGACTTGTATCCTTTGTTTTCAGACTCTTATCAACATTTTGATAATTTTTTATTACATATACATGCATAGAATTAGTCAAGTATGTTTCGGTATCTAAAGATTTAGACAATTGATGCTACTTACACTATATTTTGATGTTAGGAATCATAAAAAGGCATATAATTATTTTCATTTTACAAAGGAACCTTTATGATTAACTTTTGTAAACTATCAGAATTTGATATCCCGGGGGTACCCATCTCAACGTCCACATGTGTTTTTAAGTCATAAAATGAATTGGTGTGTGCAGGATAGGAAATAATTTTGATTTTTTAGGGGCTATTTTTCTATATTTTTTTCATTTGAAGGGCTACTTTTTAGGGGTAAAAAGTATGTGTGCAATAAATGCAAATATTCTTCTGCCACAGTTAGAATATTGATTTTCTAAATCTTGAATTGTTTGGAACAGATCATGGGACAACACTAGAAAGAATGGTTGCCCCAATGCATGCATTTTGAGGGAATTTTAGGCCGTGATTTTGGCTGTCATCGGGGCGAAATCGCCCGTCGCGCTCATGTATACGCTGGGTGTGTGTTGTGGTGATTGACTGTCCTGGCTCGTGAAATGAATTTGCCATGTCGAATGGCGGCACATGTTGAATTCTGGGCGCGTTACTCAAGACCCTAGTTGTGAACAAGCTAGGTCTGGAAATCGCATAATGCAAGCAAGACTTCGACTTTTAAACTTTGGCAGAAAACTGATTTGGATAATCTGAAGGCATTACAAGGATGTCATTTCAAAAGTAAATGACTAAATGATAAAGGTAGCTGTGCTAAAGCCGGTGTAATGATAATATTATCATGTTAAGCAGGGCTGGCTGGTAGAACAGTTTTCAGAACTGAAGTGGCTACCCTGGGTAAAATATGACATTATTATTTTTATTATTATTAAATTGAAGTTATATTATAACAGTTGTACATAGGTATCATCACTTAAAAATGAAGCATCTTCATGTATGATCCAACCTTTGAGTTATTGCTCATTAGGTGTTGAGTTGTCAATGTGATTTGGATAATTTTTGTAAACTCACATTAGCAGGGCATGAATGAATTTAAGGCCACCAACACCAAGGCCTTAGAACAGTATCTACATCGGTGGGCCTCAATTCCCCTTTCAATAGTCTTGGATATTTTTGGGTCGGAGCCAGAAGTTGGGAACCAAAACCTGAAATTTCAAAGTGAATTTGACTTTGATCTTCCCTTTCATTGAAAAGCTCAAAATTTGTACTATGAATATTAGTGCTGTTATCGGTAAGAAAATTCTCTGTCGATAAGAATCGACAAACACGTTGATGTGAGCTGTAAATTGAATGCGAGTGAGTGTGTGGCTAAACTTGTGTCCTGAGGGAAATTTAAGCTGATCTTTTTTACTGTTTCACTAGGTAATTATGTACTTAGTGGTTGCTTGTGAGTGAGCGCTATGGCTTCTTGCACAAGTACAGAAATTTAGGGGCGGGTATGAAAGTGGAATTATAGTGATTAAAAGTTGTGTAGCGTATGAGAACTTAGAATCAATGTGAGGCTGTGAGCTTGTTCACTTGTTTACAACTCCCACGCAAGTTTTATGCAGATGCTACCGTGTACACGGTCATGGGATTCAGTACACATGCACTGACTTGACCGTGCGTGTACACTTGTACTCGAAACGGGCCTACAATCAATCCTATCGTATTCCTTGAGGTTATCTGCGAAACATCAGTTCAAATTTCAAGTTTTTTGTAAAAAAATAATAGTTTGGAGCACTCCGACACATATTTCATAAATTTTCAGATAGTTATATTGGACATTATAAGCTGGGAGGCTGGGACCCCATAGGGTATTAATTTAGGAGTACACTGACACTACTAAACCATTAAAACTAATTTCTTACAATTTCTGGCAAATATTAAAGTAAAGTTATACCTTATTTCCGTCCTGTCGGATAAAGTGGGATTTTGGACCGTGACGGAACGGAATCCTGAACCATACTGTATGCTATTGTACATTGTAAGTAATATGTAATGTGTGATTATTGTTATTGTTCTTGTAGGATAGGGAGACTTCAGGACAGACTTTCAAGAGAAGAGTTGGAGATCAACTAATCGTATAATTTATCAGGATGTCTGTTCTGCAAGCCATTGAAGAGAAGGTTAGTATCGTGTCAATAGCCATTATAGTTTTCAAGGAGATTGGATTCACCTGGAGGGTGTGTATAAAGAGACAAACTGCAAAACAAGAAACACTCTCGTAGGGGACCCAGCCCCGATGATAAAGAAACACTGGCAAATTCCGAAAGTGATCTTTAACATAAACTGAATTTACAGATGGTAACATTTGTTTTATGTTATGAATACATTAAAGGACAAGTCCAATTCAACAAAAAGTTGATTTAAAGGGATACTCCAGGCTGAAAGTATTTATATTTAAATAAATCGAGTAAAATTCACAGTGCAAAATGCTGAAAATTTCGTCAAAATTGGATAACAAATAGCAAAGTTATTGAACTTTAATGTTTAGCAATACATTGTTAAAACAGTTATATACATGTCGTCATGAATATTCATTGGGTGGGCTGTTGATGCCACATCCCCACTTTCCCTTTTTTCATACATGTGTGAATAATATGTCTCCCTTGTAATGAAATAAGTCACAGCAATGATATAATGCACTAAATCAATTGTCATTCCAATTTTTCAGTTCTTGAAAGTAAAAATTTGAAAGTAATTCCATATAATAAGATACAAAAGAACAAGTGGATATATGACATCATCAGTTTGCTCATTGAATATTCATGAAGACATGCCGAGAACTGTTTCACCTGAATAATGCAAATCTTTAAAATGCCATAACTTTGTTATTCCTTGTCCGATTTTGATCAACTTTTCAGTGTTTTGTTCATCTGATTTTTCCTTATCTGTTCAAATCATATTACTTTCAGCATGGAGCATCCCTTTAAATAAAAAGAGAAAAATTCAACAAGCAAAACACAGAAAATTTCATCAAAATCTGATGTAAAATAAGAGAGTTATGAAATTTCAAATTTTCACTTATTTTTTACAAAACAGTCATATGCAAAACTCAGTGATATGCAAATAAGAGAGTTGATGTCATTCACTCACTATTTCTTTTGTTTTTATTGTATGAAACATGAAATAATTTATTTTTCTCCATATTGTCATGTGAAAAAAAGTTATATTTCTCTCTGAACATGTGGAATTACCATTGTTTTAACATTGTGTTGTTTAATCAAGAGGGTCCTTATTGTCAAATCTGTAAAAATCGAAATATTATTGAATTCAAACAAAGAACAAAAATAGTGAGTGACATCACCAACTCTCATTTGCATAGCACTGAGTTGTGCAAATAAATGTTTTGTGAAAAATAAGCATAACCTTCTGAGTTTACATCAGATTTTAATGAAATTTTCAGCATTATGCTTGTTTGATTTTTTCTCTTTTTATTCAAATCAACATTTTGTCGGGTGGACTTGACCTTTAATATAACAGAAGGAAATATTCAAGAGATTTTCTATGTAAATACATGAATTTCTAAATCTGAAGTCCACAGCATACTGTAGTCATATCTTTAATCATTCCTTTGTTTTTTGGTCTCATCTGCATAAAAGAAATGAGATGCAAATTATGTACAGTATATATATGTACATGTAGGTGCCAATTTTTTTCCATAATTAATAGGTTCAATAGTGTAATATCGAAATCTTAATGGTTTGTGTTTTGTTTTGTTGTAAGTTTAGAAGAATCAAGTCTAATTTCATGAAACTTTGATGTAATATGGTGAAAGGCACTGTAACGTAGAGAATCAACAATCAGTTATGATCATTTGAAATGAGTTAAATCAAATTAAACTCTAACTGTACATGAATGTATGGTATGAAAGTTCTCATATCAGCTGGGCTGGCTGGCTCATATTCATTTTACAGAGTGCTCATACTGCTCAAGGTGCTAATCACTCATTATCAGTCTGGATTCAG
The DNA here is from genome assembly GCF_037042905.1 of Lytechinus pictus. Lineage (NCBI taxonomy): Eukaryota > Metazoa > Echinodermata > Echinoidea > Temnopleuroida > Toxopneustidae > Lytechinus > Lytechinus pictus. The sequence goes on along the minus strand of NC_087246.1, from coordinate 45,988,189 downwards.
GGGTTTACTTGTCCACTTATGAAGACTAGATTGAAGTAGAAAGAGATCAACCAAATCTGTTCCATTTATACATGTACATGTTGTCATGGCAACAAGATGTAGAAAATTGTAATAAAAATTTGAAGGATAAACATGAATATTGCTTTAAAGGGAAGTTAGGCCCTGACATGAAGTTGGTTTTATCAAAAGCAGATACCGGTTTATAGCCTAAAAGTATGGTGATAATCCATCTATTATTTAAAAATGAATGATAAATGAATAAGTAGGGTCTTTATAACTGTAGCTGCCTATTTGTCATATATGGTGGCACTCCATCATGCTTTGCACTTGATTTGTCAAGTTTCTATCTTGTGATACAACAAGTGAGCATTTCCCCTGTACAGTATGCAATGAAATTTCATCACTTGTCATGTGTAGTACGGTATCATTCATTTTATACAGTCAAGTTTATAGTCAACCTGCTTTTAGTGACAACCTGTGTAGAAGGACCCTGCCTAACTTGTAGACCACAATTTTGGTTTCCCTTGAATAGTGTCTCCCATTGAAATATGTATAAAAGAAACCCGTTCTTAAAGACCACCTGTTCATCAAACCACTTTTCGTGTATACATACCTTGGGTGGACTTAAGGTGTCCCTGTATATACCTAAGGGGTGCTGCTTGTACAGTATATGATGTCACAGAATTAATATTTCAAATATTCTTTTGTGGAATATTCCGAAACAACCTGTATTCTCTCATTTGCATACAAGTATGTGCATGTGTGTACAGTATCTGCACCAAGTCTTGATCATTAGAACAGCACTTTTCATCAAATTCTTTTGATAATTTACCCCAAAGCAAATGATCTACACTTATAAGTGATTGATTGAATTATAAATCAGGTTTGCAATGTACATACATGTAATGCACATTCATTTTTCGTCCATAACCTTAGAGCACTATAAAATGATGCAAAATTCTCTTGAAATCATTCACGTCTGAAATTACACTACACCTACAATGCATGCTGCAGTACATGCTTTGACACTGTACACATGTGCACTGTGTATTAAGTTCAGTGTATGACTCATCAAGAATCCCCTCCATGTACAATCAGCCAGTCACATATACGCATGTATGTGGTGTGCTTGATTAATCCCACAGCTTACCTGTAATCATTTAGTAATTACAAAGCAATTCAGGCTAGTGAGAAAATCTCTTGCTAACCCAACGCTGGGGACAGTTTTAGGCAGAGATGCAAGCATATCAGACGATATGAATATGTACATGTACAGTATCAGGGTATGTAATATATACATGTAGTGCATTTTGATGGATTCCTTTTTTACTTACCATACATGTACATTTGTCCCCAGTGCAATGATGCTTCTTTGTTGGGCACCAAAATTGAGGAATATTGAACAAATATGTACGGCCGCCAGAGGAGGTGGTTGGAACTATGGTTCCCGAAGTGACGCCGGAATGTGGTTATTTTCCTGAGGGGGCAGCCTTAAGGAAAATGGTCGCATTTGCGTCACTGAGGGGATCATACATGTAGTTTCACCAAACCTCTGATTATATAGGTTTATAGATTTATATCCGTAGATATAACTCAATGAATAGCAATCTTTGAGAGAGAATTCATTAATTCTTTTTATTGGCTTTAGTGAGGCCCCTGGCTTCATTCACATATGCGCATTGTACACGTATGTGCACACGAGTTTGGGTTAAGCCCCGCCCATCCGTAAATAGTTTTTGAACTATTTGCTATTCCCGGGTTGTGACGTCAGATGCCGGGATTGATGGCATTTTTTACCAATCATTTGTCTAGATTATTATTATGACGGATATAATCCCTTTTTATTTTTTGTTGAATGATGATGATAATACTAATAAAAGTAGTAATAATGATAATAATAATAATAATGATATTAATAATAATAATAATATTAATAATAAATAACATGATTAAAAACATATTAATAATAATATTTATAATAGATAACATGATTAAAAATATATTAATAATGTAATAATAATGATAATAATATTAATAATGATAATAATAAATGATAGTATTATAATATTATTGTTGTTGTTGTTGTTATAATGATGATGTTGAGGATTTTAGTAATTGGGCAATTCCATGAGAAATATAGTCATTGTTATTCTAAGGTCAGTTCCTACTCAATATTTACATGTATGTTGCTTTGTATTGTTGATACCTCTACACTTGGCCAACTTCAAAGTTCAAACCCTGAGCCACATTTCAGTAAGGGAACTTTAATTTCTGAGTTAATATTACACAAACAAGACATGAAAATTTGAGACAAATGTGTTTGTCCCTGAACTTCGTAAAGTTTCATGAAATGGGGTTCAAACAAAATACATGTATACATGTAAACTGGGATTTTCATGTTATTGCTAGATAGTTGACAACTCAATATGTAACATGTCATAAAAAGTTCTATAATTTCGGACGGAAACAAGCAAAACATGTTGCGTTATATTACGGTGTTTAGTTACATTACACTTTGTCCAGGGGGGTGTTTCATAAAAGTTGTCAGCATTTACATGTACAATTGTCAGCTGCGACAGTTACCATAGTAATAGATGGAGACCAGTGCTTCTCCGCCAATCAAAACTAAGGATTTAGCTGATATTGGTAGAGCTGACAAATTAGTCATTGCTGACCACTTTCATGAAACACCCTCCAGCACTAAAGTTTTAATATATTCAATCCTGTCTGCGAGTTACATGTATGTGTGACACAATAGCCTTCAGATCATCCAACTTAATACAAAAGACAATAATGTAAAAAAAAAATGTGCGTAGTTGGACAGTCCCATATCTAATCCTTTTTTTGGTTCTGGCAACTTTTCTTTGGTGTGTTGGAGACCCCTTTGCAACTGATGATGATCCACTACATTTAATACATTGCACCATATTTCTGTTGAAAACTTTCGTAGGCACAAGCTCATCCAATTATTCAATACTGAAATAAGCGAGTTTTGAAGCATGCTATGAAGAGATCGATGCTGTTCTTCTTGATGTATATGTATATGAATTTTAAACATAGAAAATTAGAAATCAATATGAATTTTAATAAGAAAGAGCGAAAATAAAGTTTTAGGAATTGTCCTAAAATTGCCCGATTGCCTAATCTTGTATCATAGACATATTCTTGTTTGCTTTAGAATCAACATTTCCATATTTCAATTCCATGACCAGAACTTGTGTTTATCTCTTCATCTGTATCGAGCCACTAATACCCCTTTCAAACTGGCCTCTTCACTTTTCCCCGGCGAACTTCTCCGGCACGCATTCCTCACTTCCTTGGCGAAGAAAAAAATGTACCCTTTCGCACTGACATCTCTTCCCGGCGAAAGTGGATGGGTGATTTCCTCGGGCGGAAGAAAGTGCAAATGAAAGCGCGCGCTTTTTTTAATTTGGATTTTAATCGTACTCTTTCTGTATTAATTGCAGATACCTAATTAATTTTAACACTGAAGTTCTGGAGATGACGGCTGGTTAAACACTTCTCAGCAGTTGCTGCTGATCAGCTCACTCGGCACGTCCATGCAGAATTAAATCGAACGAAAAGAAAATTGTAAACATTGCATCTTACTGATTACAAAATGGTGTTTGAAAAAATTACAACATATTCTAGAAATATTAGAAGCGCATTTTCAGCATGTAATATAACGCTCTTATAATAAATATTGTTAGTGAAAAAAACAAACTGTATGTTCGAGGGAATGATCGAAATGCTCGTAAAGCGTGGCTTTCTACATTTAGCCATGGAAATAATAGCTAGCTAGCAGGCCGAATCTCAGTTCAGGGGATTTCGGGGAGGGAAAAAATGACCCCTGACATCATTAATGAGGAGAAGCTCTCCGGTTTGCTTTCATACTGGCTGTTCCACCGGCGAACTTCGCCGGGAAACAATTTCATTGGCAAAGTTCTCCACCTCTAGAGGTGGAGAAGTTCGCCGGCGAAGTTCTCCTGTGTACCTTTCATACTGGACACTTTCCCCTTCGCTGGCGAACTTCGCCGGGGAAAAGCGCAATATGAAAGGGGTATAAATCTATTCTGCAAAATAATCAGAAGTGCACATTATTTGAGCTGCATTTAATAAACTTTCTTTATGGGGTTTTGGAGTCATTGACCTCTATTATGAACCAATGTCTTTTCTTCAGCTGTCCAAGATGCCGGCCCCGATCCGGCTGAAGGACCTGATCCGTAACATCCGTGCTGTCCGGACAGCTGCAGACGAGAGGGCCCTTGTCCAGAAAGAGCTTGCCCAGATCAGGGCGATGTTCCGTGATGAGGACAATACTTACAGGTGTCGCAATGTAGCCAAGGTTCTCTATATACACATGCTGGGATATCCCGCTCATTTTGGACAGGTAAGAAGCCATTTTGAATTTCGCAATCTCTTGAATTTTATTTTTCAATTAAAAGTGTATTGAATTGTGAATCGAGACCTTTAAATTTACATTTTTGAAAAGAAAATTACATTTAGTTGTATGTTGAGTTTTTAATATGATACGTAGTAGCCTGTATGAAAAAACCCAACAAATCTCTCAAGTCATTTTAACTAATAACAGTCAAGAAGGTTTAATGCATGATACTATTGCTTGTTTACTTCTGAAGAGAAAGAGATAAAAGAGAGAGAGAGAGAGAGAGAGGGGGGGGGGGGGGAGAGCTTACAGACACAGTGGTACTTCAACTGGTATGTTTTACATTCCACTATGGAATCTGATATTGAACGTGGACAGACTGTCCCCATACAGTATAATTTTGTGTATTTGAATGAGTCGATATATGTACATCATTCCCCACCAGCACTCCATACAGAGCTCGCACAGTGATCCTAAAATGTGTGTAACTTCATTTGTAAAGCTTTATTCTTGTATTTCTTTTAAATGAAATTCAAAAGACAAAGTCAAAGTCTTTTATTTCTTAAATAAATATATAATATTGTTTGCATGGATAGATTTTTTGGGTACAAGTATTTTTCTTTTATTTTAGTGACTTGTATTCTTTTTTTTTTCTTTTTTTACAGTTGGAATGTTTAAAATTGATAGCTTCACCACGGTATGCGGACAAGAGGATAGGATACTTAGGGGCTATGTTACTTCTTGATGAAAGACATGATGTTCACTTACTCATGACAAATTCAATGAAAAAGTAAGTCAAATATTGTGTCTCCTGTAATGTTTTTGAGAGTTCATATCAATTAGTATATCCCGTTTCATTTTGTACTTCAGAATGGTGTTTTTCGCTTGATATCTGATGTAGGCTTACATTCGTACAGTTCAGGGCCACGTCGTTCAAAGAGTTACGATTGATTTAATCAATCGCAACTATGGAAACCCATCAATGTCATAATTTATTTTGCAGGAAATTTACTCAAATGTCTTTTGTAAGCAAAGAAAAGCACACTGAACTGGCAAGTAAAGGATGAGTGCATGAATATACAGCATATCTAGGAAATATTTTGAACCCAACATGCATTTTAGATGTTGACGTTGCTGGCCGTCCATAGTTGCGATTGGATTGGATGAATCGCAACTCTTTGTAAGACGGGTCCCAGTTCTTACTCTCTACTCCCTGAGCAGCATTTAAGCTAATTGCTATTTCTGTGTTCACAAAGCATCACTTTACATCAACTTCTTCATGCCATTGTAAACACCAGGGGCCCGTAACACATAACTTAGCAATGATCGTAGAACACTTTTCTACGATCTATTGTATTGACTACAGTGTACAATCCATCGTGAAAATCAAGCGTACGATTAATCGCTAACCTTTGTGTTACGGGACCCTGGATGGAGAGTGGCAAATTTAGATTATTGTCTTGTTAAAGGAGGTATGTGCTGCAGTAGGATATGACCATAATATTGAATTTTCATGCTCTACTACAGTAGGACACATGTCACATGATAGAAATCTTACCAATCAAATTTTATACAGATTATATTTGGGTGTTGTACTATTTATTCATTTGTTTTTCTCTGACAGTGATATGGGCCATAACACACAGTACATCGTAGGTCTGTCATTGAGCTGTTTAGGTAGTATCTGCTCACCAGAGATGAGTCGAGATTTAGCTGGCGAGGTCGAGAAGATGATCAAAACGTCAAATGCATACATTAAAAAGAAGGTAATATCCTCTATTGATTGCATTTTTGTTTGAAAAACGGTGGATTGTAGGAATTCACCTCTAATGCAAAATGTAACACATCATGCTCAGTAGAGATGTGGCATTTGAGACAATTGAGGCCATTATTTTAGAACAAAGGTTGCAGTAGTCATTACATTTATTTTAACATCATAAATTGTTAATCAAGTCATGAAGTGAGAACTATTTGATTAAATTTTGAAATTAAAGCTGCAAGAAAATTTGACAGGTCTCCTTGTGTTGCCTCATGGGGAGAAGGGTGGGGGTTGGTCGGCTGGTACTAGTACAGATTTTGGAAAACCTGCAGTATTCTACGTACAGGTGCATTGTAGTAAGTACATAGTAACTGCGCTATGTAAATGGACATGTTATGTTACTAATAGAAGACTTAACCAGGGGTTTGTTTCATAAAGATTTACAACAATGATGTTTTTGCCATTATTGTAACTTCCATGGAAAGTTTGATTGTGATAGGCTGCTGAGCTCTGTTAACTTGTAGATTACTATAAGAGCAAACTTACCTCGGTTGTAACTCTATGCAATGAGTTCCAGATCTAAAACCTAGATTATTCTTATTAAGTACTGCAACATGCATGTTCAAAATTACATGCCATTTATTGTAGATTCTGTGGTTTTATGAACAGCGTTGCATTGTTTGATTATGCTATTGATTTTTTTCTCTTTTGATACAGGCTGTGCTATGTGCTGTACGGATTGTGAGAAAAGTCCCAGAACTGATGGAGATGTTCATTCCTTCCGTTCGCTCCCTACTAAATGATAAAAATCATGGTATGATTCGAAATAAAGAAAAACTACTCACATTATAATTAACTTCATATTTGCTTCAATATTTCAGTGCAAAGGCACTTTTACTGTAGGGCACATTCCTCTTTATTGGAGCAAAAAAAAAAGAAAAAAAAAGGGGGGGGGGGAAGAATTTGGAAAGGTTACTGAGATCCCAAAGGATAATAAGAGGGGCATTGTGGCCAGTCAGAGGGCCACCCACTGCTATTGCCTTGGTAGCCTTGATAGACAGGTAAATCTCAGGAGTCTACGTAGCCAGAGTCATTGACACAAAATCAGTTACACCCCCAAGATGGTATTCAATGAGTTGAAAAAAATGTTTGCTTATGTAGGAATAAGCCATGTACGAAGTCTATTCAATTTATGCAAGTACTGCTCTAGTGACCACTCATAAAGAAGAACCACCTGTTTATCAAGACCAGGAGAGCAGTTCATCAAAGGATTTGTCAGACTTTTTGTCTGATGAACCTTGTTTTATTTGATTGTTACCATAGTAAAATGGCATCTGAGCCAATCAAAATCAAGGATCTGAAAAATGTTGATGAAGCGCTCCCGGAACATGGCTTCCCTGCAATAGTTTTCCCAAATTATAACGTGAATTGCAGAAAACTGTCCATAAAGACCACCTTCTCATAAAGACCACTCTCTTCTCATCTCCCTTGGATGGTCTTTATATACTTGTCGGTGTTTCATAAAGCTGTGCCTAAGTTAAGAGCAACTGAAAGAATGACTGGTGAACCTTTATTACGCGCTAAATAATCACCAATGAAAATCTAATGGTGAATATCATTTACCACAAGAAAGGATCACCAGTCATATTTAAAGTCACTCTCAACTTACAAACAGCTTTGTGAAACTGCCCCCAGGTGTGATAATCCTGATCATTTTATTGCCCTGAATTGTCGTGATTGCTACTGTTGTCATAATCATTAGTAATTATTATGAAGTAATTAATTTCATTGTTTTTTGTTTTGCGTTTAAGGTGTGCAACTGACAGCTGTAGTGCTGATTACAGAGATGTGCGAGAAGAGCCATGATGTACTAGTTCACTTCAAAAAGGTTGGTAGTATTGACCTATTAAATCCTCATTGCCACCCTTCAATAATGGCATTGCAGTGAAACACTGCATGGATCATTTTGCAGTGTTCGGAGTGCTCTATTTCAAGTTTGAATGTCATGTTCATTATACTCAGGATTTGCAGTGCATTCCCCCCCCCCCCCCCCATCATGGCCTTAATGCATTAATGGTATATCTGTCATCAGGGGAGCATTTCATGACAAAAATTAGACGATGATTTTCACTGGTTATTGTTATAAGCTACCAAAATCCTTGCATCTGATTGGCTCAGAGCAAATTTGTCAATGAAAATTTCTGACTGTTTGCTCCATGAAATGCTCTGCAGTGTGAACTTTCCTGGTGGGCGTTTTATAAAGCTGTTCATATTAAAGTTAAGAGCGACTTAAAGAATGACTGGTGATCCTTTCTCGTGAGTCGTGGTTAATGGTATACACCAAAATGTTCATCCGTGATTATTTAGCGTGTAAGAAAGGTTCACCAGTCGTTCTTAAAGTCACTCTTAACTTACATGTAAGAACAGCTTTATGAAATGTCCACCTGGGTGGTGTTTTATAAAGCTGGGTGCTAAATCATATTCAGTTTAAATCAAATGTTTGTAGATAAAAATTCTCAAGTTGAACAAGCACCTGAACAGATATTCATTGTTTTCTTTCAGAATTGAATAGGTTCATAGGAAATGCACCTCCTTGGAGCATTTATTGGTATCTCATTTAGTGCAAGAAAGTGCCACAAGTTATGTGTAAAGTTTTGACATAACTTACAAATGGCTTCATAATACGCCCTGTGGTATTTAACATTCCACAATACCCAATCATTCATCGTGCCCTAGTGAAGGTATGAGTTAACTGTTCAGTTTACAGGTTTACAGGGAAGTCAAACAGCAGGGGCCTGTTGCATATGACTATTGATGGTAATACCTCATTCCCGCTTTCGCGCAATCCGTTACGAACTCCTCGATTGGCTGATTAACTGATCGCGAGAACTCTTTAACCATCCAAATTTTTTCTGCGATCAGTTCGATTGCCATGAGTGATTTGGGTCCCGTAACACAAAGGTTAGTGATTAATCGTATGCTTGATTTTTATGAGTGATTGTACATTGTATTCAATGCAATCAATCGTAGAAAAAATGTTCTACGATCTTTGCTAAGCTTTGTGTTACGGGCCCCAGATGCGATATGCTACGAACTGATATGATCACTGCTATTACGCTATTAAGATCACCGTTTCAATTGTGGCGCGAATCGTGAAACTGGGAACTAGGTATTAGTTTGCAATCGTTTTCACATGTGGGATTTTTTGTTTGATTGGCTCTCGAGCAAAGTTGCCATGTAGATCCTGAAGCTACCACAATGATGTTGTGCAACAAGACCCATCTTTCAGATGATAATTGATGGAATGAATTGATGAAAACATTCACATTTCTTAAATCATGGATCATTTATTCCTGTACTGGTATCTTGATATTTCACTCATCATTTGACCGATGCTTCATTATCAACATAATTGTTGAGGGATATTCGTCATGCCTTTCTCACAATTTTTCCCTTCTCTTCTAAATACAAGCTCCCTTTATTAAAAACAATGTGTATTGTTACAAGCTCCTGAAACCCTTGCATCTGATTTGCTCAGAACCAATAAGTCGGTGAAAAGCACTGGGAAGATGCTTCGTGAAACACTTCCCTGATAATTGATTAATTTGGAGATGTGCTTAGAAATTTTAAATACTGTTCCCAACACAGATATAGTACAGGTATTTGCTGCAGTTAAGAAATTGTTGATTAGATTGTGCCAATAATCTAGCACAAATATTGAGAAAGCATCCAATGGTGAATGCCTGAATATATCATGGCACACTGTGTCTCTCACTAAGGTTATTGCATTATGCAAATTATTGAACATAGATAAGTAGACTCATTAATTGAAAATCGAGGTGTAACCTTAGTAACAAGCATTATTTTGTTATAAAAGCACATTTCTCATTGGACGCTTTAATAATTCAGCAAAATTAATGGTTTCAAACCATTGGTTCGAAACAATCTTTGTGAATTTTGGCCTATCTGTGCAGATATTTTGCACATTATTGAATATTACATGAGAGGTATTTCTTGCTGAACTGACTCGTTGAATAACCTGGACAGAAACTTCTCAAATGCTTTCATTATAGGTATGTTTGCATACATGTACTAGTCTTAATTTATTTGTAAATGGCAATAATAATTAGGGGATATTATAAATAGGTGGTTCTCTATAGGCTTTGCAGTTATGAATAAACAAATCATAATTCTCACATCAATTTAGCAAATGTAGCCAAAAAAAAATTGATTTCACCAATTATAACAGTGTATAAGCCAGAATATAATATAATTCAAAGAAAACGCATTTAGGCAAAAGTAGAATAATTTGCTACGAGGCTTTTCGATTTTTGATAGGTTCATGTTTACAGGCTATTAGTGATTCGAAATGTGTTCATGTCGGATAAGTGATTTCAAATAAATGTATGTAGGCTAAGTAGCTAAAAAAAATTACATGCAGGCTATGTAACTCTTGCTTTGAGATGCACTCTACAGCGTTTTTATAATTGAGGTTTAAATAAAGATGTCCTCTCTATGCATATGCATCTTTGTGAGATAATTAATTTTGGATGTATTATTTCATTGTTTCAATCTCTGGTATTTTCGTATGATTAAGCTGGAGTAAGAAGATTTTTTTTTATTACAAGTATTTGTAAATTCGCACAAAGGAGAGATTCTTACTAGTTGCATAATAGGGCTCTTGAACATTGAATTACAAGATGGAATTAACAGGGATGTAACAGGAATTTGGGAAATGCTTATAATTGCTTTAATGAAATTCCTGATTGTATCTTCTGGGTTGATTATTGCATGCAGATCAAATTTGATATGTCACTCAGCTATACTTATAGAAGACAGATTGGGGTAAGGAAGAGAAGAGGAGCTATTTAATCAGCCGTAGTTTTGTCAATCCCTTCGTAGATTAGATTTAACACAGCTAACCGATGGTATCATATATCTTCATGTGAAGTCATTAGATACATATATTAATTTAGTTATGTAGCAGCTTTTATCAATATGTGTGGAGTAGGCATAGAATTTTTTTTCTTTATCACACCATCATGGGCTATAGGGAAATATTTATAACTCTCAACTTTGAAGAGCATTCCCACCTGCAATGCAATGCTGATTTTTTATGGTGATAACTGGCCTTACATTTCAATATTTTTAGGGCCAGCCCACCTTTAAAAGGGCTCATTTATTACACACAAATGGGAAAAATAAAAAAGGACATGACAACTATCCAATGCTAATGATAGGGTCATTGAGGCCAGTGAAATGGGCAACTAAGGCCTTGGCTTAATTGAAGCCCTTCTGCAGGAATGATATGCTTGTCTTTATTAGATTTGACATCCTGACTAATAAGTATTTGTTTTAATTTTGGAATGGAGAGGTACATGTAGCTAGTAGTCAAAAGTATTAATAAAAGGAACCCTGTGGGTATTGATGTATTGCAATCCTGTAAAGACTTCATCACTTCAGAAGAATTATACTATTCTCACCCACAAATAGTGAAAATTCAGTTTTGAACAGCTATATGCAGTTTATTTAAGTTTCATTTGGGGAGATAGATCTATTATCTATACAAGGCATTTTAGCTGTTAAATCAAAAGTCATCTTTCGTACGCTTCTTTCAATCCAAGACCAAAGTGGTAAATATTTGCCATGTTGCCCTCTTCCAGGTTTTGCCTGTTGGAATGCTGTACAAAAACAGATGGCAACATTTGCCATATTCCTGAGACAATAATAATATTGACTGGCTCTTCTTCTGGGGAACATAAAAAAAATATATTGCCCTTAAAGGACAAGTCCACCCCAACATAAAGTTGATTTGAATAAAAAGAGAAAAATCCAAGAAGCATAACACTGAAAATTTCATAAAAATCGGATGTAAAATAAGAAAGTTATGACATTTTAAATTTTCGCTTAATTTCACAAAACAGTTATATGCACATCCTGGCTGGTATGCAAATGAGGAGACTGACGTCATCCACTCACTATTTCTTTTGTATTTTATTATATGAAATATGAAATATTCTAATTTTCTCCTCATTGTCAAGTGATACAACTATTAATTCCTCCCTGAACATATGGAATTAGCATTGTTTAATACTATATGGTTCAGTCAAGTTGGTCCTTATTGTCAAATCTATAAGAAATGAAATATTGTATAATTCAAACAATAAAAAACAAAAGAAATAGGGAGTGATGGACATCATCGACTGAGTCACCTAGTTGTGCATATCACTGTTTTGTGAAAAATAAGCGAAACTTTAAAATGTCATAACTTTCTTATTTTACATCCGATTTTGATGAAATTTTCAGCACTATGCTAGTTTGATTTTTCTTTATTTATTCAAGTCAGCATTTTCCTGGGGTGGACTTGACCTTTAAAAGAATCATGTTGCATTCCTTTAAAGACTCAAGGCCAATATGATTCTGTTGCAGGCAATATATTTGATGTCCCCCCCTCAAGGCCATTCAATATTGTATCTGCCAGTCTTTGAGGACAGGAAATATTCTTTGGAGTTAATTTGGATTTCGTTTGTGTCATTGTATTCCTAGTTTGGTGAAGCTTATAAAGACATTGTATGAATAACATATACATGTACTTGTTTTATTTACTGGTCCTTTATGGTGAAACCTGTTTGTTTCTTTGTTTTGTTTCCAATTCACTTGTCAACCTAATACAGTTGGAGGTATGTTAACAATCATTTCTGTACCGTTTCTATTGAAAAAAACAACAACAAACAAACTTCCCTTTCTTCTTTACTTTTCGTGTATTATATGTGCTTTCACTATTGCAGAGCTTACCACAATGGAAAGATCAAATTATTCAGTTAGATGATCATGAAACATAGGGAAATGCGTTATTGTAGGCAGTGATTGAAATGGACGATAAGTCAACAATGCTTTGCCACTTTGAAGGGACTGCCCCCCTTCATGAGTCTAGAATTCACCTAGTAATTTCATTCATTGGAAAGCTGATGATTTTCATTGTGGATAATGGTCATCAATCTGTAGCTTTTATTCGGTATCCCTCAATTATTTCACTGAGTTTGTCACATGTGTGCTTGCATAATATTTTATTTTTGTATTTGATTGCAATGATAAATAAGATATTTTACACTATTTATGTTCTTGTATAGCCAGGCGTGTGTGATGTTGTGATGTTCAGAGGTATTTGTTATGGATTTTTTTGTCTTTGGCTCTCCATTTCAGCATGAAGATGGAAATTTGTCAGTTTGTGTTTTACCCTAGGTTTTTGAATTCCTTAACTGTACATTGGAATGGGTTGTTTATTAGCACATTCCTTTATTTTTCTATTTATAAGCATTACATATTGTTGTCGACTTCGTATTTTAAGAAAGGAAAGAAATCCTTTCCCCCTCATTTCCATACAAAAATAGAATTAAAATAGTTAAATGTAATGTTGTAACCCGCAAGTGAAAACCCGAACCGTACCGTCCCGTATAATCCAATAATTTGCAAGCGGGACCCGCTGACCCATCGGGTTTTAACCCGCAAGTCAATTTATCTTTGAAAAATGAAAATTATTTCTGCAATCCCCACACTATACAGGCTCAAATCAGAAAAATATATGCCAACTGCTAACCTAGCCTAGAGTAAATTTACTTACAATTTGCAAATTCGCCTTTTATTCCGGAGAGAAAATGTTTTTTTGGGTTACTTTGTACCACGACATGGGTCGGCTCTGATCTCGTAATCGAAAGCATTGCGCAATTAACTCCTCGGATCGGAGCCGCAGCTCAGCGCGCGCTAGCTAGCCCAGGCTGCCCAGCAAAGATCGGCAATGTTGTTTTTCAGTCCAGGGGCCTGTTTCAGTGAAACAGGCTCAGGACAGTCGACACGGCGACTCACAACAATCATAATTACAATATTCAATTCTATGGGACCTCGTCTATAAAGTAATCAAAATTGAAATCAATACCTTGATAATGATACAGTCAATTTTTTCTTCTCGTATATCTCGTTATTATTTCTTTCTGTTTTTGCATTTCATTCGATATGGCCGCTGAAATTCGATGTTCAGTTTCCCGTCGCCCGCCCGCGTTATGAAATTTGGACCACGTTTAAAAATCAAATTCTGAAAATAATTCATTATTTTACTATTTTGACATAGATCTAGATTCAGAACTGATATAAAACATTAATATAAGCTTTTCAGTCACAATTACTTGTATATCATGTAAATACCTGTAAATCTTTTCTTGTTTTTTTCTTGTGAATGGAATGACACTGCATGCTCAACCATATCTCGAGCGATGTTCGTGCAGGCTCCACTCAACTTCACTTCTGCTACACTACGCTCTACCTACCCGTACCCGATGTAGCTCTAGTGAAGTGGAGTGGAGCCTGCACGAACATCGCTCGAGGTTTGGTTGAGCTACCTCAATAAATCCCATAGTCTAGTAACCTCGCATTGGTGAGTTGTCATACGGCATAGTAACATCCAAAAATACCTTTCTTATTTGCTAATTATAACTTAAAAATAATTTGTTTTATTTTTGCAGGGCATGAGGTAAATATCAGACAAAAAAAATCATCAAACAAAACTCACTCTGTTTTACAAGGCCGACGGGAGGCTCACGCACGTACGCATTGAGTCTGAGCTCTGTCTCTCTGCCAGAGCTCTGGGGGACAATTCGCTCTGTAAAGGCCTCAATGATGGTGATTTTATGTTTCAGACAGAGTTTATATTTCGGGAATATTATTCAAAACTGCCAATAAAGTTAGATGATTTCTTCATTGTCATGTATATTTAAGTTATTAATGAGTTCATTCTCACCAAATTTAGACTCCCCCATAGAGAAATGCAATTTTCATGGAGATCTGCATTTTCAAAGAACATCAGGAAAAGTTAGGGTATGTGGGCCTTTATTACATGGCCAAGTACTGGAATTAGATGGAGTAGAAATTAGATATTGAATTCATTTATATCCAAGTTCAACTCATAGTCACACCCACATCCAAGATTGTAAGCATGATAAAAATAACTTTAAAAATCATGCAATATTAAACAATAAGTAATAATTAATTTAATAAGTGAACAGGTATTCCTCAAAATACAAAAACGTAGCATTTGAAAAGAGCCCCCAAAATGCAAAAAGTAGCCTCCAAAACGGTAGAAATGGAGCCCCTGAAATATTACAAAAAAATGAAAGTGGAGCCCCCGAAAAAAAAATGATTGATTTGCTCCCTGGCTTCAAGACAGTTCCACAGAATAAAAGTGCGTTCAAAGGTTACAAAAGGTCAAACTTTCATCTTCTGGAAAATAATGAATAATGAAATCCTCATTATGAGCTGGAAAAAATGGGACGGGAAACTCAACATCGAGTTTCATTGGCCTATGCGATTGCTTTTGACTAGACTGCGCGCGCTGCGCTGCACTGGCGCTCCTTCGAAAGAGCAACTCGATGTATTTATGTCGAACTGTCTCAGTCCTGTTCACTGTTCACAAGACAAAAATATGCTGGCATTTTTTTAAAAGGAAATATCTACGTCTCTAAATAAATTCGCCACGTAAGAAGCACATGATCCTAACTCAATTTTTATTGTTAATGTTTTTATTATGCGTCGTTACTTCTCCCTTTTTTTCGCATGACGGTCTGCGGGTTTGAGAATGAACTCGGCCCGGCCCGCAACCCGCGATCTGGGGCATACCGGCAGGTTAACCCGTACCGCAACGGGTGCGGGTTACAACATTAGTTAAATGATATTATTCATATAATCTCTTGTTAGAGAAATTCAGTTTCAAACTACCACCGCCCCCACAAAATATCTCCCAAAGAGAAATAAACTTTATTTTTAAAGCCACTTGACTATCTACTTTTTTTTGCCATGTTATTTTGATTGTAGCGTTGCTGTTAAATACTTAACCATTTGTTTAAGATTTGAAGGAAAAAAAACAATTAGATAGTGATTAAAATGCCTGAATTCGAACTGTATAAAAACTGTTTTAAGATATATATGTGTGTCTTCAAAATAGCATGTTTTTACAACCATAATATTGATGTATATATTGAATGAATTATGTTATAAAAAGGCAAACCCCATTTTCATTAAAAATAATTTGATTTGTACATTAGTTCAGAAAAATTTGAGCATGCACTCACGTTTTGACATTATAAAGTCCAACCTGTCTCAACAACTTGTTGTCTTGAAAAAAATCTTGCATGCTCGTGCACTGTTCGTTATTATTATTATGTTGCATATTCATGGTGAAGGGAATATAATGTACAATGTAGCTCAGGGGAGCGTTTCATGAAAGGACTTGTCGGACGTTTTATCCGACAAGTCCCACTTTATCCGACAGTTACCATAGTAACAGTACCTCTCAGCCAATCAACATCAGAGAAAGATGTCAGATCTGACAACTTGTTGGATGAAAATGTTGATGAAACACTCCCCTGGTATACCACATCTGCAAATTTCTCCTGATCATTTGAAAGCGAAAAAATTATTTTTTAAAGTTTTGATATGCAATGATTGTGTGGAGAGAATTGCACTTTGAATTGATTTTTTTTGTTGGTGTCTATCATCAACAATTACAAATATTTGTTAAATATTTGGCCAGAACTTGATTAAAGATAATCTCCAGGAGGATTATCAAAGAGTGGCTTTCTTGCAATTGAAATGGAAGCCAAAATTCACAATGAAGTGAAATGTGTGACAGAGGAAAAAAATATGAAAAAAGTAATGATGAACTTTTGCAAGATATTGTATTAAGAATAAGAAGATTAAGATTGTTTAGAAAAAATAGATCTTTTGTATCTGAAATTGGCTATTGATTGGGACAGATGGTAGGGACTGCTCTCCCAATCGTACTAACATATAAGAACCAGGAATGTTTGTCACCCCAAGCAATTTTCCTTTCTGGGCAGTTATTGTTACATGTATTTAATGTCAAAAAAACCTTTCTGTTTGGGTTGGATTACCTCTGAAATTAAATATGTTAAAGGGGAAGAAAAAAAATTAATGTAAAAGTAAAAGAATACTGCCTGTATGATTGAAAAAAGGAAGATTATTGCAAATTAAGCAAAAGAATGTCTTGTTTCAAAAGATTTCAAAATGACATATTTTGAGCTAAATCAATATTAAACAGTTTTTTTTTTAAATTTTCAACCCTTGTCTTAATGTTTGCAGCTTGTGCCAAACCTTGTACGGATACTCAAGAATCTAGTCATGTCGGGCTACTCACCGGAACATGATGTCTCTGGCGTTAGTGATCCATTCCTTCAGGTTAGTCATTCTTTGGTAGATTGCCACTTGGTCTACACCCACTTGGTCTACTTTCCGTTTGGTGTCAACCCACATGGTCTAATCCCTACTCCATCTATATCCAGTTCAACTGCTAACTATATGAATTACTGGTAATACGTAGCAGGGAATAATTTCGCTTTACAAATTTGAATAGCATTTTTGGTCGTACGTAAGAGAAAAGCTCTCAACTAAGTAATGTACAGTCCTATGTAAAAATATGCTATACAAAAGACTTTATGTGTAGCAGTCTTTAAAAAATGTGGAGCAAATTGCAATGCGATACCAGGAAAATTATTCCCTGCATACTGGTACTTATAACGTGACTTGTTAATATGATTATTGCAGTATGACTGTACGAGTAACAAATTACTTTGTTGTCATGGTAATAGTGCCTATATTACAAGACTGCACTGCTCAGAATGTTGCATTGTGGGTTAGGAACCTGGCCACATTTGAGTAGTTTAGGTGTTTCTTTTAATTCTGCTGGTTAGTATCTGCTTTAAAACGATCCTTGATGCAATGACAGGTGAAGATCCTTCGGTTGTTACGGATCCTTGGCCACCGTGATGCAGACTGCAGCGATGCCATGAACGACATCTTGGCACAGGTGGCTACCAACACAGAGACCAGTAAGAACGTTGGCAATGCAATCCTCTACGAGACTGTCCTCTGCATCATGGATATCAAATCGGAGAGCGGTCTGAGGGTACTGGCAATCAATATCCTCGGAAGGTTCCTTCTCAACACAGATAAGAATATCAGGTGAGAGAATCGACAAGTGTTCTGTGGAGTATTCTTTTGCAACTTGCGGTTCATGTGCAAGAAACCGATTTGCTACCATAGGTTCAGCAGCCTGACTGATATCGCATTGATGTCTATGATACGCTTCGGCCAGATTCATGTCCGTCCTTATAAGACTCTGAGAATGGCTACGTGGAAGCCAATTGGCACGTTTGTAGAGAGATAAAAATTCTTGTCCATGTTGACAGAATTTGCTAAACCATTTGTGGATCAAGCATCCCAGACATAGCTTGCCATCTCACTTGCATCACTGTAAAGTCCTGTCCATCGCTGAGCGAAAACTCACAATTTGTGAGGGATCTATAAGATTAGAGGATTGCTTGACAAAACGTCAAGGTCAAATCATTACCATAATGGTCACTTATACAGACTGACACAAGTGACATTGGGTTAACCATGTAAATTGTGTTGAATGCGTCCTCACATCCAATAGTTAACGGACATCCAACATTACCATGCAAACTCCTATAAACCTATGTCACAATAGAGACGCAGATGTCATGAAATTGGGGAATTCCCTTTTGTCAAAGTACGTTGAGTATATTTTGTTTTGGCTTATGTCATCATGATTATGATTCTTGTTGTTGTTGTTCGTAGGTATGTTGCTCTCAATACACTCCTGAAGACTGTGCAAGCTGATAACAATGCAGTGCAGAGGCATAGAAGTACTATAGTGGACTGTTTAAAAGATCCAGATGTATCAATTCAAAGGTAAGAGCACTAATTAAAAAAAGAAATTATCACATCTTGATCCAGTCTATATTTTAAAGAAATCATGTTGCAAATGTCATTTACTCTTTATACTACTTTACAGGTTTCCATGACATTTGCTCCGGTGACAATAGCTCCGCTTAAAATTCCACACACTAATTGATTGACTAAATTCAACCTTGGATTTAGCTCTATACTCTTTCCTAATCATAACCCTTAACCTAACACAAAACCCTATTGCGACCCTAACCCTACATGATAAAGCCTGGAGAAATTGTCGCAGGGGCAAATGTCCTGTCACCGAAAGGTCATGTACTCCTTCAGTTTATATAATATGTTTGATTTTCTCTTTTTTTGTACTTTATTTCAGGAGAGCAGTAGAGCTATCGTTTGCACTCATCAATACATCCAACATTAGAACAATGGTGAAGGAATTAATCTTCTTCTTAGACAGGGCTGACCCTGAGTTCAAGTCGTACACATCATCAAACATCTTCCTCTCATGTGAAAGGTAAGTCTTAACTAGGGCTGAATCATAACGTTTTTTTTTCAGTCGACTGCTCGTAATTTTTGATAAAGGTTTGTGGACTACGAAAATAAATAAAATGGCTAAGAAATTCAGTGTCACCAGAGATCATGAATTTCAACCACTTTAAGGTCTAAATTTTCTTATCTAGATAAATAAAACTGTCAAATGATACCATAGATCCAAACCTTTGATCAAGCAAGTAGCTTGGAATAACAGTACTAACAATGAGAATTTCTAAATTTTCCTGCTCGATTGCCTTGACTTTATCGACCCATAATGTGCGTGGGCGCAGCCATGTTTTTCTGTTTGTTTGCGACTTGTAGACACTCATTGAGAATTACAGTGTTAACTGTTCCAAAATCATTCTTATTTATTTCTGATTAATTGATTATGCTAGTTCATGCATAAAAAAAAGGATTCAGCTTTTAATCTGTAAATAAAGCTCAAAATGTCATTCTTATCTATCTTGATAAGGACATAATTCACAGAATCGTACTTTTCCCATTTCTTTGCTAGCTCTCTTCATTGAGAAGCCGTTTGATTTTTGTTAATGTTAAAACTGCACTGAGCATGCCTTGAATTCCACTATTTTTAGGTCAAGGCCACTTTTTCATTGGGCAAATTTCTGTATTACAGCATAAATAAGGAAAATGAAAAGGTTGCACAAAAATCCACCACCAATAGGAGGAGCACTCAAAAGGGCATCAAAGAGTATATATGCAGGGCTGCTATTAAAAAAATTAAAATAATCATGATTTTCATGTCAAATTATGCCATTATGCTTTTGACCTCAATTATTACTCTTTTGGGGGCGAATATTTTGTGTTAACATTTGATATGATATAGTAATACATTGGGCAGTGGCGAACTCATCTGAAGCGGCCAATGATGCTCATTATTAGCTCATCATTATTTATGCAAAAGAGAGAGTACCAGAGATGATTCTGAATATGAACCTTAAAAGAACGAGGATTTATTTCTTTTTAAGGAATCTGTTCTCTTATAGTACCTCTTCAGAGAAATTTATAACACAGCATGGGGCATATGACAGAGCTTCCAAGTCTCCCGGATCCTGCGGGAGAATACTGGATTTCGATCGAATCTCCCGTTCTCCCGACCCCATGCTAAAATCTCCCGGATAATCGTGATTTTTAGCTGTTAAATTGTAAAATTCATACAAACGGCTGTTTTACAAGTCTAGCATGTTCAACTCCCTTTACACCCACGTGGAACCTCCGAATCATTTTCATTTTATCCAGTAACTTTTACCAGTTTTTGTGTAATCGTACATTGATTTCCAATGTTAATGAAGATAATTTTACAAAACGACAGGTGAATTAGTCTAACAAGCCATTTTATTTCCGGGTTCTGCAATGTGTTGCATGGAAACACTTTAGCGGCACTCCATGCACATGCCCCCCGGTGCGGCCCTGCCTGGTCTCCGGTACGTGGGCTACGCCGCGCCATCGCAGGAGGCTACGAGAAGGGAAGTCCACGAGCATTGCGGGGCATTTTTCGTAAGCTTTTGTGCGCTTTATTCGAGCTGAAACTGTGGATCAATCATGGGATTAACAAGTGGATTACTTTCAGGAATAATTTTATTGACAATCCTGAAGAACAGAAGCAAAGTGGATATTTTTTCGCCTACTAAAGTTTCACTTGGGTTGATCGGATTCAAACATTTTCTCTTTCGTGAGTGAGCTAGCTTAAGCTTGGCGCTGGTTGGCTGAGCTGTGCAGTGCGAAGCACGCCCCGTCCCGAATCATCCACTCTACAATCGCATTGATCATGGAGATGGAGTCATGCAAGACCAAGACGACAAAATATTTTTCGAAGTTTAAAGAATTTTTAAGCGGAATGGGACTGTGTGACAATTTTCACAGGAATCACTCAGACAGAGACTTTAATTACAGGCCACATAGACTAGAGTCTATAAAGTCTTTACAGGGCCAGGCAAGCTCATGTACCATGTTTACCACTAAAGTTACTGAAGCCCCTTCCCCTCTGGACAATTAAAGGTATTTTCATGTTCAATGCATTCTTTTATGAATTATTGAAAATATCAAATGTTGTTTCTTAATGTGTTTTGCTATCCAACTTCCATCCGTGGGACAGCGTTCCGCCGCGCCGCTCCCTCACAAAACCATAGTACATGTACCTCCGCAAAATCTACTGGATTCTATCTTCCCAATGTTGGCAGCTCTGATATGAAATGACTGACTTTTATGTCAAAGTGATGACTTTTGAGCTTCTAGATTACTACTTTTTACTTTAAAAGGTTGGCAGCTCTGTATATGGCCTTGGTGGCTTTGGATTAATTTATGTTGACTTCCTGTTGATATGTTTTGGTGCTCCTTCTTGACAGGTACTCTCCAAACAAGAGGTGGCACATAGACACCATGATGCGTGTCCTGTCGGCAGCTGGTAACAACGTCCCCGATGAGTCGGTAGCCAGTCTTATCCAGATGATCTCAGACACGTCATCGCTCCATGCCTACACTGTACAGCAACTCTACAAAGCAGTCAAAGAGGACATCAGTCAGGTTAGTCAGATTGCAATGACAGTTGGGGAGCATTTCATGAAATCAATTGTGTGTGATTCTCACTGACTATTTGTCATCAGCTGCTGAAATCCTTGTTTTTGATTGGTTCAGAGCAAATATGTCGGTGAAAATCGCTTACAAGATGTTCCATGAAGCACTCCCGAGGTTTGAACGTTTCTTCCGGATTTCAACTCCAACCTGGCCCTGATAGGGAGTTTGGGATTGGTGATGTCGGAGGGGAGGGGGGGGGGAGGAAGTTGATAATGTCTGAAACTGTTATGGAAAACTTTCTTTAGATAGGGGTGATTCTCATCAAATTGTTACTAGTTACTACTGTACATTACTTTGTCCCATTTGTGCGAATTGATTTGGTGAATCTCATTCCAAATTTCAGTCTCCTACCATGCTGGTGGCAGTAGGGTTACATGTAACTTGCCTTTGCTCGAACTGTAGCTCAAGAGATAATGATGGTCAAGCCGAAGGAAGGCCTGTTGTAATGTTAAGGTGACTGAAATTGGATGAAAAGTAATACAGTAACACTGCCGACCCATATCTAATGCTTATTAATAAAACAGGCATGAAGCAGAATTTATATAGTAGTAATGTAATGAGATATTTTACTCACAAGGATTATGATATTGTTGTTCCATTCAGTTACACATATTATGGAGAATATTTGAAAAGGAAAGACTTCATTTATTGCATGAAAAGTACCTCAGTAATCATCCCCAATATCCCATGTGTCCCGCAAACAATGTAAAGTAAAACTTTTGGATATGTGATCGTCTCAAATGTTGCGGGATTGGGGATAGCACTTTTCCTTATTGTCATGAAAAGATAAGGGATCTAGAATTGCTTTTGGTTTTTCAAGTTGTGCAGATGAAGGGGGTGTGTAATTTGTTACAGGAAGCATGTATGGTGATGAAGTGTCCTTTGGTTCTGTATTTGCACGTATTTTTATTATAATATTTATAATAAGTAAGCAAACAAGAGTAAAGAGGTGAGGAAAGGACCCCCACGTTGTGGCATGCCTGCTTACATTCCTCGTTCGCAGCTTATGTACATTTCACGTGATATGATACCCGTGTATTCATTTTGACCGTGCCTTGTTGGTTTCATGTACATTTCAAGTGACTTGATGTA
Organism: Lytechinus pictus; assembly: GCF_037042905.1. Lineage (NCBI taxonomy): Eukaryota > Metazoa > Echinodermata > Echinoidea > Temnopleuroida > Toxopneustidae > Lytechinus > Lytechinus pictus. The sequence continues at coordinate 45,965,054 of NC_087246.1, read as the reverse complement.
AGTTGTGTATATGCTTTCAGTCTGAGCGTGACTCTTGCGCTGAAGGTCTGCAGCATTGGAGTTGTCCTGGGGTTAGCTTAAAACCTTACAGAGAGGTCCATCGAGTGAGTACTGGCTGGACTGCATGCATGGAAGGATAACGCCACTTGGAATGATTATAATAACATCATGCTTGCTCCTGATCAGGGCCGATATTAAATTCATTACCTAAGTCAGAATTATTTGATTTGATTTCCGAATGATTCTTTTCTTTCAAATTACGCAACTACTCAATTCAATTCAATTGAAAAAAAAAATGGTTTATGAAGAGAAACATGTGTTGCAGCCAATGTTATAATTTCTCAGTTAAATATATCATAAGTGCACACAATGGTAGTATTGATTACATACTACAAATTTACAAATGACATATTCTAATAAATTAATTGGATCTCACAAGCAAGGATGTTTTGATCAGACAAAGACTGAGGAATAAGCCATTTTGAACACACAATGGATAGCCCCTCCTATCTTTGTGATTAAAACATTCCAGTGTCATTCATTATTACAATTCTCCCTTGAAGTTGACTTATTAATTGGAAAAAAGTGGATGTAAATTCATAACAAAGTTCTTACTTAGTGAAATAAGTAATACTGACTTAATCCAGGTACTGAATTGAATACAGGTCAAGCTTACTAACCTTGAGTGCTTAACTGCAGTTTAAATATCGGGGGAAAAATGTACAAATGAAATTTACTCAAGATTTCTCTTTGTACTTGTACAATGTTGACTTATTTAAAGCCAATTTTAAACATCTAGTAATACATGTAAATAGCTCAATGGCAGAGAAAATATGTTTTCTTTTTTACTTTCCTTTCAAATTAACATTTATTATTAAAACCCAATAGATTTTTTGTGAAGGCTACTTTGGAAGGGGGGGGGGGGGTCATTTTTAAAAATTATTTGGAGGCCTAACTACCCTTAGCTAATTTTTCTCTAGAGCTGCTCAATAGATTTGACTGTAATAATGAAATGTCAAGCAAATAACATGTAAGCTGTAACTTGTACTTGTAGCTTTACTTCATCCATTTAAGCCCCTTGGTTTATCTTTTGCCATCATTAAAAGTAAGTCCTATCTTACGGCGTGAATGATTATCAAACTGTTTGTGGACAACATTGGAGCAGTGTTAAATTGACTGTAAGACAGAGTATTGTCAAACTTTAACAAATGAAAATTTCGCATGAAAACACATAATTGTTTGAAATATGTTAATGAACATTTGCTTTGGTGTCTTACCATGTATTTATGCTTGTATTTGTTTTTAATGCAATATGTATGTACATTGATGCCAAGTCTTCAAAGATCTGTGTTCTTTTCTACAATGTTTAGATTTGAGTTCAATGTATGATTTTTAGCATGATTGTATGATTTTGTTTGTGATTGCATTTCAATACAGCATATACACATGTATATTTTTCTCAAGAATGGATTTATGATGCATGAAAAATTGTTTAATATTTTATCCCTCACTAATTTAGTTAAGCATATCTCCAGTATACATGTGTCTATGAATTTTTTTTTTGGCATCAATTCGCAGCTATTATGACTTCAAATAGATGTAACAGGAGTTCAAAAGGCAAAAAAAAGTTTATGTCAAAGGAATCCTACAGTCTTTTGCCTTAAATAAAATAAAAGCACTGCAGTACCTGAATATTAAAGCTGATATTGACTTTGGCAGTCATCTTGATTTTCTTGATGAGAGTGGCATCATGAATAATTAAGTTTAAGCTTGCAAACAGTATTGTATAAATTGTTCCCACCCTCACCAAAAGATTAAATCACACATTTTGCAGTGGCATCATAGATTATTTATTGTAATTACCATGTATTGCTCTATTAATGACTCCTTTCTATTACAGCAACTCAAATATTATAAAAACCCATTGCAGTGTTGTATTTTGATGCACAATCTAGCTGTTTTAATTCCTGAAAATTATTCCCTTCCAAACAGGGAAATTCCCTTCCTTAGAAAATGGAGAGCAATTTTCACACTTGTTAATCTTTATTGATGTACAGTTACATACATCATACATGTACATTTTCTTTTTCATTCCTTTGTCTGCATGTATCATATAATTCTATTACATAATATATATTTTTTTTAATTTCACCTTTAGCAGACCTGTATTATATTGTAGAGAGATCTTACTCATATATTTGAATTTTTAGTATTTCAGTTTATTTTACAGACTGTATGAATTAGAACTGGAATATTCCTGACCATGTTTCTGAGAAACGTTGGGAAAACAAAACTTCAAGCAACCCTGTCTTCAATAGTCCTTGTGCACAGCATGAAGTAGTGCTACATCACTTCATGTTAATGATTCAGACAAAATACACGTAGCATCAGGGTAGTGTTTCATGAAGCAAATAGTGATTTTTCACTGACTTTTTTGTTCTGAGCCAATCAGATGCAAGGATTTCAGTAGCTTATAACAGTCAGTACACATCATTGACTATTTGTTTCATGAAACACTCCTCGGTTCTGTCCATGGTCCTGTGTACAGAATATGGCCATGTAATCCTAGAATATCTTCATGGACAATATGCATGCCATACATTACTAGCACTGGTTGGGATGGCCATGGCTGATTTGACTTGGTGTCGGAACTAACTGTCATCAGCAAGTTTTCCATTCAATTGTCGTAAAGTTCCTAGTTAAAATCCTTGGCTCTCTTTTCCTTACAGCAACCGTTGGCGCAGGTGTCTGCTTGGTGCATCGGAGAGTACGGGGACCTGCTGGTAGCGGGCGTGGTAGACGAGGAGGAGCCCATCCAGGTACGTACCTTCTACCTATCTGAGCTCAGCGTTGATCAACTCAAATCACCACCGTCCTATGATCCAGGCCTTACAGAGCCATTGGAGGTGTGTAGGCGTATTGATCCCGAGGATAGCAAAGATTCCCAAACTAACAAATCCTATTGCGCTTTTAATTCAGGGGTAGTGGCTATGCCTCACATATTCATTAGCAGGTGTGAAGGCATAACACTCCCAAGGATTCTTAAACTAACACTCCTATTGCGCTATTAAGTTAGGCAGGGTTCCCACAGTCATGGAAAATCCTGGAAAAATTTGTGGTCCTGGAAAGTTGGGGAAAAGTCAGGGAATTTGGAAAATTTGTGAAAAGTCATGGAATTGCATTTACCTCTTGGCTATGGCAGCTTTCCAGTTTGTCGTGTCTCGCAACTCTCATACTCTGTGATCATACACTGCTATTATAATTGGTGTTCATGATTTTACATAACTCCCAGGACGTCACGGGAAGTCATGAAAAGCAGTTATTTAGTCATGGAATTCTGTTTTCTAATTTCTGTGGGAACCCTGGTTAGGGGTAGTGGCTGTAACTCACATATTCATTGAGGGTGTTTAGGTGTATCGCTCCCCAAGTTACAAAAGATTCCCAAACTAACACTCCTAGTGCACTATCAAGTTAGGGGTAGTGGTTATATCTCATGTATTCATTGACGGTGTTTAGGTGTGTTGCTCCCCAAGTTACAAAAGATTCCCAAACTAACATTCCTATTGCGCTATTAAGTTAGGGGTAGTGGTTATATCTCATGTATTCATTGACGGTGTTTAGGTGTGTTGCTCCTCAAGTTACTAAAGATTCCCAAACTAACACTCCTAGTGCACTATTAAGTTAGGGGTAGTGGTTATATCTCACATATTCATTGAGGGTGTTAGGTGTATTGCTCCCAAGGCTAGAAAAAATCCCAAACTAACGCTCCTATTGCTCAATTAAGTTAAAATGAAATCTATGTCATTGTCACAAAATTTTGCAGAGTTACTTTAGCACCTAATTATTCCAAATATGCACAAATTAACATGGGTACATGTGCTTGATTTTTTTGCTATTGAGCTTTGAAGTTCACCCATTTAGTCGAGAAACATGCAATAACAACAATTTTGCGTTCTTAAAGGACAAGTCCACCCCAACAAAAAGTTGATTTGAATAAAAAGAGAATAATCCAACAAGCACAACACTGAAAATTTCATCAAAATCGGATGTAAAATAAGAAAGTTATGTCATTCTAAAGTTTCGCTTAATTTCACAAAATGGTTATATGTACATCCTGACTGGTATGCAAATGAGGAGACTATGACGTCATCCACTCACTATTTCTTTTGTATTTTATTATATAAAAAGTGAAATATTCTAATTTTCGCCTCATTGTCAAGGGATACAACGATTAATTCCTCCCTGAACATGTGGAATTAGCATTGTTTAATACTATATGGTTCAGTCAAGTTGGTCCTTATTGTCAAATCTGTAAAAAATGAAATATTGCATAATTCAAAAAATAAAAAACAAAAGAAATAGTAAGTGATAGCATGGACCTATTACGAATGGACATTCAACGAACCCCCGCCTTTGGGACAAAGACCGTCACCGCTAATCCTTTTATAAACAGAGCGCTGGCAGCTGACGCCCATCAAGTCGGTCGTAAAAAACGCTCTCAATGATGGACAGCGGAAATCAATTGTACGCTTCTCCTACCCGTTGCGATGTTGTTCGTTCACTTTATCAAAAGCAACGCACAGCAGCGAACGTTAGCGCTATGAAGATGATAGCAGAAACAAGAAAACAGGCGTGCATAAACGTATTTTTTACGTACATCACAAACAACCGCAGATGAAATGCATTGACATCACCTTGCAGATCCTTATAACTACGGCAAAAAAGCAGTTGAAATTTGACGGAGAAATGTGTGGAAAAACGTTTAAAATTCATCTTTTTCGGACAGTATTGATGTCGATAGTAGCGCTTACCTTCGGTCAGAAGTTGATTTTCATTTGGGCATAAAATTCCACAGGATTGATGAAATTTAACGGGATTTTTTGTTATGGTCAGACGACAATCGCACATTATAGACAGCCTAAAATAATGTACTGAAAAACCGGACATGAATCGCGCATTGCATTCTAGGTAATGTAGGGACTTTCCCTATTGGCAATCGGGGCTAAAACATGACCGTCTTTGGTCGAAAGAGGGCCAGTGATCGATCGGTGACGATCATTGGCCGAAAGGAGCTTGTGTAAACAATCGCCCCGGGCGGTCGTCGTAAAAACCGCGTAAAGAGAAAGTTAAGGGTTAGACAGCGATTTTGACAGCTGGAAACAGGTGGTGGTCATAAAGAGCTCTCGTTGAATGTCCATTCGTAATAGGTCCATGGTGATAGACATCATCGACTCACTCACCTAGTTGTGCATATCACTGTTTTGTGAAAAATAAGCGAAACTTTAAATTGTCATAACTTATTTTACACCCGATTTTGATGAAATTTTCAGCACTATGCTAGTTTGATTTTTTCTATTTATTCAAATCAGCATTTTCCTGGGGTGGACTTGACTTTTAAACCCACGAGATCACAACGTTGAGTGTAAACTTCTATTACTTGGTCAAAATCTGCTCAGATATGCTCAGATTGGGATGCGCACAAACATAACTGGGGAACGTCCTTAAGTAATTTGTAGTGGTTATATCTCACATTCATTGGAGGTGTTGGTGTGTTGCTCCCAAAGATAGAAAAGATTCCTAAACTAATAGTCCTTTTGCCCTATTTAGTTAGGGGTAGTGGCTATGCTCGATACATTCATTGGAAGTGTGTTGCTCACAAAGTTAGAAAAGATTCCAAACTAACATCGATCCATATGCCATCTACTCTATTGATTTATCTCTTTGATTGCCCCCTTCATTGCATAACACCTTCATCTATAATGAACTGATTTTTTATTTTCATTTTTTTATTAATACTCATTATGTACAATATATGTTCTAACAATGCTTTGTCAATATTATTACTTGTTTTTACTTGTTAAACAGTTTGCTGTGCCCTTTTAAGCCTATTTCCTTGATTGTTAGAATATTTTGACAAGTTTTTTTTGTCTTCACAGGCTTTCAAAAATAGTAGCAATTGTTGTAGTTACTGGTAGCATTTCTCGCTAACTAACCTGAATATGCATCCCCCTCCCGGTCCTGATGAAATAGTTAATGCTGTACCTTCTGAGAATAATCCTTTCATATACATAGTGTTACTTTACTGTTACTGATACATGTTGATATTCTGATAAAAAGGGTTATTATATTGCCTTATTAATTGGCTATTCATTTTGTTGTGTTTATTTTCATTAAAAAAAAATGTTAAAACAAACAGATTTTATGAGGTTAATTAGTTGAATTTTGGTTCCATCCTTATGTTATTTTGTTACCCATTGAAAAAAAAAGAAAAAAAAATCAGACTTTTCATTTTTTTTTTTCATTTTAAAGATCCATATATTTCCTCGTATTAATTCATTCTCTTACCACACATGTATATTTCCCCCATCGAGGCCATGATGGATCTAGGCACCGTTTCGGAAAGTAGTCCTTTGAATATCAAGGCATGATGTGTGATTGTGACTGTGTGGTTATTATAATCCCGAGTCCGTTTCATACATGTAAAGCAGTTTGTACAATTAGGCATGACTTTATGAATGACTAAAATATGAAGTGCTACAATATGAGACCCCAACATTTTCCAGTCCTGTCCTTTTCAATAATTTCACCCTGATTTGGGCTAATATTACACTTTGCCCTAAAATACATGTAACCGTTTGAGGGGAAGTCACATCTGGACTTTTACGCCAGCATATGCCTGTGTATGTATGGCTAACTGTTTTCTCATTTAATCCCATTTCTTGATATGAAAGGACAAGTCCACCCCAATAAATAGTTGATTTGAATTAAAAGAAAAAAAATCAAACAAGCATAAAACTAAAAATGACATCAAAATCAGATGTAAAATAAGACAGTTTTGACACGTTTGAGTTTTGCTTAATTTCACAAAACGGTTATATGCACATCCTGGTCTGTGTGTGCAAATGAAGAGACTGTTGAATTCACTCACAATTTCTTATGTATTTTATTATCTGAAATATGAAATATTCTAATTTTCTTCTCATTGTCCAGTGAATCAAAGTTTTACTCCTCCCTGGACATGTGGAATTACCATTATTAAAACCCTCATAATGGTATATAGTCAAGTTGGTCCTTATTATCAAATATGTAAAAATTGAAATATTGTTTAATTAAAAAAAACAAAAAAATGGTGAAAGAGAGAGACCATCGACCCTCTCATTTGCACATCGCTGAATTGGGCGTAACATAACTCTTTTGCGATAAATAAGCGGAACTTTAAAATGTCATAATTTTCTTATTTCACATCCGAATTGATGAAATGATGAAATTTACATCGTTAAAATCTTCAAACTTATGCCAATTCATATAATAATGGATTGAGAACCATATAAATTGGATTGCTGTATTCCAGACTTACATGTATGTCAATTCATTTGTAACTTTATAAACTTGCTCTCCAGCCACCTCTGCCTAATTTCTTCCCATTTGTAATCAATATGTAACCGCCTGATGTCTGTCTACCACAATGCCCTTGTGATATCACAAATCCTGAATAATTCATTTGAATTCACACATCATATATATGTATGGAATTTGCCATGTTATCAATATATAAGTTCAGAACATGTCTTGTAAGAGTGATTGACTTTGCCTAAGGGTATAGTGGTAATTTTTCTTTTGGCTTTCACATTCAAGTCATTTATTGTGATCCTGAAATCTTGAATATGCCATTTGACCTGAAGTGGGATTTATTTTGAAGTCTTTCATGAATGGAGGTCTTTTTTGTAAAAAAAAAAAATCCTCCAAGGCATGTGTGAACATGAACATTTGATTGTGAAGTCATTCTGCACATTTTGCATTACTGCCTGAGTGTAATCCAGCATGCTGAATTACATAAATCTTGATTGCAATTTATTTCTTTTTTTATGATGTATATAAATTTATGATTGCCTTGAGTGTGTTAATGTGTTGACTGAATTCTCCCACATTATTTTGAGTGCCCTTTTTATTTCGATAATTGAGAAGAATGTTAATTCAAGTCATATAAATGAAAGGACATCTGAGCTTGTTATTAATGGAATATTGCTAGCATATTCACAATAGGGGGATAGAAGTTATTCACATTTTTTCAAGAATACAGAATTCGATAACTTTTATAGTGCATTCACTTGGTCAAATGATAAAAATCATATTTTTAGGACAATTACATGTATGTATGACAGGGATGAGTATTGTGTGTTGAATGTTTACCCACTTGACTGCTACTGGTTATTGCGCAGTCAGAGCCACTGGTGCTTTGGGATTTGCACGCACACACATAATGTATGCAAATCACACAAAATTCAACATATATAGTTTGATATTACCATTCATTCTAATAATCATCCCCACCATCTCATACTTCTGTTGTCAAAAGTTTAATCCAAATTGCCCCCATTCACTGTCCACTGTGAGCCGTTTATTTTGAAGTGTATAAGCCAGTTCGTACTTTCCTTTCTGCGCATGATCAAAAGATTCTACGCATGATCAGAGGAAGGTCATTTGTACTAAAGTGACATGGTGGTTTAAAATCTAATGAGATAAGCACCAACTTTGATGTCTTGATTATTCATATATTCTTTTGAATTGTGGTTTTCATGAACATCCACAAAAAACAACAATGCGTCCACGAACGACTGGTATTCCACAGTTTGCCAAGTACATTGTGCAACATGCTACATGTATGATATGCATTCAAAGTAGGAATGCAACAAATACCTTCATAAAGTGTTCATTGGTGTGCTATTCTAGTCACCTGGTCTATAAAATTTCTTCATCCTGCTATGTAAGGCAAGCTTACGTAATATCTTGCTTTGAAATCTGCCTATCATAATGAAAGAAATGAAAGGTAATTTGACCAAAATTGTCCATGAAGTAACTATGAACTGGTCTATTGGTGGGTTTGAACCCGCTAAATCACAGGGAAAGCCCCAATTATTTTATGGAATAGTGCCGTCTGTCGTGCATTGTTCCAATGTTTCAATATTCAGGTGCGGTTTGCGTAGTTGGGATGGATGATGCAGTGCAATGCTTCCAAGCAAATACGAGTAGGAAGAGTGTGTAATATTTCCTGGCCTGCACAAACAATTTCCACTCCTCAAACATATGAGGTTTGCAGTCAAGTCGTAAATCTGCATGACAACATCAAACTTAGTGATTTATATGGTATGTTTCGCTGTGACTATTTGAAAATATTTATATTGTAATTCCCTTTCTACGTATTGTACAGGTATCAGAAGATGATGTCTTGGATTTATTAGAGTCAATGATCCAGACGACATCGTCAACGCAAATCACCAAGGAATACGTACTCCTAGCCATCCTTAAACTCAGTGTTCGCTTCTCAGAGACAAATGAGTAAGCTTCAGACAATTATTAATTTCAGAGAGTATCTTCTTTAAATTTTGCCTAACTTTTGAAATATAGTTGGATGATGTGTGTATGTCCTGGTCTAGTGGATAAGTTGCCAGGGTCAGGAGGTACAGGATTCAAATCCCAGCTCTGCCTCTAATGGTTATCTGTAGTTGCGACTCTGTGCAAGGAGGAAATATTGATTTAAAAAAAAATGATATAAAGACATAATCATTTTGATTTACATGAATTGATTACAAACGTTGAAAATGTTTTATACTCATTCTTTGAATGTCAATGTCTTTGACATATATTTTTATCTGTCGTACTTATTTTCAACTGCAATGTAACATAATAATTTTTTGCAATCTATTTTCATCTCTTTTTATACATGTATTTTTATTTCACTCTTTGTACTTCACCCTTTTCTCATTCCTCTCCATCTCTATTTTTCTCACACTATCTCTCTTTTTTTTTCTCCCCATCTTCATCTCTTTCTCTTCTCTTCTCTTCTCTTCCCTGCTCTCTCTTGCTGTCCCATGTCCTATCTCTTTCTTTTTCCCTTGATGTATTTTAATCACTCTCTCCTTTTCTCTCTCCCTGGTGTACAGGAGGATAGAAAAGATAGTGAAACCTTACACACAGTCCTTGGATATGGAGTTACAACAGAGATCAGTAGAATTCATGTCACTCACAAAATCTCATAAAAATATAGCGTGAGTATAAATACACCAAAAACATTTTCAATTTTCTAATATTGAGCCGTGTGCAAGCTAGCCCTTGAAATGTCCTGGGCCACGTCTTACAAAGAGTTACAATTGATCCGATCAATCTCAAGTATATGGAAATTCATCAATGTCATATTTTTTTTCTTTAGGAAATTTGCACAATGTCCTTTGAAAACAAGGAGAAGCATACTGCATTTGTCAAGAAAAGAGTGAATGTATGAAAATACATAATTTTAAGAAAATATTTTGAACAAACATGTATTTTAGATGTTGACGTTGCTGGCTTGGATCAATCGTAACTCCTTGTAAGACGGCCCTGATATCCCCTGAATTGTCCAAAGGACATGTAGCCCCAGTTAGTAGCAAAATATCTCTCATGGATATTACTGGCACCATTAAAAAAAAATATTTTAGAATGAACAGAAGCCTCAAGTAAACTCTGTAATTGATATCAGCCTGGTGTTACGATTGACAAAAAAAAAAAGGTGATTTCTGGCAGTTGATGTTGATAACTGTTGGTGAATGTCATCTGGGGAAGAGAGTCTTGACGTGCTATGCATACACTAGCCGTGTTAGGCCTCAAGAAAATTTTGATTTCAAGTTGGTTGCTGCAGTTTCTCCCTGATTTCAAATGTCACCGTCAAGGCTTTTTCATGTGACATTGAGATGCTCTCACAGAGGCATGATGCCATTACTTCAATTTTGAGCATCAATGATGCATCCTTTTCAGCACCATTTTCCCCACACCCAACACCAATCCTAGTACTGACACCATACTTGGAATCACCTGTAGGCTTTTAAAAAATTGTTAGTAAATCAACATTTATTGACTGCTGTTTGTTATTGATTTGCAGAAAACCATTGGGCAATTCTGTAAAATAATCAACCTTTTTGTAAATGAGACCCTCATTTTTCTCAAGTTTTACTTCCCTTCATAAACTGACCAAGTCATGGTCATTTGAGAGCATTACAGACTGTCAAAAGAACCAGAAATTAGAGACAGAAAATTTTATGAATGTACGTACATGTTTTATGGAATGGCCTCAAGAAATATTGAATTTAATTCAAAACATGTTGATTGTTGCTTGTTGATTTATAGAGGGCCATTATTAGAAAGAATGCCTCCCATGAGCAAAGAGAAGAGAGAAGGGCAGACACAGAACAACGGTGACATGCTCGACGATGAGCAGCTAGATAGGACGGGACCTAGCCTTGCACCAACACATGATGAGGTAATACAATATCTCTATTTTCATAAGAAACAAAGATTTTCATTATTTTGTTTATTATAGCCAATAGTTGTGATCGTACTCTTTATCTGTACCTTTGTAAGCAAAAGATCGTCGAGATCCTTTTTTGTTTGTGAAAATCTATATTCTATTTATTAAGTTGTTTGTAAATACTGTTATCAATTTATGAAAATGTGAAATGTCGATGATTAAACCTTGAACCGTGAAGTGCGCTATAGAATTGATTATTTCCAGATAGGTGATGCTGTTTGAAGCCAATTATCATTTTATCATCAGAAATGATCTCTTTAGCCCAGAAAAACAAATATTGGCTGATCTTTTTATTCATGCCTTGCTCTTTTTCTATTACACTATCATCTTCTGCAGGGTTCAAGTCTTGTAGACCTATTAGGAGGCGGTCCCAGCTCACCCATCATCACAAACTCCCTGCCCCAGCAACCTACCAAGCCTGTGGAACCGGTCGGTAACAACACGGACGGGCTCCTGGATCTCCTAGGGGGTCTGGACCTGAGCGCACCCGTTCCCTCCGGACCACCTCCCGTCCAGCCCACGCCTAACCCTATCATGAATCTCATGGATGGCATGGGGTCCATGCAGACCGTTCCTCCTGCATCCGTACCCCCTGCACTGGGCATCAACAGTCTCCTAGGCGGCCCTGTTAATAATATTGGTGGTAAGTCATGACTGCGGAAATGCATTATACCTTGAGTCCCCACTTTTTGCAATATGGAAAACAGAAAAATTTCATGGAATTCAGGGAGAGCACAAGATTCACCTTGTGCATGATTTTCAGGTTGAGGATGAGCATTGATTGTTATTTATTCAAATAATTCATTTTATGTGTTATTCTTTTCGACTAATGGTATATTTCTTGGATGAGTTAAAAATCCAATGAAGAATACTCTTAAAATAAAGAAGCACATGTTTTTTTGCTGTTATTGATGATTTATTTTCTTGTTTTGTTTGTAGGCTCATCATTCCCCACTGTAGCGGCAGTTGAAACCCGTGGTCTGAAGGTGGAGTTTTCTTTTGAGAAGGAAAGCGTGTCTGGGGCGGTAAACATCAACCTCAAAGCAACTAATGGCACCACGTCTTCATTTAATGCCTTCTTGTTCCAAGCTGCTGTACCAAAGGTAAATTTCAAAAGGCATTTACAGAAATATAACACTTAGGGTAACAGTAAGAGAAAAAGAAAAAAAGAAAAAAATAGCTCAGGGGCCTGTTGCATAAAACTTTTGCCCCCAAAACTGGCAGACAAAATTATGCCATTGATGATAACACATTAAAACACTCTGGCAAAATATAACCAGACTTTTGCTTTTATGCAACAAGGTCTAGGTAAAGAAGTAATTAATCACCTGCAGGGCAACAAAGATATATCATGTTACAATTTGGTAATAAAATCATGAAAATTAATGAGAGCTTTCCTCAGATTTTTTTTGAGATAAAAGTATGATTAAGTCTAAATCACCATCTTTTCTTTCCTCCACCAGACGTTTGAGCTCCAGATGCTGACCCCGTCCGGTGACACCATCCCGCCTAACAACTCCGGTGCCGTCACCCAAACGATAAAGGTCGTCAACAGGACCCCCGGAGCGGTCCTTCGCATGAAGTACAAACTCTCCTTCAATGCCGATGGAGTACCTGTGAATGAGACGGGAGAAGCTGCCAACCTGCCAACCAACCTCTTCACGTGATAGCGGCAGCAAACTTCACCCTCAAAATTATATTTGCCCCCCTAATGTTTTGTTATAGTCTATGTATGTGTTTAATCTATTATATCGAAAGAGAAAAGATTTAATCCTTTTCTTATTATGATAATGATTTTGCAATGAAGTCCTATGTCATGATCTCAAAGGGTATAAGCCGCTGAGAGAGAAAGATCTCTTTGTATACACTCAATATAGCACAAGATTAGAATATAAAGTCTTAAGATAATAAAAATTGGATTGATATGGGCACATAAGTAGCTTCCCTCTAGTTGATAGGTATCATTAGTCTATTTTAAAGGTTATTGGAATAAAGAAAGTTAGATAGAGAGAAGGAGAATTTGAGATGGGGAAAAAGAGAGAGAGAGTGGGAGTGAGTGAGAGGAAGGGGTGGGGGATGTCATGAGGGAAAAGTGAGAGAGATAATGAAGAGTGTGAGAACAAGAATGAGTATGCAGCTTCATAGATATGGAATAAAGATAATACTGTATATTCAAATTCTACTCCATGTGTAAGCCCAATTTAAAAGTGTAAGCTGCAAAGGAGAGAAAAAAATGATAACCGATTCCCTTGATAATTGTAACTTCGAAAAAACACCCCATCAAAACAATTATTCATGCATTGATGCCTTGCATGTGAAAGATGGTGAAAGGGTAAACTTTAAATTGAAGCATTAAAAACCAATACATTGCTAAATATTACATTAGCACATATTGTCTAAGGACATTAGCCTAAAATTTAACCCTTCAGGTAATTCCTTTTAAGTTTTTTTTTTCAAATTCACAGTTCCCCAACCAACCAACACACACCAATACGCTTCCGTGTGAAATTTTAGTGTTGTGTTGACAAAGGCTTGGGTGATCTTCAATTTTCACTCATTCTGTACAATTTAGGATTGTAGCAATTGGGGAGTTATTAGGGTGTTCTGTATGCATGATGCATTGCATAGCCATAATTATATCAAATATTTTCAAAAATTTGCTGCACATAGCAATATGTTTACAGTGATGTAGTTCAGATTAACAAATGAATGTGGTATTCCCTAAAAAAGTGTGAGGGGTCTATACTGTCGTTGGTTCATATCCCTTCAAAACATGGGTCTTAAATAGACTGTTTGCTGGTATGTCAATTAACCCAAAGTCATTGATTTTCTTAACACATCAGATAGTGATAAAAATTGCATGGTTCCTAGCGTAATATTCTCCATTGCCGGCCGTAGAGGTGATAAGAAAGGTCATCAGTTGAAGCAATGCATGCTTTCATTTATCAAGTGCAAACACAGGTTAACATTCAGCTTTCTGCCTTTGACTGTGTTACTCAAAGAGTTTTAGTCGTTGCCAGTGATGCATTCAAAAGTCTTGTTGTTGCGACAAAGCCCAGCCACATTTTGTGTAGAGTTGATGCTCCCTATATAAAAGAAATGGATTGGTCCGCAGATTTATTTCGCAAGATGAAAGTTTGCTTGCCCCTGCAACATACTTTTGGGCACCCCATGTGCCATGGGGTTTGTACCAGAAATGTTGCTGAGCTTTTTTTGCTGAGTGTTTCACTCGATATCTGAACAAGCCTTAAGTTGCGGCATTTTCTCTGCTTTTATGCTCTCCCCTCTATTGGCTTATACCTGGGGCTACAGAATTATATTATAGAAGGATTTCCCTGTCCGTCATTCTTTCATGTGAATGACTAGTGTTCTGTGGTGCATTTTATCAACATTTTTGTCTGACAAATTGTGTGATCTGACCTCTCTCCTTGGCTTCACCATTGCTATGGTAACATTTAGATGAAACGACTTGTCGGATAAATCATCCAACAAGTCCTTTCATGAAATGCTCCTCGGGAAACCAAGGCTTAATCCTTGTTTCTGTATTTCTAAATATTTGCTTATAATTATTACATTGAAGAACTAAGTAAGTTGTTGTTTGCCCCGTAAAGGGTTGTGTAGCATTTGCTCTGTTAATGAAATGACTGAAAAAATATTTTTTGAATTGTCAAGTTTCATCCCCTACTTCAAGTGCTAAAAATATTATTCATTTTAAAGTGATACTAAGATAGATATGTACCTGATTTGTCATGCTATGAATTAATTTGCAATTCAATCTGTTATTTTGTACTTATGAAAGTATTTCAGCTATTCCACATTTTGCTGGAATAGCAAACCTGCAACGTTCATTCATCAAATGTAACCTTGTGCAACCTTTTACTGGGCAACTGACAAGAGTTTGAAAACGGATTCTTACATTGTTCAATACAATAGCCCTCAAAATTCTATAGGAAATACATACCGGTATATAGGCTACATGACGTTCCAAAATTATCAGACTTACATGTATTACTAAGTTACATGTATTTGTGTTGTTGTAATTATCTCTATTTTTCTTCCTATATCTTGTCTTTTACTCCTTTATCTGCCTCTTTCTCTATCTTTCCCTATCTTTCTCTTTTTGCTCTTTTTTACTCATTCTGTGCAATTGAACAATTTTCCAATTTATTTTGGGGTGAACCAATATTCTAATTTGTTGGAAATCCCACTAGAGATTTTGAAATAAACTATTTCTGTGGTTTGTCTTTGAACTAAGTCTTGATGACAGTTTCACAAAATGAGGACTTGATCAATACTTAAGTGTTTCTCTTTAAACCTAAATTTCTTCTTTCCACACAGGCCTAATCCAGAGTTGCATAATAAATGATTTTATCGTTTTCCTTCTTTCGGTTCATAGAGATGTGGTTAAGGACTGAAATTAATAAATAAAAGATACGTCTTATTGTGATAACAGTTATATAAAGAGATATTGGAATAGTCATGTTTTCATGCAGTACTTATTCAGCTTCTAAGAGGGGGAAAACCACATCTATGTACTTTCATATTCTTCTAAATGGGCATATGAAACTGGTAGGATTTTTTTAATTAAGGGGGAAAATTGTGAGAAATAGAATGAAGCGTATTTAGCCAACTATTTGACATTCCGTAATGTGGAAATCCGTCTAATGATAATGGGATTTTTTTTTGTAAGTTGGAAGTGATCTTTAAATGTTTCTATACTTAAGAATTTAACCTTGAATGGCAAGAATAGTTTATTGAAGTATATCACCATTCGTATATTGTAAACAATATTTTCCCCTGAACCATATTATTCTATTGATCATTATGTATCTGTAAGTTTGCGCTCAGTATTTTATATGTTTATCTCTTTCTCTTAGTGATATATATTAATTTCATGTCTGAAAATACATATTGGAAATGAAAGATCAACATTTCATTTGAAAAGACATATAAATGTATACTAAACAACATTTTTTTTGGTCTGATCTAAAATTGTGTTTTCTGACATGAAATGTTTTTGTGCATAATGTCTTTTGTATTCACTTGTAGATTTTAACCTATTCCATTTCTTGACTATGTTTTATATAGAGATCATGTCTATCTTGTTCCTTGTAAAGATGAGAAACATATGAATTATAGTGATTGAACTAAACAATGTTCATTTTATCAAATTTTGCTTATGTGGGCCTTATGGAAGGATTTGTGTTGTAGGAGCCAAATTCTTGGTTATTGAAATCTGTTTTATTTATTCGAGATGTGATAGTTTTGTTGACTGTGTTTGTGATAATCTTCAAGAGAAATACATGTAGTCACTGGTGTGGCTTTTGTCTCGCCTGAACGAAGTTTGGGAGAGACCTAGTGATCAATATTCCTGTTAGTCTGTTGATCTGTTACAAAAATGCTCAAGTTTTTGTTCAACTTGCTCTTATTTCTTTATTTCTGCATCAATTCTGTTGATAATTGGTACATATGATACTTGGGTAATACCACATGCAGTGCCGGACCGTGACCCTGAGGAGACAATGATTGGAGGGGCACTGTATTGTTTGTGAACAATGCTGTGCCCCTCCAATGCTTTGTCTCCTCCGGGTCACGGTCCGCCACTGACCACATGTGATCCGTTGAAAATGATGGCATCAAAGGCCATCTAGTGGTCAAATGATATGAGGTCATGTCCATCTTTAAAAAAAAGTTTTTGTTCAACTTGCTCTCATTTCTTTATTTCTGCATCAATATTTATCGCACTTGGTTCAAATGATCCTTGGGTAATACCACATGTGTGTTGTTGAGGATGATAGGGCCAAAGGTCATCTAGGGGTCAAAAGGTCAAATTTTGTTCAAATTGCCCTGATTTCTAATTTCTGCATGAATCATGTTCACACTTGGTACATATGATCCTTGGGTAATACCATCTCTAGTAGGTCCATGGTAATACCAAATGAATGTTTAGGAGGATTATAAGGTCAAAGGTCATCTAGGGGTCAAAAGGTCATTGCATATTTTATTGATCATGAAATCAGACTTGTGGTTCGTGAACCGCCTTGTTGGGAAAGGGGATGGGGCTGTATTTTGTTCATCAGTAAGGAAATCTCATTTTTACGAATGCAATAGTTTTCACTATGGATTTTACAATTTTGAAATCTGAATATTCAAGTGGGATTTCTTTGTCTCCCCACTGGATACATAACATTTATACTTCAAGCAATGGAGGTGAGGTTACGTGGTCAAGTCTGGGCTTTCAACCACAAGGAGCAGGGTTCAAGACCCTGTGGCGGCAATCAGTTATATTTCTAATGTCGTCTACTTGTCTCCCACTGCCACTATCTGACCAGGCGGGCCAATGCAGAAAGATTTGCAATCAAACACAACTACGTTTACAACCATAAGTTTACAATCATAAGTATGCATTTGGAAACGTGTTTGATCTCTGGAGTTGCGTTCACACTCTTCAACATGCCCCAATATGTTCAACGTTCACAAGGTTCAATGCAAATATCCACATCATATTCCCAGCAGTGTGAGAGTAAGAATGTTTCACACGGATGCTCCTAGTGGAGTGGAGAATGTGCATATATAAACTGGATGAGCAAATGCAAGTGCTTTGTGCCTGTATTCAAAGTGCTGCGGTAATGACAGAGCAATACTTCCACCCCCACACTCGTATGAATGGCCCTGTCCGTTTTTACATATTCTGTACCTCTCGAATAAGATAAAATTATTGGCCTGTGATTGTGCCGAGCTACCATTTTCTTAAGAATTGCTTCTTTTGCCAAAGTAGTATCTTATTGCACAAGTCTTTGAAATATTGTGTAAGTGTGCCACAATCATTTTAGAGCACCAAGGCATCTAAAGAGAAACATGGTAATATGATATATTCTCACACTATTTTATGTTAGTGTTAGTCGAGTGTTCTCATTGACTAATGGACTTGTTATTAACCTTGCTTTATGTTACTCATTATATGGGCACTCATTTATTTCACCTTCTAATGAGAGATAATTTCTACTCAGAACATAAAAGCTGCAGAAATCAATGGGATATATTTATGGTGCTGCTTTACAGGAGATATTTCAGCCAAGACAAATTTTATGTGTGTAATTGGGCAAACCACAGTAATCCTGTGGAAAAAAAGTAATTCACGAAACTTGGAAGACTCGTTTAAAGTAATCTTTTTTTTAAAGCTTTTTCGTCATTTATCTTATGTGTTTTCACAAGATACTGCCATTCCAAGGTAATTTTGCTTTTCCTCAGGACCATATTGTGTTTGCCATTCTTAACCATCTAGGCTTCGTTATCCGACTGTTCACAGTTGAACCGTGGGAATGTTTCAACAAATGTGCTCCGAGGCAATCGGATACAAGGATTTTCAGTAGCTTGTAACACTCGTCGGTCCAATCCTTGATATCTGAACTGGCATTACCGAACACTCTCCTGATAAAGAAAATTGCTTGTGTAGAGTTAACTGACATTGGGCATATTAAATCTCCTTGTGAATCTTTTTAGAGCCCTGTTTCATAAAACTTGACTCAAATAGCTGCTGTACGTATCTAAAATCACAGCATTCGATTGGTGTAGAAGAAGCAAAAGATATTTCAGTTGCATCTAGTATTGTTATTAAAAGCAGGTGTCATAGAACCCATCTGGCTAAAGCACATGATATTCAAAGTTAGAATCATTCTTGCACATTAACCCCAAGAAAAATCTTGAATCTTTCATCCATGAAATCATAGATTGCACCATACTAGAATAGTAAAGAGGAAAACGATGCGACCTCATATTTCATCATGCAATTGTAAGATTGTTCAGTATACTTGTAGCGGTCACCGTAGAAACTCACAAATATATGTGGACAAATTTAGTTTGAAAGTAAAAGATAGATGAAAACATGGGACATCGGTTATTGTAGAGCATCATTATTACAGCAGAAGATGAATATTTGTTGTAACGAAAATAATATGGAAGAAATGTGATTGAATTATTGAAGTACTTGCTTTATAAATACATGTAAAACTAATTGTGTACACATTGATGAAATCAAGAACTTAGTGTGAAAAAAAAATGTATAAGAAAATGAGTACAAAATAAAATTTGTAAATAAAATTAAAGTGGTATGAAAGAAATTGATGGTAGCAGAGTATTTCTTGAACTCCTTTGTATGTAATTATGGAAGTAAAAATATCTGTAGTGAAACTGAATAGAGCATATGTTGGCTGATGTTATGTTGCTGCTAATACATCTATGTTGCTGTTATTGAAGTATGAATGTGCAGCTATTGAGTGTGAGTATGTGCGTGTGTGTTAAAAAGATGTGAATGAAAAAAAATACATCAGAATTGCTTAGCCAGAGTTTTAATTGTTCATGCTTGAAAAGCATGAAATTGGAGGATGCTTGAAATGCATGACATTGGAGGAAACAATTGGCACTATTATTGGGGAAAGTGAAAATGTCATTGTCACATTAAAAATTAATTTATATTTTATCCCTTCCTTTCAGCCTATCAAACTTGTTAAATCCTGTACTCAGGTTACCAAGAGACGGGAACTTTTATTTATACAACAAAAATAATATTTAATTAATCGAACCATCAATTTCTAGCTCATTTACATAATCATTGTTAGGTTTGGAATGGGCAGTGATTGTGTTTTGCATTGTTCCGTTTGTATAGGGCTAGTGATCCATTGCTTTAGACCAGCTGCTTGGGATATTTCAGGGCAAGGTGCCTGCCTGTATAGTTCTGTTAGTTTTCCAGTTAGTTTGTAACAGACATCTTAAGACTGCTTGGCACACAAGTCATGTGCAGATTTTAAGCAAGAGAAGAAAATTGCAATTTCAAAATCATGATTTATAAGTTAAATATCTACTGTGAAAAGCTGCTCTATTTGTTGATTTTTAGCTGCAGTTTCTTACCTGCATGAGACCAGATATGTACAGTGTAAAATAATTTTTTAAGCCTGTTTCTGAAAGTCATCGGTAAGTGAGAATGACATATTTCTACTTTTACTCAGTTTCTATAACTAATTAATATTAAAAAGAAAGATCTTTAAAACACGATAATCGGATCAATGTTTTGTGGAATACGGACATTATTTATCCAGGAATTATACAAATGTTTACAACTTTGAAAAAGTTTAAGTGCAATGAATCACATTTTTGGTTTATCTAGTAATGAACTTGAATAGTGACATTGAATTTTGGGGAATTTATCTAAACTTTAAGATTACCAGAGGCTTACTGGAAATATGTATGCAAACTGTATAGCTATGATCGTAGTTCAATAAAGGACAAGTCCATCCCTACAAAATTCCAATAAGCATAACACCGAAAACTCCATCAAAAATCTGATGTAAAATAAGAGACATTTCAAAATGTTGCCTAATTTCACAAAACAGTTAGGCCTACATGAAATTCCTGGTCATTATGCAAATAAGGGGACTGATGACACCAGTCACTCACTATTTCTTTTGTATTTTAGTATCTGAATTATGAAATATTATTTTCTCATTGTCGTGCAAAGAAAGTTTTATTCCTCCATGAAAATGTGAAATTACTATTGTTTTAACATTATGTGGTTCTCAGTCTAGTTAGTCTTTATTGTCAAATCTGTAAAAATTGAAATATTGTATAATTCAAACAAAACAAAAAGGAAATGTGAGGGACATCATCGACTTTCTCATTTCCATATCACCGAGTTGTGCAGATAACTTTTTTGTGAAAAAATATAAAAAACTTTAGAATGTCTTATTTCACATCTGATTTTGATGAAATTTTCAGCGTTATGCTTTTTTTAATTTTTCTCTTTTTACTTGAATCAACATTTTTCTGGGGTGGACTCGATCATTAATAAATTGAATATTGTTTTACTGGGTCATGAGGAAAGACACATTAGTTTGGTTTGTTGTTTATCGATTGACAGAGCACTGCCTTTCCACGCAAGCAGCCTGCGTGCGTCTTTTTGTTTCTAATCCTTGCATTCGCCATGATAGAACAATGGAGAATATGAAAAGGACGATGTGAAAGATGTGTAGTGTCTTTGAACAGTAATCATCTATCAGAGCAGCTTTCCAGGATTCTCCATTGTTTATACTATGGTGACTCAGACTGAGGATTAGCCATGAAAAGAAGACAGAGTTCAGCATGAAGTAGCAACGCTAATGTTTGGTATGATGCCTTAGTAAACGGGTGTATTGGGAAAATGGTCCAATATACTCTTAGCATTAGAGTACCAAAGTATGAGAGAACTTGGTGTTATTTTTATGCTGCACTCAAATGGGTACTGGCAGGAAGTAATTCCTCAAAAAGCTGTGAGCACTAGAATCGATAGCCTAGCTCAGCCTGAGGAATATACAAGCGCCTTGAGCACCTAACAAGGTGGAAATTTTTACTTTTCAAATACCCTTTATCATTATTTTTATCATAAAATCCCTCAATATGAAAGAAAGACAGTAAAAAATAGAAGACAGGTAAAGAAATACACTTTTCAATGTTTAATTACTTCAAGTATTAAAGTAGAGAATACACGTACATGGCACATTGAACGAGATAAATTGTACCATCTTCACACACTTCAGGAATATGAGATACAAAATGTAAAGCACACACAATCATCCTATCTTTCTCGTACTACACAATATAAATATCATACTACATAAATTATTCTAAAATGCCTTTGCAAAAATTTGCAGCTTAACTTTAAGGTGATGGGACAAATGGTCACTTCTAACATGATCTGGATATAGCTATAATCTTTATGCTAGTTTTAGAAACTTGTACTTTACAGTTTGTTGATAATTGTTTGATGATTTTACTCAAAACCAACGACTGCCTTCCAAAATGATGAAGTAATTCCTCTTGAAATCATGTTCCTCATTTTAAGTGCTGAGCCCCGTCTTACAAAGAGTTGCGATTGATCCAATCAACCACAACTATGGAAAGCCAGCAATGTCGGCATGTAAACCACAAACATGTTTATTCAAAAAATGTTTGTAGATATGATGTATACCCATACATTCACCGATGTCTTGACAATTCGGTTTGCTACTAATTGTTTACAAAGGACATTGTGCAAATTTCCTGTTTGAAAAAAATATGACAGCTATGGATTTTCATATTGTTGCGGTTTATCAGATCAATTGCAAGTATTCATAAGATGGAGCCCCAGACCCCGTTGCATATTCAATATTGTGACTATGTTTGTAACTTGGGCAGGCTCATCTGCTGATGGAATCCCTTCTCACACCCTTGTTGATGTTTTTGTACTATGTCTATAAGAACAATGGCCAATCATGAGACAGTATGGGCAAACTGAGAACAAAGTCTTGTCTGACGAACTACCCTGTAGAAATATGTATGTACATGAATAAAACAATAACCATACCAATATCCAACAATATGAAGTGATTAGGTTTCAAAGAATTCCTTCATAAACTATTGTGAGCAATGAAGCATCTCATGATTCGTTCTCTTAAACCATTTTTTTCATTAAAAGCAAAGTTTAGGTCAGATCAAAACTTCAGTCTCTCTTTTATTTTTTTACTGACTATATCTTCATTAGACCTCCCTCCTAATATAGGAATCTGTATAGTTCAAAAGATAAATTAATAAGCTCAATCTCTGAGAGTTGAATTCATATCTTCATAACTGCACTTTAATCTGCAATCCAGAGCCCATTTCCGCAATGATCTTTAATATTACGATACAACCTCTTTAAGAGCTGAGTTTATGTCAGTTAAAGATAAAATGAATAAGCTTTATCTCTTTGAGAGCTGAGCTCATATCTGGATGTCTTTATTCTGCAATCAAGAGTCTGTTTGAGCAACAACCTTCAATATTACGATACAACCTCTTTGAGAGCTGAGTTTATGTCCGGGTATCTGAACTTGTACCCGCTGTCAAGAGTCCTCTTGGGTAACACCTTCTGGCCCTCTAACAGCATCACTGCCCTCTCATCTCCAAACACCCCCTTCACCACGAACCCTGGCAACGGAAAGATAGTCGGCCTCCACATGGCAGCACCCAAAGCCTTGGTGAACCCGTGGTTAGTAACAGGCTTGGGGGCGATCCCGTTGAGTACTCCGGTGACATCCTCGTTCTCGATGGCATGGAGGAAGATCCCTGCAATGTCATCGACGTGGATCCATGGGAAGAACTGCTGGCCGGAACCGATGACGCCCCCGACGCCAAAGTAGAATGGCCACTTCATCTGGCCCATGGCACCTCCAGTTTTGCCTAGAACAACAGCTGATGAAAAAGAGACATAAAAATTCGTAAGTGAAAATTCATCTTGCAATTTTATAAAGGATTTTTGAACTTTTATCCATCACTTCTTCACAGTTTTCTTCCAGTCAACAATATCTCAAACAGATTATTCTTTCCCCTACTTACTACCACTCTCCTTTCTATGTTTCATATTCTCATGTAAATACAACAGATGTTGAATTTTTCCCAAGAGGAATTGCGAATTTCGGCCTGTCCGCTGCAACCGATAGATGTCGCACGTATTGTGAATACAAATGGGTTTAGCCCATATAGTATCATGCTATCTGAGAAGTAGGCCAACTTCTTACAGACCAAGTGACTACAAAACTTCTCACCTGTTCTCACTACCACCTTCCTAACTCCATCTTCCTGCCCATCCAGTGGCCCCATACTCCTCTCCCATTCTACACACAGTCTGCCAAGATAGTCCTGGTCCTGGTCGTGCACTGTGCTCTCCTCTGTATACTCGGCAGATGCGGATGCTGGATAGTAACCTATATCGATGACGTGATGCCGAAAATGTAAAAAAAAAAAAAAAGAGAGATTTTTTTCATCACAAGATTATGAAATGAACTTAATGATAAGCTGCAAAATACACAAAAAAGGTCATACTGGTGTTTCTATCTGGAGTTATTCTTTTCTAGCAAGCTGAATGCAATTGAAATCTCAAATTTCAAATATTGAGAGAAGTGTCAGGAAACATGTAAAGGACTGAAATACAAAACAGTAGGTCAATTTGGTGGTAATATCTGGGCCTGTAACAAAAAGCTTAGTGTTTGATCATAACTTAGGACCAATTCTTATGATCGATCATACACCATCATCAATGCAATCAATTGTAGAAAGCCATCCTACAATCGATCACTAAGCTTTATGTTATGGGGCCCTGGAGTTATTCTTTTCTTGTCTAGTAAGCTGAATGGAATAATGTTAATAATGTAGGGAATTTCAAATATTCAGGAAAGTGTCAGGAAATGTGTAAAGGGGGCAAGCAACGGATTGAAAACAACACAAGCATATGCACCAGAAACCTAATTTTGAGACTTCAAGAAAGGAACTCGGATTGTGTATTGGAACTGGATAAGTTCAGGCTTGCATTATTTAGACTCATTTGATGATAAATCCCACTATCAAACTAAATCATTATCAATTTGCAATGAATATTTCATTCTTTACATAAAATGCCTCTGTTACACATAGCTCCAAAGTAGAGATCTCTGCAGTCTTTCCAATGAAAAATTCAAAAGTTCATCTTTGTTCTTTAAAGTTTATATTGCAAAAACTGTGGAAACAATCGGATGCCACTGAAGGGATTAAAGTATCCATTTGGGTCTGTACCTGTTGACTGTAACACTTACCTATACCAGACATGCCTACAAAGACACTGGGAGGGCTGCTAGTCTTGGAGATGGCCTCTGCAAGCGTTGAAGTGGTCTCCACTCTGCTCTTCCAAACAACCTGCTTGAAATCTTCAGTCCATCTGGAAAATAGAGGGACAAAATAGAAAGACAGATGAATGTAGATATATAGATGAATGGATAGATAAATACATAAATCGATAAATAGATGTAGATAAATAGATAAATTGATAGATAGACAGACAGATAGATAAGAGAGAATAGAAAGAGAGATAAATGGAAAGGCAGTTAGAAAGAGAGAAAACAGCAAGAAATGAAGAGAGAAAGAGAGAGAGAGTGAGAGAGATAATTTTATAACATTGTTTTTCTGAAAAAAACATAAAATTTTTACATCTCCAAATGCAGGAGTTGTGGTATAATATATGTCCTTCTTCTACTGTGCGTTTCATGCAGACTTACCAGACAAAGGTTGCTCTTGACCACCAGAAAACCCGCTGCCAGACATAGCAACACGGTATGCATGGAAACAGGATTCTGCATGTATTGACTGTAATCAATTCAAAGTATTTACTCGCCGAAAAAAGGCGTTAAAAAATATTATGTTACCTGTACGGTTGCTATGTCCCGAGGAAAGGTACATCATAAATTGAGTTTTTAAGTATAAACATGTCTTGTTTTCTTGAAGTGAAGGTTTATTGGCTCACATACCTTTTTGCAGGATTCAAGATGTTTTCTCCGGCCAGGTTGACGACAGCATCACACTGTGGTAAACCGCTATCCCTCACCTCATCCTGTAAGGAAACCAGAATAGAATTAAGCAAACACGAAGAAACACAAAAAATACTGATTTTAATATTTGAGGATAATGGTAAGACAAAATTACATGATTTTCATTTTCGTATCTAATAAACAACCTACTACTTGAATAGAGTCCCTAATTATTGAGATATATATTTATGCCCCTAATTCTCTCTCTACACACAACATATGTGCTATTAAAGGCTAGTGATTTTGCTCATGTGCTATTCACATACATGTATCAAGGAGTTGTGAAATCACCCATTTAATCTTGTACATAGGAAATAGACTTTGCAGGGATGGTAATGGCCTCCTGTTTGCTTTATAAAATGACCCAAATTTGAAACACATGAAGAGTTGTTTCAATAACAAAAGCCATTATTACAAAGTTATACATTTCTTTATGTTATCGACCAAAAGTCATTTTACTAGCAAACTCTCTTGTCAGGACTTCACTCATCACTACTTAAAATTAAATTTAAATTAAAATATCAAGTTGTTTGTTATCATTTAATTGCTTTGAGTTCTTTTATCATATATTTTTCGTTTATATTCAAATGGACTAAAAGTGTATTGTTTAAATTTAGGGCAGGCCCATACATTTATATTTCAGTTTTATACTAGCTGAAGGGCTTTGGACTACTGTTTGTGAATAAAGCAACAACAGTAACAATAAGAAACACAAACAAATTATCAAGCAAATTTGAAAATGTAACACATCTACAAATATCAGTAACCAAAATATAATTATCAATAACATTTTGCTGACTTACAATTGCAAATAATGTACAAGGGCTGTAGAACATTTTACAAGATTGGAAACTTCCCCACCATCCCTCATGAAAATAATTGTATTTGAATACAAACCCAAGTGACTTTGTCCTTTCCAGGTGAACGTGAAAGTAGAAGAGCCTTGTGACCTTTAACCTCTAGCTGCTTCCTCAATGCTGTACCCACAAAACCTGTTCCACCACCTGAAAAAAATTACAAAATCAACAATAATTAAAATAATTAAAATACTGTACTTACAATAATAATTTTTTTTTTTACATTGAATGGTGCATAATACTAGTGACAATTCAGTTAACCTAATGTACTATTTTTATTTTAGATTTTCACAAAAATACAATAAAAAAGAGGGATTGTTATCATGAAGTGCAACCATATGAATGTAATATATCTTGTTCTAATCTTAAGAATGGACTGGCATTCAAACTTAAATCATTGACATCGTTGGCTTGTTGACAACATGTTCAATCTCACATTGTTGGCATCGTAGGCTCGTAGTTGGCAGCATGTTCAAATCTAGGCTGATATATCATGTTTTGGAGGAGTGTTGTAACATTTTCTGATATTTTTTTCCTCCTACACAGACATTGCCTCTCATTGGGCTCTTAATGGTGGAGGTTCAACCAACGCTTAAAGGACAAGTCCACCCCAACAAAAAGTTGATTTGAATAAAAAGATAATTTCAAAAAGCATAACACTGAAAATTTCATCAAAATCGGATATGAAATAAGAAAGTTATGACATTTTAAAGTTTCGCTTAATTTCACAAAACAGTTTTATTCACATCCTGGTCGGTATGTAAATGAGGGGACTGATGATGTCATCCACTCACTATTTCTTTTGTATTTTATTATATGAAATATTCTAATTTTCACCACATTGTCAAGTGAAACAACGATAAATTCCTCCCTGAACATGTGTAGCTAGCATTGTTTAATACTATATGGTTCAGTCAAGTTGGTCCTTATTGTCAAATCTGTAAAAAAATGAAAATTGTATAAGTCAAACAATAAAAAACAAAAGAAATAGTGAGTGATGGACATCATCGACTGGCTCATTTGCATGTCACTGACTTGTGCACATCACTGTTTTGTGAAAAATAATCGAAACTTTAAAATTCCATAACTTTCTTATTTTACATCCGATTTTGATGAAATTTTCAGCATTACCCTAGTTTGATTTTTATCTATTTATTCAAATCAACATTTTTCTGGGGTGGACTTGACCTTTAAGTACAGCGTCTATGGAGAAAAGGGTGTGCTTGCGCACCCTCCTCGATAACTGCGTAATTCCTCCTTTTGATGGGCAAAAAGGGATGCAATGATTTAAAAAAAAATAATATTGAATAGAATCAGTTTACCACCTTTCTGAAATATATGCTGGAAAAATACTGACTTTTTATGACAAACATTCAGGATCAGCCAGGTTCTTCTTCAATTGTTCGCTGTCATGTTTATAATACAGTAGAGAGTACGAATGCACCAGCCAATCACGTTCTCGTGTTACCATTGTCAGTTCATGAATGGAAAATGGTAACAAGAAAGTGATTAGCTGGCCTGTCTGTACACTCAGTTGTATTATAAACATGACGGCGAACGATCGAAGAAGAACCTGATCCTGTATGTTTGTCATAAAAATTTGATATCTTGCAGCATAGATCTATATTTCGGAAAGGTGGTAAGCCGATACTAATTTCCATTATATTTTCTTTATCATTGCGCCCCTTTTTGTCCATCAAAAGGAGGAATTAAGCAGTAATCGAGAAGGGTGCAGTGACAAGTGCACCCTTTTCTCCTTAAACGTTGCACTTAAGAGTCGGTTGAACCTCCATCGTTACGAGTCCAATGACCGTCATCTGTCTTTTGACGGAGGGGATCATACTGCGGATCCAGATTAAGTCTCAGCATATAATATCCTCGACACTTTTGACAGAAATAGACCTACTTATCGGTCTAGATCTAACATTGTTGACGTTGGGAGCATGTTAAATCTCACGTCGTTGGGAGCATGTTCAGTCTCACACCATTGGCATTAGGCTCTTTGCTTTGGGAGAGCATGTTAAATCTCACATCGTTGCATTGGCAAAAATTGTTCCAACAATCCTCTCATCACATTTGTAATTGTAGAAAAAAAGTTGGTCACTTCAAAGTTCATTCATTCATCAATGCTGCAGTTGTTCCACAATAGTTTTATCCTCCAGCATAGTTTCTGTTTCCTTGCAATTAATTTCTAACGAGATAAAACAAAAACACGCATGCCCAAACCCCAGCCAGTCCCTCGCACCCGGCCAGGTCTGCGGCGACCTCGCATCGGGCTCGGGCTTGGCACGGGGCTCTCGCACGGAGCAACGGCCTAAAAAAAACGGCTGCTTGCCGTTTCATATCTACCTTTTTATTTTCCCTTACCAATCAAAACTTTCATGTTTTTGAGTGAGCTGGTGCTTAAGAGGCGTCTGCTGCAAAGTAATTGTACGGGTAATATACGATTTGTTGAATTAAATGCCCCCAAAACCATGATTTCTTCTAAAAATATCGTCTGCCTCTTTTCTTCTGCTTGTATGTATTATTATTACGCAAGCGATTGCATCAGCGTCCCATAATGTGAAATGTATATGACACGCTGATGCAATCTCTGGTATTAATTGGTCATTCATTATTCAACAGCTGTTCAATTTAATTCAATTTTTACTCAATTGTCCAAAGCAGTGGCGGGTTCAGGTAGGATCACATCCAGCCCGTGATCCCCGTTTTGAAAGACATAAGAAACATTTTTTTAGGGCAATATGTCGTGCAGAAAAAAAAAATGACCGTCATTTCAATGAAGACCCTTTTGGGGGAGGGGGCGGGTGGGCTATTTTTGTGTGTGCAAAAATGCCCCTCATCCCCCTCTTGGGAAATTCTGGATCCGCCTCAGGTCCATATAGTAACATGAAAATGCGACGTGGAAATACATAAATACAATAATGTTTACCGGTACATATGTAAATTATGCTACTATTTTCTAAAACACTTTTACAGCAATAGCACTGCTGCAGTTATTTGCATTTTTGATTGCCGGCGTTGATCGCAAAGTGGTCGACCCGTATTGATGGCGCAAAAAATTAAAAACCGAGAAGATGATCGATGAATAGAAGAAAAGGGAAGAACAGAAGAAGAAGAGAAAGAAAAGATTTGCCAAAAAAATATTATCGATAGTGACCCCTGACTTCTTTATGTTGCACAGGCACGCAATAAATTAATTTTCACACAACAGATGTGTCCGTTGAACCGTTGTTAGTATAGAATGTTATTGGCCTCATTTTTGGTCATCATTAACTATGAACCAAATTTGACTCTGTTTTGGCATCTGACTTTTCAAAATAATAATTGTTTTCTAGCCGAAATTACCATGCCTTGATTTAAAAAGCGAATGGAGTGGACGAAAAAACAACAACTCCAAAACAATAAGACCAATGAATATATACATCTATTTCATTATGATATAATGCACTATATGCATTCTATATTCATGATACCATACAGACCTCTTTAAAATCATCACCATCATAATAACTTGATAAATTTATTTTCCAAAGATCTTAAATGTTAAAGTAAAATGAGAGAGCGTAGCGAGCTAGGAAAATGTTTTTAATGTTGTGAATGAATATTTTTCATCATGATAAAAAACGAATCCAAAATTATCTGTAACAATATTATAGACCTACTTTCGATCACTTGTTTTTAATTTCTATTTCTTTAAAGAATCGCGATTTAAAAAAAAAATCAATAACATCCTGAACAAGAGGATTGTATTTTTTAAAGCGGTGTGTGGTGAAATATAAACATTATTTTATATACATGCTAATACAATCTGTACAAAGAGTGCTCTCTTTTTTTTTCAGTGCTCCTAAGATTCAGTTCCTATGTATAGTTAAACATAATAATAAAAAGAATCAACTTCGGGATTTCGCCAGCGCTAGTAACCCAGTTGTAAAAGCAGTTGCAGTGCTCTGAAGTCGAATTTAGACATGTATGTAATAGTAATACCTACCTCTGTCTGTCTACCCCCCCCACGAGCCCGGTACCGACAAATTTAAAGTCCCAGGTGGCAGGTGCCCCCAGGTGCCCTAAATATATATTTTTTAAATGATTTTTTTGAGGGGTCTCTTTAGCTAGATTCATATGTGTAATTCATTATGCAACTTGTTTTATTTCAATATTCTACCTATTTTTTTTTTTGATAAGAGCGGGTTCAAAACGTATCACGTAAAATTTGTTAAAGGCCTATGTAAAACACATAGGACTTTACAAATGTGTGTTATTAGTAAATATAGCTGTTTCTTAATCATAAAATAGCACAACTTGAAATGAAGTTTTTCCCCATGAAAAATGTAAGAACTTCCGTTCTAATCATTAGATTTGCATGAAGTTGTGAGGAAAGGTGTATCTTAAAGAGTACAACACAATTATGATATGTGTGTGTGTGTATTTGAGTTTTGTCAGACGTGTATCAATCAGATATGATTATTTACGTCTGGGACCGACCTTTAACGTCACCATCCGAAAGACGTGACCAGGGATCGAACCTCGAATCTCTGCATCAATTTGTAACTTCCCCACATAGCTTGGATTACAGGCGCACGCCACAACGCCCAGTTTTTGATAGTTTTTGTGCACGGTACCCCCACAGGTGGAGTATTGTTTCTTTCCTGAATTTCTCACTCTCTGATCTATTGTTAAATACCGGTTGAATATATGATTTTTACAAGTCTAATCTGAATATTTCTTAAATCCGTCATTAATTCATTTGACAAAGAAGCAAGTGAATTAAATAATCCATCAAAATCATCCCCTGCATGTGTTGTTGAATTATATAGGCCAACCATAGGAACTTCATTTATTGAAAAATCGTTATTTTCAATGACCAATTTGCTTGTGCTTAAAAGCAAGCATGCAACAAAGCAACTATTTGTGTAGATCAAGCTTTCCAAAAATGATAATAGAGGTCTTCCACATTTCAAAATGCATTATGTCCATATGATATACATTTCTTTTCCTGCTACATGTTTCAATTATTTAAAAAAGAAATTTGTCAGGTATAATTATATTTCAATAAGAATGTTTGCATGTATTTATGCATATGTTATTCATTATATCATTTGCTTATTATGCTATGCTGAGAAAAAGAGAAAAAGATTACACTTGTATTTAATTTTGTTATTGGAATGTGGAAATAAATAAATAAATCAAATCAAATAAAATAAAAAGATATAGTTTATTGGGGGTCCAGGTATACTATTAGTAAGAATCCTGCGCTTCAATATACACCCGTAGCCGTTTCCGCACGGTAATAGGGCACCTGGCACCTTAATCAATACGCAGCCCGGCTATGCAGACGCTCTCGACAACGCAAATCACAATGGACAGCTGAGAGGATTTTGTCGAAAGTTGGTGGACAGGGACAGCAGATCGTCCGAAGATTCGGACTGGACGAAAAAGTGCAAATATGTCGTTTGTCCAGAGTCCAGGGCCTCGTCTTACAAAGAGTTACGATTGATCCGATCAATCACAACTGGACGGCCAACAACGTCAACAACTATCATGCATGTTTGTTCAAAATATTTTCTAATTATGATGTACATGTATATTCATGCATTCATTGTTTTCTTGAAAATTTACTGTGCTACTTTTTGTTTATGGATGGATTTCCATAGAGTTACGATTGATTTGATCAATTAATCGTAACTCTTCTGTAGAATCTCGGGTAAAGGTAAAGGTAAAGACGGGGCCCTGGACGACACTTCTTCTGAGGTGATTTTCGAAAGCCCACTATACCATGCAGTTTCGAATTTATATTAAAGCGCAATATGAATTAAAAAAAATTCATGAGTGGTTCGTGTTAGAAATACGACAACGAACAAGTTTATCAAATTTAGCACTATGTTCATCTCATAATCTTCGTGGGTGAAGCACGGATCGGTATGGATACATTTCCTCTTCTGGACCCACTGGCTACCGATCGGCGGAAATCTAAGTCA